>NW_003314284.1:1196702-1570085 GCF_000143415.4 Selaginella moellendorffii | reverse complement strand
AACCAAAGTTCTTGCCGAAACAAAGACAGGTGTTAGTGTTGAATCTCTTTGAATGCAAAGGGTTTTCTTGAAACAATTAGTTCGTAGAACTGGCCCCCATTATTCCCTTATTTTCCATGCTTGAGTTTCCTTAGCATGGACATGTGATTCTAGTTGGTGTAGTGTTAGTTTTATAGGCCCTTGGAACGAGCACAGTCGTTGCACCAATTCTGATGGGGTACAGATTAGGCCCATTGCATTGAGTTCTGTATACTGAAGCATAGTTCCTCATTAAGATGAGTTGGTTTGGTCTTAAGGTCTCATTAACCTGGAAAGTGTGAGAGATGCTGTTTAAACCTGTGACACTCACCTGATTCACTCAATACGCGCAACTTGTATCATATATCTGAACCCCGACTGCAAAAAAATCCACACATTGCCCGATGACGGTGATTCCTTGCTGAAAGTCACTGTGAGATGCTACAAAAGCTGCTGATTCCCTAGATCCCCGCCCAACATTGTCATCGTAATCGTTGTGGATTGACACCTTGATCGGCTGACTGGTGACACATAGGAACAATGTTTCAGCATCCAGCTTGATGGAATTTGAGCACTAAGTTGTACAAAAAAAGTTTAAAAAATGTTAGTATGGATTTGTGAATGATAATATGATTAAAAATTATTTACCATCCTAGAAGGTGAGCAACCAGGGCACTCCAGGGAATTTGATCTTGAATTATACAAGCATGTTTTTGAAAAGAGGAAAAACTCCCAACTAAAGCCAATGACAGAATCACTGGTGACGTCAAAACCAGGACAATCAGTGAACACTTCATTTGGATAGTTAATAAGGTATTGCTTTTCCGAAACCTCCACCAAGCCTGGAACCATTCTGCCAGTGACTTGAGCAAAGTCCCTATTAAGATTTGAGAGCTGGACTGAAACACTCTGTTCATTACAACTGATATGAGGACCACTTGAGAAATCGTAAAAATCTATGGTGTAGTTACACAACACTACAGCTGCAGATGGAAATAGTATGAAAGAAGACCAAATCATAAATATAAGCAGAGTAATATCCTTCATTTTTGAAATATTCTGATTCACCAAAATAATTTGCCCCTATTTAACGGGGGGAATTTCTAACAACTCATCCATCAAGTAGCAAAATTCAAGCCTACTAAAGTAGCAAAAGTCAAGCCTACTAAAGCACTATAACCAACTCCTATTATCAGATTCAAGCCTACTGTACTTCATTTTCTTTGAATTTTGCAGCTCAAACTAGATGTCAATTGTATTTAATTTTCAAACTACTCCAAGATCCAAAAATAAAATCAAATTGATATGATGCAAAAAGGATTTGCCAATTGAAATAGTGTTCCTTAGAACCCTACGTAGCAATGATAACTGCTACTATAATAACCTATATACAAATACAATAGTTATCTAGTATGTATGAATTTGCATACACCCAAACATTGGAATAATTTTAGCGTTCAACATATTATACTTATTGAGCTCAAACCCAAAATCATCAATCTCCTAATGTGTACAAGGAGCTCTGCATAGAAACCAAAATGATATATCATCAACATAGAAGTGCCAAAGAAGAAAGTCGTTAATCTTCTTATACTAAGATCAAAAAGGTTGTTTGAGTCCATATAAGGCCTTCCAAAGTCTACAAACTTCGTGTTTTTCACTAGTCACTTCAAAACCTAAAGGTTACACCATATAAATCTCTTCAGATAAATCACCATTAAGAAAGTCAATTTTCACATCTATCTAATTAATAAAAGGATTATGATGAACAAAATAAGCCAAAAATAGATGAACAGTAATGAGTCACACTACAGGAGAGAATGTCTCACACCAGATATCCTTAGCCACAACCCAAGTTTTGTATTTATCAAAAGAAACATCAGACTTCATCTAAACCTACTTACACTTAACTGACTCTTGATGAAGAGGTACATTTGTAATTTCCTAAGTACAATGACTAATTCTCAATATTCATATCTATATTTCAATATTGAAGAATGAATAGTAGCCTCATAAGTCAGTGCATATTCAACATTCAGAAAGGACATCTTCACTCAACTCTAGAGGTTGAAGATTGTCAATAATTTGATGATGGATCTAAGATCCACATGATGAAAGTTGATGTGGTTTGTATCAGCTTAAGTTCTTATTCCTCCTCATACGATTCTACTCACGGGTCTGCACTCTGATAACCGAGCCCAGTGATCGATCTCTCCAAGAACATCCTCTTGTTAAATCCATCAAACTCACAGTTTCTACCTGTGAGTAGAATTGTCCCATCCATAACTCGGCTGACGAGTTAGTCTGGCACTCTCCTCATAGCAATGGATGCCATTTCTCCCACTCCTGCCTGATCTACACTGACCATCGAGGGCTGGAAGTCTATCTCTAAATCGTTCCACACCAAGTCCTATTTGGTAATCCTTCTCAGTAAGAGGCTGTTGTATTACAAACTCTGGCATTATTATCTGCAGTCCTGGTGGTGGCACTGAAGTATATGAAAAATCAATTTCCTGGAAGTGAAGCAGTTAGGAAGGAAAAACAAAAGTAGTGATGAAAGTGATATACCTTGAGTCTTGAGGTTAGACGACTCAGTTTTGCTTCATCTTCATCTACATCTTCTTCTACTTCTTCTTTGTAGTCTCTGTCCATTTGCTTGTACATATGCCAATCCTCATCATTCATGCCAAAAGTATCTTCGTCCAAAGGTTGGTTGCATTAACAATTTCATTTGTTCTCTCTACACGGCAGTCAGCCTTTCACTTTTGACCGCCAGTCTGCAACTATAGTTGACCGTTGGTTGTGCAAACCTTCTGCTGTTTTCTTTGGTCTACCTTGGTTGAAACTTCACAATGGCTTCAGCTCCTCCAGATACTTCTCCAGGTTTTCCCTATGACAAGAAAGAGATGTAAATATTCAGAAAGAAAAAGATGTAAAAGATGTACAAGCAATGCTCTTCTTCCATTTGTTACTTGCGCTCTCTGCAGGGACTCTTCTTAACATCTTTGCCTTGCTCGAACGTGTCCCTCAACTACATGATCCTGATTTTTCCAGTTGTGTTGTTATTTTTTAAAAAATATGTTCTCCACACACAGAGAGAGAGAGAGAGAGAGAGAGAGAGAGAGAGAGAGAGAGAGAGAGAGAGAGAGAGAGAGAGAGAGAGAGAGAGAGAGAGAGAGAGAGAGAGAGAGAGTACCAATGCTCTCTCCTTGTGCATCACTTTCCTCCCTGCCCTAAAAGGCATTTTAATTTTTTTATGCCTTTATACTCTAAATTAACTGACATGATTATTATCTTATTATTCTGATTCAGAGAATGCCAGGACAAGCCTTTAAGAAAATATCTTGTGCAATAATGTTCTGGAATTCCATAAAAGTAAAAGTGTTAGAGAAAAAAACAAAAGGCTACAGCAGATCTCTCGTCTCAATGGCTGCTCCTCCACAGCCGCATGCTCTGGTCTTTCCAATGGATGGGCCTGGCCATTTCAATGCTCTACTCTCGCTGTCGGATCGACTAGCGGATGAAGAACACGGGTTGCAGATCACTGTCGTTTTGCCCCAAGTCACTGTGGATCGAAATCGGGCTTCTCTGGAGCGAGAACATCCGCGGATGGGCTTCGTTGGCGTCCCCGACGGCCGCGCAGACGTGGGATTCAAGTCGATTGGTGAGGTTTTCAAGTCGCTTGACCGAATGCAGGAGCCGCTCGAAGATCTGCTGCAGAGTCTGGATCCTCCGGCCACTCTGATCATCGCGGATGGCTTCGTTGGGTGGATGCAGGACGTTGCGGACAAATTCGGGATCCCTAGAGTCTGCTTCTGGGCTTCCTCTGCAACCTGCGAGATCCTGTACTTCAACTTGCCGTTTCTCATCTCCAGAGGCTACGTTCCTCTAAAAGGTAGAAACATGCCCATACTGGGCATTTGCTGTGATATGTTGTTCTTGGGAGATATCTGCTTTTACTTTGTCCTGCAGATCCAGAAAACGCAAACGAGCTGATCACGATCATACCCGGGCTACATCCAGCTCGCCGCAAGGATCTCCCACACTGCTTTCTCCATGAAGCTCAGGGATTAGAGTTGATGACCAGCTTCAGCCAGCGCACAGTGGAGGCATTGTGCGTGATCGGCAACACATTTGAGGAGCTAGAAGCTGAAGCAATCGCAGCGAACCAAGAGAAGCTGAGATACTTCCCAATCGGCCCCCTGCTGCCTCCGTGGTTCTTTCAGGATGAGCATTTGCCTGAGCCCACAGAAGAAGGCGATGTGAGCTGCATCGACTGGCTGGACAAGGAATCTCCAGGCTCGATTCTCTACATCGCATTCGGCAGCGGGGCTCGCCTCGCCACAGAGCAAGCGGATCGACTTCTAAAGGCGCTGGAAGCTGCGAAGTTTGGGTTCTTGTGGGTCTTTAAGGATCCAGACGATGACGCGCTTCTCCGGAAGGCGCAATCGCTCGAAGGCGGCAGAGTCGTCCCCTGGGCGCCGCAGCTGCGCGTCCTGCGCCATGATTCAGTGGGCGGATTTTTGTCTCACAGCGGATGGAACTCGACTATGGAAGCCATTTGTTCCGGGGTGCCGCTTCTCACCTGGCCACGGTTCGCCGAGCAGAATCTCAATGCCAAGATGGTGGTGGACAAGTGGAAGATCGGATTGGAGATCAACAATGACGATCCAAATGCGCTTGTGGAACCGGACAAGCTGGTGCAAGTGATGAATGCGGTGATGGATGGGGGTCAGGTTTCCAAAGAGCTCAAGGCGAATGCAATGAAGCTAAGCGAGGCTGCTAAAGGAGCTGCGAGTCAGGGTGGATCCTCCCACAAGAACTTGCTGGAGTTCATCGAGTACAGCAAGAATCAAGCAAAGAAACAGCAAGGCTGATTCACAGTTACATCTGAAACTCGTGAAATGCCCCGGATCGGCTCTTTATGAGCAGGTGTCTGATGAGCTTTCTGGACGATTAGTACATTTCAGGATCACTCTCATTCTATCTCAGGCTATGATTTGTGAGAGACCTGGTGCTTGGCAGCGAGACCAGGGTGTCGGCCATTCAGCAAAGCCTTAGAGGCGAATGATCGAATGCTGTATCCTGTTGAAGAGATGATGAAGACCCTGGATCTTCCAGCGGATTTGATCATCTCGGTCATCCTACGGACTCGGGAGGGCGTTCTTGCAAACACTGGAACAATCTCCGCATGTCGAAATCCATGTTGGCCCCTTGATCACTACTCCGCTGCTTGGACCAGCTTCCACTCTGTACCTTGCACGGAAGCGTGACTGTTCTATCCAAGAGCACTCCACTTTGCGGTGGCATGACTTTTATTGGGTTGTTATCGACGGTGCGTCGGTCTTCTTTATAGTGACTAGTCGTTGACTTCCATGTTGGGCCTCGCTGTGGCCGTCTACATCATAATCGTGAAGGTCGTATTCAGTCTATCCTGCAGTAGGCTTGGTTTTGGTTCGTGCGTGATCTATACTATAAATCAGTTCGTCATCAAGAGATGCGTGGGGAAGCTTTCATCTCTGGGTAAGAGATTCCACATTACAAGTAAGTTTTCCATTAAACGTCTTCTAAAAGTATTTTAGATTATTCTTAGATGATGCTCTTTATTATTTATTATTTAGATCAAACCAAAATATGAGTCTGGGTAGGTCCTGGCGGCGGACGAACAATGTGCGATGAAGAAAAGCCAGCTTTTCCTATTGCTCAAGTTCAAAAGAAAGGTCTAAAAGGTTCAGTATAAATACAAGCTATTTGGTCACAGCATGCAGCTTTCAATGGCAAATGTTAAGGGTTTGCTTTATGTTTTCTTACTCCTTGGTGTTGTTGTTGCTACTGCAAGGGAATTTTACACTCCAGCAATTGAGATCTCAAATGATGAAGTTTATAATCCTTTAGCAGCTGTATGCCGATGCCGAAGATTTACTTGTAGAGACCCGTTCACAATATGTACTTGTCGTTCCAATTGTAAAAGTTGTTTCTGTAGTTAAGCTTGTGATCCATGGTGAGTAGATTCATGCTTATACGCTCTAAATCATTTATTCTTAAATCTTGCAATCTTGCAGTGGTCCCGATGAAGCTTGAGATTGTACCTCTTCATAATAAGCATGACACTTGATGATTTAATAATGAATAAAACTAAGTATTCATTTTCTCTGTGAAAACCTATTTGATCCCGGCTTATGAATGTGGGTATATGGCCGGTTGCCATCCCCAGTGGAGGTTGGCATGACGCTTTCAAAGTGAGAGCTATGGGCTGGGATGCTTTGGCAAAAGCACGCCTGCTTGTTAGTCTCTCGCAGTGATCTTAAATTAGAGCCCTTTTCCTTTAGTTTAGGGCAAACATGGCAACATCAAGCTTGGCGCTGTCCCCTGCAAAATGCGTCCCCTCCAGGTAATCTCCCATCGCATTAGCAGCCCTACTGATCTTTGCGCCGCAGCTTCCCTCCCAGAATTTCCTTGAGGAGCTCCTCATCACCAGGTTAGCTAAATCATTGTCCTCTCTTTCTTCTCCCTCTCTTGGCCTAGCTTTGAGATCTTTTTCTCCAGGAGGACGGCTCCTAGGAAAATTGCCAGCTCTCGAAAAACTCTCGCACAGCAAGAGAGGGGGAAAATGCCGAGCTCAAGTGGTGATGATGCCGCTTGGAGTACCCAAAGTTCCTTACAGGGCGTCCAGCGAGGGAAGCTGGCAATACGTTGATATCTGGAACGTCCTGGTAACTTTGTAGCGCCATCTTCTTCTTGCTTTTCTTTTTTCTTTCTCTAAGTCATGGAAGATCTTTCCAGTATCAAGAGAGGATAGTTTTCATTGGGCAGCACATAGACGACGACTTGGCGAATCGGGTGGTGGCCACCATGCTTTACCTTGACAGTGTCGATTCGTCCAAGCACCTCCACTTCTACATCAGTTGCCCGGGGGGGAGTGTAAGAGCTAGAGCTTGGAGTTCTTCGAGTTTATGGTTTGTTTCTCTCGCAGTTAACTCCCTCCATGGCGATCTATGACACCATGGGAAGTGTGAGGAGTGGGATAGCAACTCTGGCTCTAGGTGCTGCCTATGATATTGCTGGTTTTCTCCTCGCAGCCGGAGAAAAGGTTCATAGCTTTACAAATGGTTCTCTTGTGCTTAAACTTTTTAAAACCAGGGAATGCGAATGGCAATGCCACTGGCGAGAATCGCATTACAGCCACCGGAGGGAGCAACTCGAGGCCAGGTTTGAGACCTCGAAAGAAATCTATCACCCAAGTTTCAAGCACGTTTGCTTCTTCACAGGCAGATGATATCCAAACCGAGGTGAACGAGCTTGGACGACTGCGAGACTGCCTCTACGAGCAGCTCGCCATCAACACTGGCCAGCCAGTTGACAAGGTAAATCCAAAGGAGAAACATTGGAGATCACGTATTTTTTTCGCTGTAGATCCACAAGGACTTGGACAGGATGAAGATTTTCAGCGCTCAAGAGGCTCTAGACTACGGCCTTATTGACAAGATCGTGCGACCACCAAAGTACGCGTCTTCCAGCTTGAGCATTGGCGGAGTTGGCCCTTACAACGCATCCTTCTAAAAAAGTTTGGGACGAAAGAATGTTAAAACCTCGTTCGTCGTATTCATATACTTCAATAGCTAACAAATTATTCCCGCTCCAAAAAATTTACAGCTCCTCTCACTCGCTCACTCTTAATCTTAGGCAGTCTCCCAATCATCCACCACCCTCTTCCATGGCTTTGCAGCTAGCGAACACTGTGGAGTTGCAGGTTTATTTTATTTAACCAGTTTAAAAATAAAGGAGTTTTATTTTATTTTTATTAAATTTTAACTAATATAATTAAATTTCAAAGTATGAAGTTTGAAATTTTTTGAGTGAAGCACAATGGTTGTTCATATCAAATGAATATAAAAAATTGCAAAATGCATTTGATAAATATTATATTATGATTCATTTATTAATGTTTAGAAGAAAAGAAAGAAAAAAAGGGGACAAATAAAAATATTTTTATTAATACAAAACTTATAGCAAGTAATTTGTTATAACAATTTTGGGGGGAAGGTACCAAGAGGGGAAGTGTATCTAGGGTGGGTAACTTGGTAAAATAATTATGCAAGTTTGCAAAATATATGAAAAAGAAATACATATTAGATAATGAGGTTTTGTGATATATATATGATATATTTAAATTGTTGTAACACACATCTATGACTCACAAGATAAAACTAGTTATTCTAATTACTAAAAGTATTGAGAATATTTACATGTTATAACAATATCTAAAAAATGAATATCTTCCACTATCTCTAGTATCGTATATCTTTATAATGCTGGATTGTGGAAAAAATTACAAAGTGATGTTAAATAATGGTGGAGCAAAAAGATGAATATATTTGTATAAATGCAATTTTATTTTATTTAGTTACATATAAAAATATTATGTACATATTATATAAATATTATGTATGTAACGTGATTGTGTGTATAATATTTTATCATAAAATATGACACTTTAGACTGCTACATAAAACTGATGCTACATCATTATAAATGTAGTGATGGTTTTTTTTATCTTATTTTTTTATCATTGACTCAAATTTATAACCTTCTGATTTTATCATCTCTCTCTTTTTATTTTATGTAACTATGGTTAATTTCTTGCGGCTTGGAAGTGTGTTTAAATTATAGTGCATTTTAATATAATTATGACATTTTAATCATTCTTACAAGTGCATTATTTGCAATGTAGGGCCTTAGTGTAAAGCTTTAATATAAGTAGTGATCAATTGACACAAAGGCAAATATAATCAATTAGAGTATAAAGGCAATGACAAAACATTTTTTTAAATCATTTAATATAATAGTTTTTGTGTAAGCAAATGAATTTTGTTGTAACTATGGTAAAACATTAACTTCATTAATTTCTTACATTTATAATCATATATATATAAATTTTTGGCATTGTGGTGGTTTGATATGCTATCAATCCAAAACTTAGAATCTTTCTTTCTTAGGTATAACTTTTTATTAAAAATAAAAGTTTAACTTTCTAGTTTGAGATATAATGATTGTGTTATGGTGAGTAAAAAGTATTGCAATACAAATAGTTGCACATAAATAAATTTATGAATATTTATTTCTAACACATGCAGTAATGTATATGTTTTTCATTTTAAATTTTTTCTATGATTGAAGAGTTAAAAGTTTTGCATAAGTATAAATGATGCACACCTTTAGTATATTAATTTGTTAATTTGTTAGGCCCTTTATCCCACTAAAATTTACTATATGTTGTCACATTAATAATGTTCTAAAATATAACATCATCACTTTGTAACTTTCTTCATAATTCACCATTGCAAAAATATAGGATCTTAGGGATAGCGAAAAATATTTATTTTTTGATATTATTCATGGCGCAAAAATACTTTTTCCATAAATCCTCCATTAATATAATTATGTAATTGCCCCATAAAAAATATGTTATATATAGATTTTAGAATTAGAATTCATCCTCTAAATTTTGTAAAAAACCTTTTATGGTTAATATATATATCAATCTTGCAATTATGACTTATGTAAAGCCAAAAGAGTTTAGTGTAGTTAATTAATTTACTAACTTACTAGTTAAAATTTATGCAACACAAAAAATAGTATATGTGGTGCTAACCTATGAATGCATGCCCATGTGAAAAAAAAAGAGGTTTTGTTTAAAATATTATTTCATAAGTCACATAAATATATTATAACAATTAAACATACATGTATTTTTTTCATATATATATTTTGCAGGTTTGCATAAGTTTTTGTTAGGCTACCCACCACTATCACAAAGTGGTTGCTATATTAATTCATTGCTTCATTTATATATTGTTTACAAAGTTTAATAATAAAACTGAAGTAAAATAAAAGTATATTTATGTATTTAAAATTACTTGATTATTAATGATTCATTTTGTTTTGATGATCTCTTATTATGACACTAATGGACTAATGGACACTAATGGAAGTGAGAATGGACAAATTTTCAGCCACAAAGCATCTTGACTGTTAAAACCTCACAGTAATCATATACTTCCACGGCTAGCAAATTATTCCCGCTCCAAAAAATTCACAACTCCAAATGGAGCTCTCACTCCCTCTCTCTCTCTCTCTCTCTCTCTCTCTCTCTCTCTCTCTCCTAATCGTAGGCAGTCTCCCAATCATCCACCACGTTTTGATCATCCTCCTCCGCGGCTTTTGCTGCTAGCGAGCGAGCTTCCACACTCCCGGACGCTGAGGAGCCACTGCTCGAGCTCCCCTTATCTTGCTCCAAAGCCTTCCACGGGTTGCTCACAAGAGTCACCGGGTTCCTCTTGAGCCACACACCTCTTCCCGGCTCCTCGACTTTAGCCTCGTCGCCGCGGTGGCCGTGAGCCCGAGGTGGCGACGGAGCTCTCGCGGTGGAACTGGAAGGCGCCCCCCAGCCGAGCTGCTTGTGCACAACCGCGCCACTCCCGAGCAGCGGGAGGACGAACGCACCGTGATACGGCGTCGCATGGTCGACCCGCTTCAGTGCCGTCGCAGCTCGAGAAGGATCCGTGAAGATGGTGATAGCGTTCCTGTCGTTGAGCCATATCAGCTCGCACTCCCCGGCAAACCTCAGCACCACGCGGCTGATGTCCCCCTCGCCGGGAAGATCCAGAAGAGCCACCACCAGCTTCGGGTCCACGTCCAGGCCGGGGTTGAACAACGGTGCCACGACGTTGAGCTTGATCAGGCGGCCCGGCATTTTCGACTTGGAGTTTACGTGCACCACCAGGTAGCGTCTCGCCTCCCAGCCGACGCTGCTCGAGGAGAGGTTCCACCTCTGCGCCAGCTGATAGATCACTTCCCGCTTGTCCTTCGGGAGAGGCGCGAAGACGTGGACGCGCAGCCCCGTCACGCAAGCCACCGACTTGGGGCCGAGCAGCAAATACTTGAACCTGTCCTCCACCGCCGTCACGAACTGCGAGTCCCTCTTCGCCATCTCTTGGACGCAGTCCGAGCTGCCATACGCTGTCAAGGGATCGCCGTTCGTCTCTATCCCCAAGGCATCGGCAAGTGACTTGAGCCTCTGCGCCTTCACGCAGTCGTCGTCACAGCTGAGCTTTCTCTGAGAAGCCGGAGCTTTGTCTCTGGTAGCAGCGCCTCCCATCTCACACGGAACAGCAGCCGTGAGCCGCTCGCAACTACAGGTGATGGTCTCCATGAACTCGCATCGAACGTCCGGACAGGGTGACCCCGGGTGGCAAGCCGCGACGCAAGTATGCGAGCACTCCCTGCGAGAAGCCCCGCAGACTTGGCCGCATGACAGGCTGCTGCTGTCATCACTGTCGCATGGATCCGAGTGACAAGTCTTCCCGCACGGATGCACACCGCACTTGCGCAGCTTCCCGCACGGCCTGTTGCACTTGATCTCCCTGGAGCCGCACGGCACGTTCCGCATGGTGACGTGCTGTCCCACGCATTCCTTCGCGACAAGCACGGTACACGGCGGACACTCTCCAAAGTGGCAAGTGTGAGTAGCAGGGTGGCCGCACGGCTGAGGAACGAGGCACAAGAAGTCGCAACGCGGTCGAGGAGTGCCGCAAGGAACCGGTGGCGGAATGGATGACTTTCCACAGGCGCACGAGAGATCTGTGAAGCTGGACTGTAGGCACGGTCGGCAGTGCCCCGAATGGCACAGCTCCTGGCAGAAGTGTTCCCCGCACCGCAGCTTCTTTCCACACTCGAGCATGCAAAAATGGTTATCCCCTGAATCACTCGGACAGCATTTGACGTTGCACCTGTGCCTGCCGCAGTTTCGCTTCTTCTCGCACTTCTTGTCGCAGATGAAAGAATGCTCGTCGCTGGTTGAAGTAGCGACGTTGCAGGGAACAACGCGAGAGGAGGCACCACACCGGCACTTCTGCTCCACAAGCACCTCGCACGGCGGACAGGGCCCAAGGTGACACAAGTTGATACATTCGTGCCTTCCGCAGCTCACGTACTTCCCACACTCCTGACCACATGTTGGAACCGGATCGAGGCAGCTCCTCCTAAGAGCTCGTAGAGTCGTCTTCTTGCATGGACATGTCGCTACGCTCTCCGGAGAAAGCTCGCAGTCACCACAATCGCCGGGATGGCACTCCCTCGAGCATACGTGATTGCCGCAAGGTAGAAGCTTCCCGCAAATGGATCCACAGGAGAAAATGCCGTTGCCTGCGACGTCTCCTGGTACCGGGACTTGTCCGCAAACCACACGATCCAGTTTCCTCCGGCAAAAGCACGCCACTGCGACCACCACCTTACACCCTCCACACTCATCCTTGTGGCAAACCCGGGTACAGTAATGCCGACCGCACGAGAGCATCCCTCCACACTGATATCCACAGCTGACCACACCTTCGTCCCTCTCGATGCAGCGTCTCGTCACAACTTTCCTTCCACAGCCACAAGCTTCCGGGAGCGCAAACGCCGCACAGGGAGGACACGGACCGGGATGGCACTGGAGCGTGCAAATGTGCTGGCAAAGGCCCAGCTTGCTCTTGTCCAGAGGCTTCTTGCAAGTCCCACCGCAAGAGTGTGGAGTCAAGTAGAAATCCACCGGGGGTTCCAGCTGCTGCCCGCAAAAGCACCAGTACTGCAAGTCGTTCGCTGGAGAGAGCTGAATCGCCTGGCACCCGGGACACCTCCAGTTGCCACTCTGATCCACCGAGGTTGGAGCTCGAGCCCACTTCCTGATGCACGTAAGGTGGAAGATAGAGTAGCAGCCCGAGCAAGACCACACGCGGGCGTTTCGACCGATCATGTCGTAGCAGATCATGCATTCCATCTCCCCCTTTTGCAGTTTTTCCAGAAGTCCCTGAGCTAGCTGAGGAAGAGCGCCGGCGGGGGTGACCGTCGTGGTCGACATGCTCAATCTTGCAAACTCGGAGCTCACGAACTGCTGCGCTGGTAGTGATGGCGGCTGTTCTTGAGAGGTCGGCAGCTTTCTTTCTCTCCACGCTTGCCTCGATGTTCCATTGGCGCCGCCTCTTCGATTCGAAATGTGCTGCGGCATCGCCTCACCTGGCTTGGATTCCGTGTTCCTCAAGCCACTGCCATTGCCGCCTGTAGACCTAGTTCCTCCTCGTGCGTTGATCGTTTGCTGGCGATGGCTATCCTCCATTCGAGAACACTGTGCACCAAACTGTAAGGATCCCGATCGCAAAGACGCACACGGCACTGACCTCTTCGTCGCGAGAACCCTAGCGCCCAGCGCCTAGAGGAAGCTGGTACCGCGTTCGTGCAGCCAGGAAGAACCCTAGATATATTGGTCTGAAGCATTCGCTACACGTGGCAGCCTGCTAGGTGGCCACATTGTGATCGTTGATTCTTTGCCAGGGTTTTATCCTTCTCGCGAGCGATGGCGCTCTCCATGGCGGTGGCGCTGCCTTGCGCGAGCAGGCGCCAGAGAATCCCCGATGCTTCTTCGTGTTCTTCGCGTTCCAGGATTGTTGCGGTGGTCCAGGGCAGGAGTAGGATTGGCATTCCCTCACAATGGACGCGATCCAGCAGCGGCAGCTGCATTGGAGCAGCATTGACATCGTTTAGTGGAAGAACTTGCCTGGATTCCGGTGAGTGAGCCCCTCGATCTATCACCTCCTCACAATCTCTCGAAATATTTCGTAGGCATCTATGTCGATGCGTCGATCGGCTGCCGGAATTTCGGCATTGGTATTGGCAATGGCTCGCGATTCTTTGCCATGCGGCACGGCCGCAAGGTCCCCAAGCTCAACCGGCCCCCGGACCAGCGCCGCGCGCTTCTCCGCGGCCTCGCCACGCAGCTCCTCCGGCACGGCAGGATCAAGACGACGCGCGCCAGGGCCAAGGCGATGCGCCCCCACGTCGATCACATGATCACGCTGGCCAAGGGAGGATCGCTCCACCAGCGAAGACAAGCTCTGGGCTACATCTATGACAAGCAGCTGGTTCACGCCTTGTTTGCCGAGGTCCCGGAGCGCTACTCAGAGAGAAGTGGAGGATACACCAGGGTGATCAGGACAATGCCCCGGAGGGGCGACAATGCTCCCATGGCTTACATTGAGCTCGTGTAGGAGACGAAGCTGGGAAGGAGGTCCCGGGTTCGATTCCTCCGGCTCACTCGTATTCACCACTCGTGTATTTCATTTTTTTTTTCTTCTTGATGACTGGGAGTTTGCATTTCAGTGTTGGCTATGGCGTTCTTCCTCGTTCGTCCTCGTCCGTTTGTGGCGGAGCACAACTTTGTTTTTTTCGTGTTTCAGGAATTATAATGCCGCATTCACCTCGTGCTGCTACTACGACGCAACCCACGTAGATCAGGTTCCAATCGAGATCTCTTCATCGCCCCCTCTAATCATTTCCTTGGTTCTCTCAGGTTCTTTCATGGATTCGCAAGCAAGCTCCAGCAGTCTCCTCGGAGATGACAATGAGGGAGCCACCGGAATTTACCACTCGCTCAATTGGTTGCTTGTTCGGCTGACGCTGGCTGCTGGTGTCGGGGGCCTCCTCTTCGGCTATGACACAGGTTGTCACACATTGTTTTTCATGTTTCTCACAATCACCGGCTGCGCACCGTGCAGGAGTGATATCTGGAGCATTGCTCTACATTCGTGATGACTTTGAATCCGTGAATGAGAGCACTTTCTTGCAAGTAAGCTACCTCCGCTTGTTTGCGTGTGAAAGCATTGACAACCACTGTTATTGTTCTTGTAGGAGACAATAGTTAGCATGGCTATTGCTGGAGCAATTGTTGGAGCAGCCTTTGGAGGACACATGAATGATCGCTTTGGACGCAAGTTTGCAATGTTTTCTGCAGACGCTGTCTTCGCAGCTGGAGCAGTTGTCATGGCAGCTGCGCCCAATCCATATATGCTGATTGCTGGCCGCTTTCTCGTAGGATTGGGAGTTGGCGTGGCCTCAATGACGGCTCCGCTCTACATTGCAGAGGCTTCCCCGAACAGAATTCGCGGGGCTTTAGTGAGTACCAACGTGCTCATGATAACAGGTGGTCAGTTCCTGTCCTATCTTATCAACTTGGCCTTCACCCAGGTAAAGCTTCTACCATTGTCGAGCTGACCTTTACGCCTGAATTTCTGTAGGTACCTGGCACTTGGCGGTGGATGCTAGGAGTTGCTGGAATACCTGCTATTGTACAAGCTATACTAATGTATTCTTTGCCTGAATCGCCTAGATGGTTGTTTCACCAGGTAAGATGTGTACTTGCCTTTCAGCGCTCTTACGTTCGAATGATCAGGGAAGATACGAAGAAGCAGTGTCAGTGTTGGAAAAGATATATCCAGCAGAGCAGGTGAAACATGAAATCAATGGCCTTCGAGCCTCTCTGGAAGAAGAGGAAGAGGCGCCACGAATGTTAAGGATACGGGACATAGTGGGGTCGAAACAAATCAGGCTGGCCCTTCGAGCGGGCGTGGGACTGCAGGTATCTCGTTTCGTGTGTCTTCCTTGTTTAATCTAAAACTGTGAAGTATTTCAGATATTCCAGCAACTGGTTGGCATCAACACCGTTATGTACTACAGTCCTTCTATCGTGGAACTCGCGGGCTTTGCCTCGCACTACACAGCGTTGCTGCTCTCCCTTGTAATCGCCGGAATGAACGCTCTTGGGACCGTCGTAGGTATTTTTGTCATTGACCACGCCGGCCGCAGGAAGCTGGGCATCTCTAGCCTGGTTGGCGTTGTCTTTTCGCTGGCAGTACTGTCTTCGGCATTCTACCTTACTGCCAGAGATGCTCCGTTGGTAAGCACGCATGCTTCTTTTGAGACTCCAGATCTAATGTGCCCGGCGCTATCACCTTCGAGGCTAACTCCATGGACTTGCATGGACTGCTTGCAATCTACATGCGGCTTTTGTGCTGTCAAGAACAACCAGGTTGGCTCAAACTTTTCCTCTGTCTTGGTTTCCGGAAGTCTCATTCTTTTTCTTACAGATGCTCCCAGGCCGCTGCCTCGTCTCCACCGCTTCCAAGTTTTGCGGAGCCGATGGAGGTGGCTGGTTCTCGCAAGGCTGCCCGAGCCGATACGGTTGGCTGGCTCTAGTCGGCTTGGCCCTCTACATAAGCTGCTTCTCTCCGGGAATGGGCCCGGTGCCCTGGACGATCAACTCGGAGATCTATCCTCTCAAGTACCGAGGAGTTTGCGGAGGAATCGCTGCTACGGCCAACTGGATTTCCAACTTGATCGTGGCTCAGACGTTCCTGTCGCTGGTGAAAGCCGTGGGAACGTCGCTCACTTTCGCGCTCTTCGGCGTCATTGCTCTGATTGCCATCGTCTTCATTGCGTGCTTCGTCCCCGAGACGAAAGGACTGTCGTTCGAGGAAGTGGAAAACCTGTGGAAGCCTCAAGACCAGGACAGTGATCAGCAGCCCCTGGTGCGAGACTGAGGAAAGGAAGCAAAATTTTCCTGGATGGATTCCACCCAACGAAGGTCTCACGGAATGATCTGTAGGATCCCGGGGACCAAGATTTGCCCCAAAAAAAATTGAGACTGGAAGCTCGCTTTACGATCCAAGGAAATCATGCCGCCTACGATCTACAGTGGTCCGTAATCCTCGACAAGAATGATCGAGGTGCCCGACAAAGCGTGTGTGAGAGCCGAGAGCTCCACTTGGCGGCGGGTTGGATTGGATCGACAAGACCACAGTTCCATCGCCTTTGCGAGCTCCATTTCCCTGTTCTAAGCTCTGGAGCTCGTTTTATTGGGAAGAACATAGCCAGGCTCTGGAAATTTTTACTTGCGAGCCAATGCTGCGAGCGGCATGAAGAAATCCTTGTGGATCGCAACTACTGGCGAGCTAAAAGAAGAACAAGACCGACAAAAAATTGTTCAAGGCTCTGTTTGTCCAAAAGGTATGAATCGCAGCCGTTAGATGAGTTCCACCTTTTCTCGTTTCAGTATATAAACGGGCTTTGCGTATTAGGTTCTCCACTAAAGGTTTTGGCGAGATGAAGACATGGTCGAAGATTTTAGTGTTTGGGTTTGCGATCTTGGCTCTCTGCGCGTGCGTGTATGGGAGATCGGTTCCTCAGCTTCGGACTATCTACATGGGAGACTCAATCTTTGATGTTGGAACTAACAAGTACGTGAAAAACTCTGTTTCGCGTTGTGATTTTGTGCCATATGGGAAGACAAGGTATAACAAGCCATCAGGAAGGTGTAGCGATGGGTTTCTAATTCCAGATCTGATAAACCAAGTGATCGGTTTGCCCTTTTCAAAACCATTCTTGGGCTTGAAAGCTGGGAGCCAACTCCCACTGAGCATCAACTTTGCGTTGGACGGTAGTGGATTACTTGACTCTACTCACTCGGACTGGGGTGTTGTGTCGTTTAACGAGCAGCTAAAACAACTCGAGCAGCTAGCCAACAAGATCTCCAAGAAGAATCTCAATGATTTTGTGGTTGTGATATCTTCGGGTGGTAACGACATTGCGGCAAATCTTCAAAACACTGCTGAGATAGACTTGGAAGCAATGCTAGTGTTATTGGAGAAAGGCTTGGAGCAGCTCTATAGATATGGATTCAGGAAGATTGTCTACTCGAGCGTTGGGCCTTTAGGGTGTGCGCCTATTGTCACGTCGGGTGGAAATTGCGTGAGAGAGATTAACAATCTAGTAGAGCAATTCAATGGGCAAGCTCGGGAGATTGTTTTGGGGGTGGCAAGAAAATTCCCAGGGATGAGAGGCACATTTGTTGACGGCTATTCACTGATCAAATCCTTTGTGGAGAACCCAGTTAAGTTTGGATTCAAGAATGGAGGGGGTTGTTGCCCCAATTGCCTATCACACAAAAATACCTTGAGCGGGCTGTGCAAGAATCCAAGTGATTATGTTTTCTGGGATTTAATTCACCCAACGGAGCACACGTACACACTACTGAGGAGAGAATTCACGAAACAAATCGCAAAAATCCTGTAAACTCACTGAGGATGCTTACTGATTTTTGGTTTGCTTAAGAAAATTTATAAAGGGACTGAGATGGTAGTGAATATATTTGAATATTTTAAAATATCTTACCATCTAATGATTGTTATTCATTTAGATTAATTTTACATTTATAATTTATAAGTTTTCCTAAACACTTTTTATTATATTCTTTTTTATTTTACCATCTTAATGGTTGATATGCTGTTGTTTATAAATTATATACAAATTTCCATTTGATCAATTAAATTAATAAATATTAAACAAATCAAATGTTAGTGCATGCAAAGCACACCAAATTTTTTTTACTTTGTACAAGATATGAGAAAAAGAAATACAAAAAAGTGTTTTGAACCATCTCCAGGTCACCTCCACGTCTCACAATGCGTTAAAGATCAACTGGAGCTCTTTTAAACAGGGACAAGGTGGTTGTAGATGACAGGATTAACATCGCTGCTGTGGGAAAGTCCGAATGGATCCCGACACGATTGTGATCAACGTTGGCTATGACCAAAATGGAGTGTCGATTATGTTAATCACCAAGTTCTGCAGCGGTCTCGACCCAAGCACCGAGGAAAGTGCATTGGAAGTGGAAGGAGGTAAAAATACACACTTTGCAAAAGCTATATAGTTTTTTCATTCGCTTGCTCGTGGAAATTGTGTAAACCAAGAAGTTGGTCAAATCTTGGCCACTGACCTGCGAGAATCCCGATCCAAAAGCCGTGGACCTCTATCTATCAAACTGGAGTTCTCTAGAGAAGTTGGTACCGGTGGTTCAAGGAGGAACAGAGGTATTGCCGAGCCTGAGCCATAGCGACTTGGCCTGCGAAAAGAAGAGTTCCATCCACAAGTTCCTGGACTCGCTCAAGACCTTGGCCGAGTTCAGTCCGGCAGATTACCGACGGCCGAAGCCTCAACTTCGTCGATGCCTCGTCGTTGACCAGTGATCCAGGGTTTTTCCAAAATCAAGACTGGCAACAGGGGAAGATGTATTGTCGGGAGCATTCATGGGCCGCGGCTAGAGGAGAGCAAGTATTGCGTCGATGCATATCTGCTCGTGATGAACATGAGCTCAAGTCCGTGGCTTACTCCATTTGCAGAGCACTCGGGCTGCTCCAAAACGAAGGTAAAAACCATCGCGGTGGACAGAAGCCAAAGCTCAAGTTCCGGGACTGGGACGAGGACGAGCTCGGGGCGTACACTGGCGAGTCAAATTTGTATCAGCTGGGAGTGATGCTGGAGAAGCTGATCACGCCGGCGGCAAGCCATGGTGGTGGTGAACGAAAGAGGAAGATCGAAGATGGGCTCGCATTTATCAGCAAGCTCAGGATGATCGAAGGTAGGTAAATCGAAGCGAAAGTGTTGATCAAGCTAGATTATTCAAGCTAAAGTTTATCCACCAAAGATTCTAGGCCTTTTTCCAAACCCATGTAACGAGAAATATTTTACCGGGGAATATACTCCTTGTGATGGGTTGGGCTAGGGTTTTTTAGCTATGGCGCTCCAGCAGCTCGGGCAGGAGACCGTGCCCTTGTCGGTACTCGTCAAGCGCGCGGCCGAGGCCGCCTACACCGGGCTCAAGGAGGTCTGCGAGGCGGCGCCCGAGCAATCCGACGCCGAGAAGAAGATCAGCCTTCTCAAATTCATCCTCAAGACGCGCCAGCGCCTCCTCCGCCTTCTCGTCATCTGCAAATGGTGTCGCCAGGTACAAATCTCTCTCGATTGCCATCTCGATCGATCGATCGATCGGGCGATCGGAATGTAGAAATGTCGATTTATTTTTGAGAATGTGTGTGATTTTTATTCGTTTGCTCTCTTAGATTCCTCTCGTGGAGCGATGCCAGCAGCTCATGGGGACGCTGTCCAATCACGACATGAGCTTCACCCAAGCGGCCGATTCCATGTTCTACCTCCACGAGAGCTTGCAGCAGTCGCGAGCGCCCATGTACGATGTCGCCTCCGCCATGGACGTGCTCTTCACCGGCGGCTTCCCACGAATGCCCAAGTGCATCGAGGATCTCAACGTCCAGCCGGTTCTCGAGGGGTGGAAGAAGGACAACGTTCTTCAAAAGCTCGACACCCTTTTGCGATCCAAGCTCCTGGACATCGCCATTCCAAAGGAGTTCACGTCGGTCTCGGTGCGCGATGGCCGGCTCACGCTGCGCGTGGATGGAGAGTTTGAGGTGGAGCTCACTCTCGGCTACCGGGGGAATGCGTCGCTGTGGAGGGTGCTCCATTTGAAGCTGCTAGTCGGGGAGAGCTCCAGGCCGGCAAAGTTCTCGGACATGCAACGTCTCGCGCTCTCCGACGATCTGGAGCGGAGGATGTCGGCTCTGGAAAACCCGTTTGGGATCATCTACACTGTTCTTCACGAGTTTTGCGCCGCGCTGGTGATGGACACGCTTTGGCGCCAAGTTCGTGCGCTGAGGCACGGAAGGTGGAAGGACGCTATACGGCTGGATCTCTCGTTTGAGACGGCCGCGTCTGGGAATCCGGCGACTCAAGCTCCCGCTGACGCAGAGGCGGATCCGTCCAAGTCGCGTGTTCATGGCGTGAAGATAACTTACTGGCTCGACTTGGCCAAGGGTGGTGAGAGCTTGCTACCGAGCTTGAGGATCGAGCCGGGTAGTGACCAGAGAATTTCCTGCCAGCACCAGCCGCCGCTCACGGATCCTGGGACTGGCAACGACGCTGAGTTTGTACTAGATCAGAGCCGCCTGGACGTCGAGAAGTTGATACTCCGAGTCATTAACTGCAACATTCACTCCCGGCTCGTCGAGGTCCAGAAGAGTCTAAAAGCCAACACTTATATTCACAGGGTGGAAGACGATGTGTTCTTGAAATCTTCTGCGCAGGTCAGTGAGAGATAAAGCTTACATTCTTGGCGTTCCTAATGGTTTTTGTGTTTCTTTTCCTGTGCAGGATACCTCGGACATCGGTGAAGATAGCCTTCATGTGCGCGCTTATGGGGATCTATATATCTGTCTTAGTATCAGTATCAGGTGCGTTGCTCTTTGCCTTGTTGAGAACTAAATTCACTGGATGTTAATAGGAATGGACGTTTTGTACTTCGAGCTCCCTCAACATTACTCTCATTGTCTTTAGTTCAAGAGATGGAGGAGGCGATAAATCAGGGGACCTCGGTCGTTGATGTCTTTATCAATCTGCGCAATCAAAGTATTATCCACCACTATGCATCCTTGGGCGGATCAATGAATCTGAAGGTTGGTAGTACTTTTCTTTAAAAAATTTTTTTTCTCAGAGAAGCTTTGCAGGTCTTTGAAAAAGGTGCCATAACGCTGAAATTTCCGGAGGATGGACCTAAGCTTGGCTCAGACGTACTTGTTCTGGGATTTCCCAACACCGGCGATTTGTACTTCCTAGCAGTGCATCTCGATCCAGCATTTATGCCACTCTTTGTTCTATTGGAAGCTCAAAAGTTGGTGCCGCTACCAAATCGGACAACTGTTGCAGCAAAGCATCTGGTCATACGAAGGTACATGAGCATCGACATCAGCAAATTTTCTTTGGCTGGCAACGATGAAAACTTGAGTTTATTAAGTGACAACGTAAAAAGTGGAGGCAGGAGCTTAGTTCCCAAGACAGCTGAAGTGAGGAATGGGTTTGACAGGATGGACAACCAAGTAGTAAAACTGGAAAAGGCGGAGCAACAGCCGAACTTCGCAATGGGACAGCTGCAACGCTATCATGCGTCACCTTCAGTTTCATTGGGAAGTCCATCCAGCAGAGCCAGCTTTGGCAACCACAACAGAAAATCGTCATCAAGCAATAATCTGCTAGCGTTGGTGTCTCAAGCCATGGGAAGCCCAGCCAGAAACTCATTTAGCCGGATGTCTCCATCGACAAAGTTACCGGAGCTGGAGTATGGTCGCTTAAAGTCCCCTCTACTTCCTGTGGATAATCCCGCCTCTCCGGACCTTGACGACGATCATCTTTCGAAGCTGATCGAGTCGATCTCAACGGGTGGACCAGCAACGGATAACATGGCCAGTACAGGTTTAAGACAGGTTCATTCGTCACCGTCGTCGAGAACGGTGAAGTCGGCCTCTAAGAATTCGTTGAAGTCTCTACATCTTGTACCTCGCAAGGGCCTACCGGATGGGTTGGGATCACCCCTGGCAAAGGATATGGATCGGTCGCCTTATCTTCTTCCAGCCCCTTCACGTCAACTGAGTTCCTTGAAGCGCAAGCCAGAGTCGGACATTTTCTCGTCTCTCCCGTCACTGCAGCGACTAAGCCTTGGAGCAAGGAAGAAACAGAAAGTTGAAGCGCCATCGAACGCCTTGGAAGTTTTCTCTGGACAGCCTTATGCTGCCGTTGTTGCCGCTGCAAATCAAGGGAAGGCTCCTCCGGTGACACATATGGCCGTACTTCTGCACGTCGTGAAGAGGTCCTGGCTGGTGATAAAGCACGCTCGTCTAACGAACCAGATGGATTCACTCGGCATATCGTACGTCGAAGAAGGCAGGCTTTCATCATCCGCGGGACTCATTTTCCGTCTGGCAACTTCACGAATGAGAGGAGATATGGGAAAGTATTGCAATGCTTGGCAGCGGATATCTTTGAGCCTGGGACAGCACGGCAGCGATGGATGGGAAGTAAAAGTCCGTGATTCGCACTATAAAAGCCTGTGGAGCCTTCAGAAGCAAAAGGTGGCGGATTGGGGAGCTGGTGTTCAGCTCGCGGCTTTGTCGGAGGCTGATGCTCACATCAAATGTAGTCAAGAAGGCTTGATTCTTAGCTACAGTACGGTGGAAGACGACAGTATCAAGAAGCTTTTAGCAGATCTAGAGCGCTTAAGAAGTGCTCGAGCGTTTGCACACTGCATGAAGAAGCTTCTGGAGGACAGGATGGACGAGGGAGACGAAGGAGCTTCGCGGACAGATACGAAGTGGGAAGCAATTACCAGGGCTTTCAAAGTCGAGGCTTTGGGCCTTACGAGCTTATGGTTCAGCTATACAGGAAGCATGCCAGGAATACTTGCACGATTTGTGGTAGAATGGGCATCCGACCAAGAGGGTTGCATAGTTCATGTCTCGCCGGAACAACTGTGGCCCCATACGAAGGTATGTTTTTCCGAGTTCCAGCTTCTCTGATCTTCTAACAGGTTTAAACTTTCCAGTATCTGGAGGACTTGATTAATGGAGGGGACGTGGAGCTTCTACTTGATGCCATCCGGATAACGGCTGGTCCTTTACATGCACTTGCCGGTGCAATCCGTCCAGCACGAATGACAGCACCTGTTTCGAGCATTGTCGCTTCTGCCATTTCTCCGCCAGGTCAGGTTTCTCCTCCAAATAGTTCCGCCACGCCTCAGTCCAGAGCTACAGGACTCTCGATCCAGATTCCAACTATCACTTCCGGCCCCGGGAGAGGGCCTGGTCCAGGCATAGTTCCAAGCTCCCTGTTGCCAACGGACATTTCCGTTCTCATGCGCTCGCCATATTGGATCAGGATAGTCTACAGAAAGCAATTCTCGGTGGATATGAGGTGCTTTGAAGGTGACCAAGTGTGGCTGCAGCCAGCTCCTCCGCCTCAGGGTGCTGGTCCCGACGCAGGCGGTTCCTTACCTTGCCCGCAGTTTCGGCCGTTCGTCATGGAGAACGTTTTGAACAGTTCTGAGACTGTGGTCACCGGCGTACAGCAAAATGGTCCGGCATCTGCCAATCCTCGCTCGAATGCAAGTGCTACTCGGAATACTCCAAGCTCAGCGGCATCTGGTCGGAACCTCGTCATAGGGGGGCCCGGTTATCCAAGCTACAGGGGTGAGCTAAACTCTGCGTTCTGCGGCGTGAGTGACGATGGAGGTTACAGCGGTGCATGGGTGCCTCTTCCTGCTCTCAAAAAGGTCCTGCGCAGCACTCTTAAGTATCTCGGTGTCCTCTGGCTCTTTGCGCAGTTCCCCAATATTATTCGCGAGGTACTTGGCTCCGTTATGAATGGGAGAGATGGAACTCTTCTCCACTTGGATCCTGAGCAACCTGCTTTGCGATTTAATATCGGGTACGTCAACTTTTGGCTTATAACCTCTGTACTGACTTGCTTGTCACGCTGTGCAGGAATTGCATGTTTGCTGTGAATATGCATCGCCACCAGCTGTATTTACAAGGTTTGAACGTGAAGAAGTTTCAGCAACCGCCTCCCGAGCTACAAACAGACCCCCCAGGAGCAGACGCGGACCTGACAAATGGTGAAATGCTGGAAATAACTGAGTTCTTCGCTCAACGAGTCGCATCTGAACCGTATGATGCCTCCCGCTTGGCCTCGTTCGTGACGATCCTGACGCTACCGATAGCTGTCCTTCGGGAGTTCCTTGGATTGATATCATGGATGAAAGAGGCCCAGAAGAACCAGGCCGTGGAGGCCACCCCTCGGCCGAGGATTGAGCTGTGCCTGGAGAATCGTTTGGTGATCAACACCACCATGAAAGAGGAAGCTGGCAGCAGCACGTCCGTGAAGAGCAGCATACTGCACGATCGCGAAAGAGAAATCGTGGAGTTCGCTCTGACTGTTTTCTTGGACCTGGGTCCTCACGTCAACGTGAACGTTGCTGGAGGTGCGGGGTGGCTGCCGCAGTGCGTATCGGTGCGGATGAGATACTACTACAACAAAGGTGGAAGGCGGGTGCTTCTGGTGGGCTTGGAAGGCAGTCATGGGGGCAGGGCTTGCTGGTCCAGGGGTGACGAGTGGGAGAGGCTGAAAGAGAGGACCAAAGTGCTGGAAGCTGCTGCCGCCGGTCAAGAGTCAAGTGGGAGATTGCGGGCAGTAGCGGAATCTGTGCAATTAACTTTGCAGTCTGCGCTCCAGCAGCTCCGTGCGGTGTGAATGAAATTCTGCGCTCTGCGGAGTAGCTCGGGAGTCGGGACGAGATCTTGCTGCGCAATTTTTTGACTTGTTTAAAGACTTCTGTAGGTACGCCTTTTCACTTTGGTACTTCGTTACTGTAACTGTTACATGCTTGCAGGTGACGAGCTCCACAAAAGATCTGGGAGCAGATCTGCTCGGCACGAAGCTAACATATCGTGCAGTGACCAGATTTATGGGCAGAGATATTTTCTTTTTTTTCTCTTCATGGTACATTCTATAGACGTTTTGTCTCCTCGATTCGCTAAGTTTTCTTCCCGTGTCACTTGCAGATGACGAACGACTTTGCACTGCCGAACGGAAGGCAGTGTTTCGCTATTCACGCCGTGCAATTTTCCAAGCCTTGCCGTCCAAGCAAGCATATGGAGACTATCAACCTTGATCATGATATTTCAGCAGCCTTTGACTGAAAGCGAGGCAGGAAGACACAAACTCATTAATTTGGGTGGGATACTGCCGGGATACGGCGGGATGGTTAGCTCCTTTCTTACGGAATTTTCTGTCGTCCTGTAAGCTGAAAGTCTTATTTCGATGCAGGTAAAAAAGAGCTATCGAGATGTGATGCTTGGAGAGCGAAAGTACCTCCGCTGATGAGGATCTTTGTGACCAATCCATTCAACATTACGTCACGCAAGTAATGAGGCTTATGCGGATCCGGGAAGGCGTGAGGCAAGCATGCCTGAGTCTCTTTGTTACTTATCTGTTTTTCTTCTTTTAACTCCAGTCAAACAAGACAGGCAGGCACAGGAAGGTGGTGAATTGCATTACCTCTGTGTAGGTAGATCTTTCCGCATCAGCATCAAACCGAAAGCAGCAGCAGCAGCCAGCGGCAGCATGCCAGAGCCAGAATAGCAACAGGGACAAGAACAGGATGCATAGCGAAGGGAGGCAAAAAAAAAAAAAGCCCAACCAAAAAACAAAAACGAGAAAAAGGAGCTGCAAAGCAAGTAATGGCACACGTGAGGTAGTAGTAGTCGTTGAGCTCTTTGTTTTTTTTCTTTTTTCCCTCCTTTTCATCTTTTCATGCTCGTCTCTGTGTTGTTTGCAGGTCTGCGCCTGGTCCTCGTTCTCGGCTAAAGCTTTTTGCGCTGGTAAAATATAGCGAACTGTGGTCGTCCGCCGGGAAAAGAAACCTCTCCGGTTATAGTGCGTTGCTCGGGCGGGGACTCCTTCCACGGTCTCTTGTCTCGGACCACCAACTCGGGCTGGCCTGGCGCTGTCCCTTTCTCCCGTGTGCTGCGACTCTGGCGCTGCTAAAAGCAACAAGTTACAGGTATGTGTGTGGATTTATTATGCCAAATACCTGAGCGCAGTGCGGGACACTTACTTTGATTGCCTGGCTTTGTGTTTTTGCTTGCAGGCACATTGATAACTCTTGCAACTTCTAGCTAAACTGGATGAACCAGCTTGTATATATGTGTATATATATTCCAGGGCCAGCTAGCGCATATGTTATGTTCATCGTACAAAGGTCCGATTGAATCAAAATTGTTTTTTTAAACTCTCGCTCGTTTTTTTTTTTCTAGAAGACGATACCTTTGTTTTGAGTTTTATAGCGAGTAACAATCATAGTGGGTGTTTTTGTCAAGGGAGACAAGCTAGCAGGGGATTAAAATTGACGCTACCACAATAACGAACCCACATGGTTTGGCATTGATCTGGGAACGCATTGAAAATCCTGGAGAGGGGAAGATTCGAGATGCCGCGAGCGGATTCCCTGGTTCAGGTGAAAGAAAGAAAGAAAGGTGACCTTTGTTCTTCTCACCCTCGTCGGTCAGAGAGGGTATCTTTTTTTTTCTCTCTTTGGCTAAAGTTCTTCGAGGAATTGGGTGTAAACAACACATTACAAGGAGAAAAGAATGGTTTTCTAGTCGCCAACTTTTGTGCAAGGATTGATTGCGGGGGCATTTGTTTAATCGGCATTTGTCTAGCTCGTGCTTGTAACGTTTTCCTTGGATTGCTAGATTGTGTCGATGATGGGCGATTGAATCGGGGGCAAAAACGTTACAAACTCTTTCACCCTCTCTTTCTCGTCGCTATAGAGCCTGTAATGTAATGTAGCAATGGCGACAGCACGCAAAAGAGCAAACACGCATTATCCTTGACAAAATAAGCTTTGACCGTGGCTCGTGACGAGATTTGGCCACCATGAATGGATGAAATTGGGCCCCAAGAATTGTACGTTGGTGTTTAAATTTTGATCTTTTTTTCCCCGTGGTCGTTGCCGTGGAAGACCGAAATGTATCAAAAATTTCTTCTCCCCCCAAGGAGGGGACGATCGATTGTGATGAAAAGATTTGATAGGGGCATCTGGTCTTTTGACTTCGAAACACTGCACAAAAGAGGGGTTAAAAAGAATAAGAGAGCACTTCTCGCAAGATCAAAGGTTTGGGATTGGTTGGCTGTGCGAGAAAACTTCGGGCCTCTTCGAGAAAGAGAAGAGAGATCTCATCAAGACTTAGACTTGTGTCCTGTTCTCGCTTTTTTTTCTTTTTTTTTTTTCTGCGTTTTTTCCTTTTTCTTTTGCGCCTTTAGCCACCAAACTCAATCCATTTCTACGTAACATCCGACATGCACGCATTGGACAGCGACCACCGCCACGAACTCTCGTCTGGAAGAAAAAAGCAAAAACAAAAATCTCCCTGCACAAACAAAACAAGCGCTTGATTCCAGAAGACCAAAGCTTTGAACGCACACCACACCATCTCTGGCTGGTTGTTTGGTGTTTGGTCACCTTACCACCACCCGTAAAATTCGACAAGCAAAGTAAAAATAAAAAAATCGCAAATCTCTTACCACCCGCATGCCCTCCACATTAATTGGAGAGATTACAACACACTAATTGTAAGGACAGCCGCTCAGTTACATTGAGTGCGCAAAACCAATTAAAAGACAGCGATTAGATTAAATAAAGGCCAACGGGACGGCGGCCCTCTTGACTGACGGTGACGGAGCCGTCAGTCAAGGTCAAACCAACACGTCTAGGGCAAAGGTAAAAAAGGTGGTACACCCGTGTTAAAAAAGTAGTGTAAGTTTCCCGTCAAAGTGAGGAAAACATCACGGTCGGTCGGTGGCAGCGGCGAGACCAATGGGGACCCGCGCGGGCAGGCCGGGCAGCGCTCCCGGGCAGCTAGGGCTACTTATAACAAACAGGGCCATGTGTGTATCGAGAAGAAGAAGAAAAACGATAAAAGAAATTAGCAAGGGTTTAAAGCAGAGAAGGAAGGAGGAAGGAGAAGAATGCCGGCCGCGATGAAGCTCTGGAGATGGCGATTTTAGGGTTCTTGGCGGGGCTGGGGCGGGGAAGGCAAGAGTGTAGGGGATCTTGGCTTCTGGGTCTGATTGATCAATCGAGATCGGGGATCGATCGATTGTCGCGAGCAAGATGGGCTCTTCTTGGGCGTGATTGATCAGCCAGGAGAAAGACGAGCCTCTTGTGATTGATCGCGTCGAATTGAGAGGGAGAGGGGAGGGAATCGAGCGAGAGAGATTGAGAGAGAGAGATAGATCGATCCAGCGAGCGATCAAGCTGGCGAGCAAGATGCCGGGGCTCAAGAAGATGCAGGTCCAAAATCTGCAAGTGCCCCACTACTTCCGGTGCCCGATATCGCTGGAGCTGATGCGCGACCCGGTGACGGTGGCCACGGGCCAGACGTATGACCGCTCCAGCATCGAGAAATGGGTGAGCGACGGCAACGCGACGTGCCCGGCCACGATGCAGCGCCTCACCGATCTCACGCTCATCCCAAACCACACGCTGCGCCGCCTCATCCAGGAGTGGTGCGTCGCCAATCGCTCGCGCGGCATCGAGCGCATCCCCACGCCCAAGCAGCCCGCGGACCCCCAGCGCGTCGCGGCGCTCGTCCGGGACGTGACGCGCGGTACCGCTGGCGGTACCGCGCTGCAGCTCTTACTGCCGGCACTGCGCAGCCTCCGCGCGCTGGCCAAGGAGAACGATAAGAACCGAGGTCTGATGGTGGAGGCCAATGCGGTTTCGGCTCTTATCCGTGCCATGTTTAGGATCCCTTCTTCCTCCAGCGACGACGACGACGACGACAATCTCTCCTCGTCGTGCTCGTGCTCCTTCGATCCCGATTCCTTGTCGTGCTGCGCGCCGCTAGATCACGACCAACATCTTGGCGATTCCCTGGACGTGGAGGAGTCGTCGCTGGCGGTGCTGGTGCTCCTCCCGCTCAAGGACAGCGAGCGGCGATCCATCGCGCAGTGCCGGCGGCGGCTTGGCGCCGTGTCGCGGATCGTGCGACGCGGGCGGAGCATGGACGCGCGCATCAACGCGGCGGTACTGGTGGAGAAGATCGCGTCGGACGCGCCCGAGGCGGCGAAGCTGGCCATGGGCCAGATCCCCGGCCTGCTCGAGGGCCTCGTGGATCTCCTCCGGGGCGACCACTCGGCTGTGTCGCCGCGCGCGCCCAAGTCGGGCGTCAAGGCGCTCTTCTCGCTGTGCCTGTGCAGCGCGGCATCCAACAGCGAGCGGGCGGTATCCGCCGGCGCCGCGGCGGCGCTGGTGGAGCACCTCCCGGCGGCACAGCACGGCGACGCGGACCGGACCTTGGGTGCGCTGGAGCTGCTGTGCCGGACGCGGGCGGGGCGGGAGGTGGTGGCGCAGCACGCGCTGGCGGTGCCGGCGCTGGTGGCGGCCATCCAGTGCCGGAGCTCGTTCCAGGCGGCCGAGTGCGCCGCCGGGACGCTACTGGCGGTATGCAGCGGGAGCGAGGAGGTACAGCTGGCGGCGGCCGAGGCCGGGGTGCTCACGCAGCTACTGCTGCTCATCCAGAGCGACTGCACGGATCGGGCAAAGAGGAAGGCCGTGGAGCTGCTCAAGCTGCTCCGGCGGTGGTGGGCGGAGGACCCGTGCCTGGCGGAGCTGGACAGGACGGACGTGGTGGCGTTCTAAGCGATGGCGGTACGCGCCCAGCTCTAGCTAACGGCCAGCGGCACACCGCGCGGTATGCCGCCAGTGCTCAAGAGACCGACCGAGAACCGCAATGCAATGCCGGTACTTTTACTATCTACGTGCCCACACCGTACATTTTAAGCGATTATAGGGAGGGAGGAGGGTTGTTTTTTCCGTGCTGTTTTTGTGATTTTGGGGGTTTTACGCAAACTACACTACGTACTAGTTGGCCAGCTTTTAGTCTTGGGTGAGGTTCTTGAGATTTTCTTCTTTATCCATGTTCCAACACCATGGTGTATATATTGTGTCAATATATTTTTGACAGCAGAGAGAGCACACAGCACACAGGCCAGCAGCACCAGCGCAGCAGCTGCAGAAACAGTAGCAAGAGATCTTTTTGGAAGCTGCAAATACAGCATTGTCTTTGTCGCTTGTAATGCAATTAGCTGAAATCCGAAGACAAAACAAGCTTAGGCCTACCTGGTGATGGATGCATGGCTGAATAATAATCAGAGAGAGATTCTTCTTGGTGTGAGATTATTTGTGGGAAGGAAACAGAAAGTGTGTGTCACACCTAATCTTTTTGTCATGCCACATGTAATGTTCTTTTTTTTTCTTCTTTTTTTTTCTGGGTGGGAGTAGTGGCATCAGCAAATTTGTGTGTTTGTGGGCTCAAGACTTCTGTGTGTGTGTGTGTGTGTGTGCTTCTCACTCTGGCAATGTATTTTTTGTGGTGATTTTGCCAGAGGATGGTCCCAGTCCAAGCTCAGTGAAAGGTCAAAGCCCTCTGGAATGCTGCTGCTTGCTTCTTTCTTGCTTGGTAACAAGTGTGAAGGGGATGGCTGTCCAGCCACAGCGAAAAAATTGATAGCTAGGCAAACAAAAGACATATTGGAGCTAGTAGATTTTTGAGGTTACACTCTGTAAAACGATTGTTTTGCTTTCCTCTCTTTTTTACTTCCTTGCTTCTTGAGCTGTATGGCCACTACAAATGCCAACAAGGGGACCCCTCCCTCTCCTTGTTGTTGGGGTCACAAGTCACAAAAAAAGGAGGGAGAGGGGTTTGGCTCAAAAACAAAGCCAAAAAATGGGGGACATGTTGTTGTGACTGTCATTTTGGTCCCTGGAAATGATGGTGGTGGTGGACCAGAACCAGAAGAACAAAGGCAAGCAACCAAGAAAAAAAAAAATTTTTCCTATAAAAACAAAAAGAAATGGAAAAACAAAACCAACCAATGGAAGAGAAGTTTGACCGTTGCCGTGTTCTGTGCGTGGGATGGAGATTTTGTTCCGCGTTTGACCGTTGAATATTCGGATCGCTTGCACGTGTAGCTGGCCTATGTAAAGGAAAAGATCTGGCAAGCCTGAATATGCGAGGGAATCAATCCAGGACGAAAGAAATTATTATAACGGCGAAAGTGCGCATATTACCTGTGGCGTTTTAAGTCTGGCATGGATGGATGATGGACGGATCTCTCTCCTCTCTTTTTTTTTCTTTTTTTCCCGGCGAGAGTGGAGTGGAATCACTCAGGTGTTTGATGATTGGTGTCACGGTGCGAAGAAAATTCTGGACTGGTTGATGCTTTGTTCGTGTGCTTATTGCAGGAGAGTACTACGATGGAAGAACTGCAAAACTGAAGTGGAGGAAGTGATTGACTAGAACAAGAGAGAAGGAAGTCCTGCGCTGTTTTCATACTTGCAACGTGTCCAGAATCTCGTCTGTGGTCAATCGATCCAGTTATCAAATCCGGAAGGACACGGAACAAAGACGCCAAGGTTAGTGGATTGGCCTTTTGCTTCTTTCTCCATAGAAAAATAGAAGCTAGCACACTTACGCAGGCTAATGTAGAGGCGCTCGTTTGAAGGGAATCACGGAGCTCCTGCAGTGAAAACAAGCTGAGCAGTGGCCTAGAAAAAAGACACAAGGAAAAAACTGTGCCTTGCCTGGAAGACGGGCTTTTCTCTCGTTGGAGGAACGAAACACCAGAGACTTTCGATCGAGCGTCCTGTGTAGAGCATGCAAGCACTGTTCGAGAAAAAAGAGAGAAAGAAAGAAAGAAAGAAAGAAAGATAAAAGCTGTGACTTGCCTGGAAGGCGAGCTTTTCTCTCATTGTATAAACGAAAATCCAGAGACTTTCGATCGAACATCCTGTAAAGCATGCAAGCGCAAAGGAAACAAAAGATCAAGCGAAAGAAGCGACTGCATTGATTACAGGCAAGGAAAGAACACACTGAAGATCAAAACCAGACTTTTCCACTCGTTTCAAGCTTTCCTGGCCTTGCCGATCTCCATCACGTTCTTGAGGCTAGGAGCATAGAGCGAGTACACCACCGTCTGGCGCTTCACTACCTCGAGCTGCTCCTTACCGGTCGCAAATGCCTCTGCCGCATTGCCGGATTGGCGAAATCCTTGCCTGGATCGGCGCTTGATGTACTCGCGCACATTGTAGTCCGTGAACTTGCGCGCCTCGCGCAGGAAACCCCGGTAGAGCGCGCGCACCTGCGCGGGATCCATCGCGTCGCGTCCTGTAGCATAAACCCTAGAATTTAGGGTTCTTGGGTTTTACTTGTTTTAACTGGCTGGGAGGGAATGCTGTGGATTCGTCGCTCCTCCCGGCGGATCCGTGCGCAGCTGCTGCCATTCCCTTTGGCGCCACCCGCCGCAAGCACCGCATTCAATAGCATCGCGAAACGATGTCGATTTGAGGTATGGTGATCGCTTTTGGTTGCTTGAGTTCTGGATTATTTTTTTTATCTTAGATGATCCATAGTACGAGCAGGGATGATCTGTGAGTAACTCAATCCCATGAGCCACTGATTTGAGTCGCTTTCAGGCAAAATTCTGGGATTTCTAGCTCTGAGCCTTCTCTGCTACCATCACCAGGAAGCTCCAGGGTCCATCCGACAGCCATTGTTCACTCTCAAGCTACCATCGGTGAGGTAAGTTCCATCTGTTTGTCTGTCTTTCTCGTGGTTTCTAAGTTCCAAGTGGTTTGTGGTGTTCTTCGTGAGTTTCCCGTGCAATTCTTTCTTGGTGATGTGAATTTGTGGTGATTCTCAGTTCTACTTATCTTAAGTTTCTGGACGTGTGCAGTACGTGAGTATTGGTCCATTTTGCAGCGTTGGTCCCGGTGCAAAGCTTGGCAGTGGCTGCACACTCCACCCAAACAGCCACATCTTTGGAAACACTCACATTGGCGACAACTCCACGCTCTTCCCGTGCGTTGCAACGAAACGCTCTTTTCATAAACGTCATTTCTCTTTTTCTCTGTCTTCCATTGATCACAGGGGAGCAATAGTTGGAGCTGACATTCCTGGTGAGACGGTCATCGGGAAGAATAACAGCATCGGCTGTTATGCGGTAGTCGGAGTGAAGTGCCAAGATCTCAAGTACAAAGTAAACATCCAAGCTCTTGTTCTTCTCCATTAAGACTTTTATTCCAGGATGCAGACGAGTGCTTTCTTCGAATAGGCGATAATAACGATATAAGGGAGCACGCCAGCGTTCACAGATCGTCCAAAAGCACCGATAGCACGGTACGTTGTATCCTCAAACTTCAAGTTTGATTCGAAAAAGTTATTTTCTCTTGTCCCAAGAACTCAGGTTTGATTCGAAGTTCTTTTATCTTTCAGATAATTGGCGACAGCAATCTTATAATGGGAGCCTGTCACATTGCACACGACGTCAAGCTCGGTAACAGCAACATTCTGGCAAATGGTACTCTTCTAGGCGGTCACGTCGTGGTGGAGGTAGCGATCTAGTTTTTCGCGACGCTTAAAAGTTTTGGTTTAGAATTGTATCCACACAGGAGGAGGAGCGGCAGTGCATCAGTTTTGTCACATCGGCTCTTACTCCTTCTTGGCAGGCGGTTCCATGGTAAATGATCCGCATTGTTTTTTTAATCACCTATCAAGATCTTCACCAAAACTGTATGTTTTTGCTACATCAGGTGGACAGAGATGTTCCAATGTATATGATGGTTGCTGGGAATCGTGCAGAGCTTCGGGGACTTAATCTGGAAGGACTGAGACGGCGTGGATTCTCCGAGATCGAGGTACTCTCTTAAAAACTTCTTTCCTGCATTGGTTTTGTAATTCCTTTCTTTTGTTCTCAGGTGAACAGCCTGAGGCGAGCTTATCAAAGGCTTTTCGTGAACAGTGATGAAAATGCTGGAGGGATCGACGACCGACTTGCCATTCTCGTGAGCCGTTTATTTTTCTCAGTTGGAATAGTGGTTTCTTGTTGATTTCATGAACTTTGGCTTTGGCAGGACTTGGATGCAAAGCTTTCCAAGGTTGAGGTAGTTCTTCAGATGATCAAGTCTGTCCGGGATTGTTTCGGAGAGAATCGAAGAGGCCTGTGTAAGTTTCGGCAAGTAACTGGAATCATAGACAATGCGATTGATATTCCTTGATCAAGCTCTACACATACAGTGGCTTAGCGGGTTCTCGTAGATATCAAATCCTGGAAACGTCGGCTCGGGTAAACCCGTCCGGAACTCGTGAGTGGAGGCAACCTGGTCCACGAAGGCCGGCCATCCCAGCGTGGGATCGCCCAGCGCCTTGGCCATGAGGCTCTTGTCCGGTTTGATGGACTTGAGCTCGTGTCCCATGTATCTCCTGGTACCAATGACGAGCTTGGCAAAGTTTCCACCGTGCGTCATCACGAAGACATCGGACTTGACGCACACCAGGAAGTCGAGAGCAGCGAGGCTGGTGACGTGCTGTCTGAATGGCTTGAGTTCCTCTTTCGTTGCTAGATCGTCTTTTCTCACCTGTGAAAAGGAAAACCATTTTAAATTTACAAACTCTGGAAGAACTTACCAAGTTTGGGAACATGTTTCGTAGCGGGGACATGCGATTCTCACCGCCGTAAACTTGGCCCGACGCGACGTAAATCTGCGTCTCCTTTGGATACCCCTTGGCCATGAGAACCACGCCAACTTCTGCGGGCTCGAGTGGACACCTTCCCTCTTTTCTTTTCAGTAGAGCTTGACGCCACAAATGTGACCCGTTCTGAAACGAGGAAGGATTGGATGAGCTAAACACAAAAGCAAAGACGGCTTACCTTGAACCTGCGAGGCCATTCTTTCTTCCTGTAAGCAGCCATCATTGCTTTTTCTTCGCGGTTACCAACAAAATCACAAAATGAAAGTCCGACCATTCCCTTCTCGAATCGCAAGTGTAAGGCCCTGAAATGCTGCGTTACAGGAAGCCAAGTAGTGGGATGACGCGACTTACATATACGGCTTCAATAAGCCCGTTCTGTTTCTCATCCTGGAAACTAGGACATCCGCCATTTCTTCTATATGAGGCAAAAACTTCAAAGCGTGGTAGTTGACCCTGCATCTCAGCTTGTTGATTTCAGCTGGCACATTATCATACCTGACAGCATGAAACACAGATGGTAGAAACATACACAACATAGTACAAATGACGCTTACCCAAGCCTGTCGACAAAAGGCTTTAGAGCCATCACTCTTTTCTCTTTGATACGAGGCAAAACGTTGTCCAAATACCACTGTGCCGATGCATATTTGGGGATGTTCTTAACAGTCCTCCTGAAAGTCAAATTCGCAAATTCGCTATAAAAACAAGAAAGGTGAAACCGGGCTTACTTGAGGCTAGTATACAAATCGCCTTTATCCGGCAACCACGACGGTATGTCTTTCACAATCCGCACATCATCTTTGAGGGACTCTATAAAATGATCCACGTCAAAGACGTCCTCAAACCGCCTGCATGCAGAAGCTTTAACTTAGGAGTTCCTGGAATTCGTGTGCAATCAGACGGACTTTGATAATAGTAGGAGCGCACAACTTACGTTTTGTCTTTCCATATCTGGTCCTGCTTCATCAACGGGATGATGAGCGTCACGTTCATGATCCTTGCAACAGCAACAGCATTGCAAATCTGCAAATTTTATGGAGCTCTTGAAACACATACTATAACTGCTGTTAAACAACTAACCGCAATGCGCTGTTGATTTAGTCCTCCTTCGGCATGGATGCCGAGGTAACCATTTGTTTCATCCTCCGCTAGAGGCACTATACAAAAGAAAGAGCGCTTGAATCAGACACAGGAAAGCAAAAGAACTAACAAAGAAAAGAAGCGAACGAACCAATGTGGTTAGAAGCTCGCTCCTCGGCGCAAGGTCGCCACGACTTAGTTGCAGATTTTGGATTGTGCCACAAAGAAGGCGTGTCCGAAACCTTCACAAAAATTTCCAATTTTTTGGTTCTTAAGCTGGAAAGATGGAGATCAAAGATGAAAGCTTACCGGTGGACAATGCAGCATCACACCATCCTTCCGACAGAGATATGGACGATTCTAAACCAAAGCAGAAGAGAAATAAACAATCTATAAGACTACGTAGCGAGCATGGATATTGTTTATCTTACCAAATGGTCCCACGCAAGAGGCAAGCAAAAGAACAAGAGCCCGAGAAGAGCCAAGGACACGGCCACGGCGATCCAGCCCCGCCGTGCCAAAACCCTCGCACCTAGCGATCCCTCCGACTCCGAGGAAGAGCTCTCGCCCTCCCTGGACACGATCCTCGACAAAAACCCTGGCAGCGACTGGAACGCGTGAAGAACGCGAGCAATGTAGCCCTGGGGGTTGTGCTGCGGCGCCTGCTGCTTCTTCATCGACGGCGGATCGGCCGCCAGCAGCGACTGCCTCGCGGCGGCGCCAGATCTCGCGATCGCCGCCGCCGCCACGGCGCTGCCTCCACTCCGCCACGCCTCCGCCATAGCTACATTCAAATGAAGCTTACTTGTTAGGGTTTATGCGATGAGCCGATGGAAGGGGAGAGGGGCGAAAGCGGTGGCCGAGGCGGCGCCGCTGTCTGGATTGTATGACGAGATCAGGCGATGGCCGGCGCGTCTAGAGTGCGCATTGAGCGCCTCCGGGGGGACGCTTGTGGCGAATTGTCAGCAAGCTCGCCTTCTCTGCGCTACAGGCTTTGGATCGGATGTGCTCTCGAGTGAGTGTGTGATTTCCAGAGCTTTAGTGCCAGTGTTGTGATCGCCAGCTCCGGATCGTCGTGGAGATGGCGAGGATTTGGCGACTACACACGTCTTTCAGCTGATGCTTGAGGAAGTTTTCTACTTGAGCTACGAGCTAGATTGCCTTCGCGTCCATCGCCAAAGCTCACAGGTTTAGCTCCTCTTTGCTTGCTCTCATCTCTTTGTTCCTTTGTGTGTCCTATGCTTTGCAGGGCCGTGTGGATCTTACACTCGAGCAATTGTGGTGCTTGATGCAAGAATTCAACAGGGAGTTTGTGAAGATGTACAAGGCTTACTCTCACCTAAGGAACAAGCGATGGGTTGTTCGTCCTGGTCCACAGTATGGAGCCGATTTCATGGCATACAGACACCACCCGACTTTGGTGCATTCAGAGTACGCAGTTATTGGAAGCTTTTGCTCTCCCGTTTGTGACAAAAGGTGGTCTTGCAGCTATGCAGTTCTTGTTATCCCGGCAGATGATCCCCAGAGCAGGCTGGCTTCATGGACGGATGTTCAAGGTATGACCCGGTTGTGTGGCAGTGTAGCAAAGGTGAGACGATCATTCAAGCAAAATCCGCTCTCACACATGTCAATCGAGCTTGCAGACACTGTTGGTGCTGTACATCATAGTTGACATGGGCCATGATCTGTCTTCTCCAACGTATTTGGAGCGAATAACAGTGGAGGAAGTAGAAGTGCGTCGATGGCTACCACAGAAACACCGAGAAGACTCACAATAACGTAAAATGGTTTTTGAGGAAGGTTAGTTTACTGCTTAATAATTCATGTTTAGTATTATTTATTAATACAATTGAACACTTGCCTAGCAAAAGTTAGCAAGGATAAATTTAGTGCTAAAATTAATACAATGCACTATACTAATCATGATGTTTAGTTTGCATTTGTTCTTCTTTTCCCATTGGATAACAAAAGAAAAAGTCTTGGTGAGATTTTTTTTCTTCCACAAAATGGAAGCATGATACCTATTCCCAATTGAAGCGAATTATCTCAACCTAAAAGCTGCCTAAACCTTGGGAAAGAAGACATAAACATCACTTTGACAGAATTTAAATAGTATTTTGCCATATTTTTACATATTGTACAATGTTATGAGCTTGGCAATGGTGGAAGCCATAGTTATCTCCACTGTGATGGCAGCCTTTTCTTGATCACTTCCTTTTGCAACACCAGCAACAGAAATGCTGAGGTGATGGAGCTTGAATCCTTTGTGTGGCTTGTAAGGTATAGCTCTAGCATCCTAGGTGTTGATGGTGAGCACTACTGAGTTTTTGGTGTTGTCCTTGCTCTCGCTACCACTGTTGTAGTTTTGGCTGTCCTTGGAGTTTGCGTCCCATGCACTGTTCTTGTGGGAGATGGCGGTGTCACTGAGACAAAAGTGTGCTTGTTTCTTGATCACTTCGTCAGACTTGTATGGGGCAGCATGAACTGCAAGCTTCTTTTTTTCATCTTTGATCTCCAGGATGTCTTTGAAGAGGAGGAACACCCCATTTGATCTTAGTAGACTGCGATGGTTGCATGGAACCCTGTGCCTCGCAGTTGCAGTGAACCCATCAACCTATGAAGAAAGTAGAGTTCAGAACCGGGTGATAAAAATAGAGGGTTACCTTGGAAGACTCAAATGGTACTGTGTCAATCAGCTTGCAAAGTCCAAGGTTTCTTTGAATAAGCATTAAGAAAGAACTTTGCATTACCTCAGTATGGAGAATTTCCTTGAGCTCAACTATGGGGCATTTTTCACTCCTGTAGCTGGAAACAATGGAAAAAATTCACCATGGAAAGTTAGCTATCAAGAACAAAGAACATATACCAAACATGGAATGGAGTTTTGCATGAAGTGCCATAGATGTTGTAAAACTTAAAATCTTTTGGAAGTTTTGTAGAGAACCATAGACAGAAGGACTCATTTGCCCACTCAAGAATGCATCTATTGAAAGGAATGGGTATTGTCTTGTCATCATAGCTTAGTTGCATAGAAAATATTTAGTTTATTAGCATAACCAAAGAAAAGAAAAGAGAACTTGATATACCACTAACCATGTTCTCTTTAAGTGCAATTTCCATCTCAAAAACACACTCAAGGGGTCCATATGAGTGTAGCTTGACATACTTGGGATTGTTATCATGCTTTCTGCACAGCCTCCAAACTTGCAATTGTGGAGGGCGCTCCCATTCATATGTGAGAGATGCCATCATCACTTGACAAATGTAGTTATGGTCAACACATTATATGCAACATGTGTTACAACACCTTCTTCTCTCGCCCCATGCAATTAGCCACTTCCCATTGGTTGAGAGCAAATATCAGTGATTATTTGCTAAGACATGGTTAAAGATATAACCCTTTGATAATTACCCCCCATCGGATGGTTGCCATTGGCTAGGTCTGGTGGCCCAGAAACTCCTCCTTATTATTATAGATTATAAACATATTTATAATTTATAAATACAAGATTAATTTTATTGCATATCAACCATAAAATAAACTAAAATATACACCACGGTAACTAAGCAGCCTCCAATGTTTCGGCTACACACAAGTGACACTACAAGATCTAGCTCTCAACACCAACATTGACAACATGCTGCATCACTATGAACACCACAGCTGAGAGCGCCCCGAGCAAAAGCAATGTTATGAGCTCAAACTTCCACATAGAATCTTGAACTTAACATCTCTCTAATTTGTGGATGAAATGCAATGCCTCTAGCCAACTCCACAAGATGGCAATACTAGCAAATTCCACAAAGTTTTTCCATGATGAGTAGATGAATGTCTTCATGTGAGATGGAGTCCAAGCTATAATCAATGCCATTATCTACTAGCCCATTGATGCGAAGCTCATAAATATCTAAAGTGACATTCTTCAACTCAAGAAAAGCATTTGAGGTATGGGTTTCTAGGGATCCATTTGTGCAAAGATTAAGTGTGTATTCCACTAGCTAACATGCTATAAAATTTACGCTTAAACCCAAGATAAACACAAAACAAGGACAAACATGCTTAAGGGGAGCTAAACAATGTTTTAAACTGGTTAGCCATACTTGATCTACCCACTATCCTTTAAAAAATTCCTATAGACAACCCCCCCCCCCCCTAACAAATGCAAAAGACTAAAAGATTTTTGCTATAAGAAGTTGCTAGCAGTCAAGAGAAGTGGATGGGGAAATAAGTAGTGCTGTGGAACACCAACTAGCCACTGAAAACCTTTACTTCCACTTCTATATATGTTCATAAAATTGTTGCTATAAGTTGGAGATGATTGTGTCTCTCTTACTAAAACTCTACTAGATGATGGAGGACATGTATATAAACACTTTGTGTCTGTAAACCACTAAAGAATTATTATATGATTATTATATTTCAGTGGCTGTGTCTCAAAGGTGTTTATAGCCTTAGATTGCTTAAATTGAAGATGCCAACCATGTTTGTTGAGAAGAGTTGCATAATGCCACCTATCATAATACCTAAATGCCATTTTGTCTCACAATCCACTACTTTATGCCAAGTGTGACTAAAGATGATACAGTCTCCACTATGAGATGCTAAAGCCACCTCATAATCCCAATCACACCATAAATATGAGTGCTAGAAGAAGATATGATTTACAAAGGTCTTTAGCATAATTGCTATCATGGAAGTCCAAGCCAAGCTAGTGAAGGGAGATGACACTGCTCCCAAAGCTAGAGTCAAATAATACACCCTCTACCACCTTTCCAGCTATTGTGATCCTCATGCTTGGTATAAGTGAATAGTTTGAGACATGTACTCTAAAGAGCTACTCCTCATTCACACAACAAGAACCACAGATGCCTAACAATGGCAAATTCCAAATCATGCCACAAACTAAAGAAAATTGTATACCTTGGCCTCAACTAGCACATCTAGAACATCTCCTAGAGTGAGTGTGAAAATTGAAAAACTAGAGCTAAAAACAAAACTTGTTAAAAACTTGAAATAAAACTTGTTAGAAAGCTCTTGACCTACCCTAGCTTTTAAATAAGAAAAATCTCAAAAACTCTAAGTAGAACAAAGGTGAAAAAGCTCCAAACTCCTCATAAACAACACAAGAAGAGAAATGTTGTTAGATGTCTCGACACACAACATGAAAAATCATGAGATATAACTCTTTGATGAGCTATTGGCTTGCTTTAACTCTCAAACAAAATAAATCTTATAAAATCTAAGTAGAAAAGAGGAGAGAAAGCTCCAAACTCCTCACAGACAACACAAAAAGAGAAATGATGCTAGATTTTTCTTAACACACCATACCAAAATTCACAAAACTTAAAAGAAAGCTTTCTTTAGATTTCTTCTAGGAATAAAGAAAAAAATCCAAGGAAAACACTCCTAGAAACCGCAAGATAAAGAGAAAGAACTCCTCAATAATTAAAAAAATGACTAAATCTTTCTAAGGGAATGAACTGAATCAAGAAAGAAAGAGCTTTTTGGAAATTTTAGGAGCAGATCTACAAAGATTTGAGAAAATAATGGCTTGTAAAGAGTGTATAATATAGTCTTGTATGAGCCCTTCAAATCTCCTTGCATGTCCCAATTCCTGCACTAAATTTGCAGATTTGTGATGCCAAATAATAGAGAAAGATGAAATCTACAAGACTATCTACTCAATTTGCCAAAAAAAAAATTAAAAAATTAAAAAAGAAGAAACTAAACCACTAGAACAAAATTTTTAGTTGTGAATCCCAAAACCCAAAGAAAATTAAGAGAAGCTAATAAATCTGCAAGAATGGCTATGAATCCCATGCTTAGAAAAACCCATCTCAGGGCACCCCTAGACATGAATTATACCACTGAGAATGAGAGTTGTGCTCTAATTCCTCACAACTCTCAAGAAATAAGAAAGAAAATGAATGGAAATGGGATGGGCTAATTAAGAATCAACTCATCCCATTGTGGTCACCATTTTGATGTGCAGGCAGCACATCTCTCACTCTCAAACATACTCAAAACAAAGCAAAAAACTCCATAGCTACCAACTCAAAGATACATCATCAATCACTCCTTATCATGCTCCCTTATCTACATTTCATCCAAGAAAATGGAAAGAGGCCATTCACAACATTTCGGGGAAATTAAACATTGCTTAAGCTTGTTCTGCTGCTCGCAACACAAATAAGAGGGGTTTAAAGTTCTAAACAAGTTGACCTCCTTTCTAGAGTAAACAGGATCCCAAGGATTGCAAGATGCAATCAGCAAGGCATATAAGGTCTATTCATTTCTTATCAGTGCTTTTGTCCGAAACTTGCCATGGCATTCTCTCCTGTAAGTAGTTTTTCTACATGACCAGATTTGTCATGCGTTCTGCAAGACAAGGTACTGCTTTCAGATTTGCAACAATCTTCCCGGGCTTGGCTTGAATCTTAACTACCTTCTGGCTTTGCTCAAAACCTTCTGGGACCAGGAGATTGTGTCTGGTCGCTAAATCGAGTGGAGGCTCCACCAGGTGGACAAGAACATGGCATCCTCCTTCCTTGGTATCATATTATAGCAGGCCAGAGTGGTGGTGACCCCAACTCTGCTGTCCAGTGGTCTAGCAAGAGTGGTCACAGATGGATGCAACTAAGGACAACGCAGTAGTTGTTCCAGTGGGTTGACAGCAGCTCTTTTTTGCCTCGTCTCCATCCATATGACGTGGCTGCGTACATGGTTTGTGATTATCAAAACAATGCTCTTAGCTTTAAAGAGTTTTCTTGCTGATCTTCCCAGGGGCCATTGCTGGACATTAGACACACATCGCTACTCTTTTCCTGTGCTTGGATGTACCAGCAAGGACTCCTCAGCTTATGGAACCACAGAAGGTAACTTGAGTTTTTTTATTTATTTCCCAAAAGAAGCTAACAAAGCTTTTTCTTGCACGTTGAGTACCTGGGAACCGTGGCAAATCCCAAGATATGGAATGTTTCTCTCGAGGCACCAGCGAGCAAGCTGGAGCTATATCAAATCCTTGTTCCGGTCGATGAGAATGTCACTGGTGTGCGTTTGCTTGATCTCATCCAGGGATCGATATCCTCACCCTCGCACAGTAGCACCCCGTGGATTGGCTCGAAGCTGTCGAGGAGCGAGTTTAACCCGGAAACTCGTGGAACAATGACTGGAACCGCCCCATAGCTGACGATCAAATCTAGATAGTATTCTCCTGAGAGAAAAAGAGAAAGAACTGTTAGCTAGCTAGCCATGCTTTCTGTGGAGGAGTCACAAGAAAGCCCGAAAAACTTTTCAGGGATTTTTTTGATCGATCAGGAAACAGGAAAACAAAGAAAACAGGAGATTTAGAGGATGGAATCGGGAGTGACATTTCAATGACAATGATTGAAAAGGAAATCAAGAATCGGCTGGGAGAGGAAGAGATTTCGATCCATTCTCAATCAGTTACCAACGAAATCCGCGAATTTGTTCTTGCGGACGGTGCGCCTGGAGACGATGTGGACGCGCGGCAGCACGGAGGCAAGGTCCGCGGCAAGAGCGCCGTCCATCCCAGCGCTCTTCCTTCATCGCTTCAAACACACACGCAGCGAGTAAAGCTCCACACCGAGTACTCGCTCTTGCCATGCCCATCGTTGATACCCATTCTGGAGAAATGCTGCGTTCCTGCAAGACCTCAGCGAATCCAAATCCAGATCCGCGGCTCTCCCCAGGAATTGCGATGGATCGAGAGCTCTGTCGATGATCTCGCTGCCCACGAGAAGGATCGGTTGAAGCAGCCGCTTTCACGAACAAATCTGGGTATCTGGTCGCCAGTCACGCGTGCCTGTCCGGGAAACTCACTCATAACGGGGAGTTAGCTTGCGATTGCTGCTAGCTTGCAGCGAGATTTTGGGCGGTTGAAGATGTCACGGTTGGCATCGCAACCGCCCAATTTTCCAACGGTGGAAATGCATCACCACTTCATAATGAATCAAAAAACAATATGTTGCAAGTGGTCAACCCTAGGGGTAGTGGTTAAGCCCGGGGAGATGGGATAGTCCTATAGAGCCGAATCCCAGGATCGAGACCCTGGAAGAGGAGGGACCCTCTTCAAACTGATCACTCCTTTTCATTTTTTGATTGAATATTCGAACTCTGTTTCTTTTTGTTAATGAACCAAATATCCTCAGCGACTAAAGCTTCCTAGTTTCCTTTGGCTCTCTGGCTAGACTAGCATGGGCTCTTCCTGTTCTTAAATTTTCTTGGTTCATTGTCTCTCGCTTTGATTCTATCCATAGGTGAGAATGTGAGCCACTCTTTATCTCAAAGTTCATCTGCATCTGCGAATAACATATTAAAAACCAGGACAGCGATTTCAAAAGTGAAAAAGCTTGCGAGTAGCGTAACAACTTACTGAATGGTGGTTCTTTAGACAAAATATAATATGCCAGTATGGACAAGGTACAATGGGCTGCACAAACAAAAACAAAGAAATTTCATGGTGCTTTATAAAACTTATTAAGCTCTACGATACTGTCCACCCTCGCCAGCTGCAATATCCTGTGAAACGTTCCGGCGTCTACGTGAGCAGGCTTGCCAGACAAAAGTAAAAAAGGAACAAAGTGTTAAAAACCATGTTCCAAGCTTCAAGAAGTCATTGATGTGGGCCTTGACCGCTCTCTGAGAAGGATAACACGGTCGAAAAGATCAAAGAATTCAGGTGAAATCTGAACCAGCGATATGAACCCATAGCAATCTCGTTGCCAGTCTGTTTCGGTCGCCATCCTTGATGCCATCAGCAAGAGTGCCAACCCGATCTTTATGAGACCAAACATGTATAGGATGTAGTCCTCGTAAGAGTCGCGGCATCGGACTGTGGCATACAACGCTGCCATAGAGAACAAACTCGATAGTTTCTCGGACTGTGAAAAACAACAAATGCCTGCAAGTGTAGGCCAGCTGAGAAACATCAACACGTACTTACACGTTGTTCGTGCTGAGTCACATAAGTGATCGGCCACTTTATAGCAAGTCTGGACGACAAAGGGTCGTTATTGTAAAGCACAACACCCTCCAGACTGAGTCGTCTGTTGGGACGTAGCTTTCCTCACATCACCTGTTATCACCACTGTCTGTAGAATTAACAGCCAATGTAGCATACGAAACAAAGCATCATATCTCCAAACAATCACCATGCTACCTTGAGGAGAGTGCTCTTCCCACTGCCTGTTTAGAAGGAAAAGGTCACAAACAATGAAAATCAAGGTCACGAACCTGGCGAACTGAGAACGAGAGTCATGGAACCCGGCATCACATAGCCACTCACGTCCTTGAGAACCTTGATCTTGCTGCGAGCCAGCTTAATGCAAACTCCTAGAAGGCATCCAAGTAGCTTCTTGCCAATGGTATCATAGCCAGGAGCAACTTCGGTGTGATCCATCGTAACACTGATGGCTTTGAAGCGAAGAACCTGAATGGAACGTAAGATCCCTCCATGGTAGCAAACGGGAACTTACTAGAGTCCAGGGAGGGGATTTCTCCTTGGAAGTGGATGGAGATTCATGGCTGATATCACCGAAGGAGCGGCACACATTGGACAAAATGGGCCAGCATTTTCCTCCGAGCTCCTTGCCCGTGGCGCCGAGACTCCAAGCCCTAGTAAAACTATCATTTGGCTGACTGTGCTTTCCACGCGGCAAAGCCACGTGGCGTGCCTACACTTCATAGTGAATCAAAAAACAATATGTTTCAAGTGATCAACCCTAGGGGTAGTGGTAAGCCCAGGGAGATGGGATAGTCCTATAGAGCCGAATCCCAGGATCGAAACCCTGGAAGAGGAGGGACCTTCAAACTGATCACTCCTTTTATTTATTGATTAAATTTAGGGCACGACGGCTGCAGATGAGCACCAGGCCCGCGGAGGAGGTGACGATGTCGAAGAAGGAGCTGGGGAGCGGAGAGCCGTCACATGACTTTGCAGACGTGCTGTGGTCGAGGGTGATGGTCCCAGTTGGCGTGCCACAAAAACTCGACAGATTTGATGATGCCTCTCCGAGTCGCGTAAGATGCGTACCAGTAATTCATACCCAACAAGTAAAAAAAGAAAACCGCCAGTTTTATGAGTAAGTTTAACGAGAAGCACCGGATGGAAGCCAGGAGCGTGGCGTATGACTGTTGATGCTTCCTGGAATGTATCTAGACGGGCATGCCACCCAAAGCCTTTGAGGACTACAGCCTCCAGCAGCTATGGGCTTTGCAACACAAATTTAACAAGCAGCTGCACGACTCCGACGCATTACGTCCATTTACATTCCGCTGGAAGTACGCAGCTCTCAAGGTAGCTTGGTGATAAATGTGGTTAGCCAGCTGAGCTCCGCCTGGCCGTGGAGGTGCGCTTGCAAAGTTCTAGATAGATGCGCACACTACTCGTGGCTTCCAGGGAGGAGGCAGATTCTCCAGAAAGGGCTTCTTCCATTGTTCTACTTCCTGGACAACGAGGGAGTGGATCTCAACGAACCCGGACTCTAGACATGATACTGGTGAAAGTTCCTTTGCACATCGTATCTTGGTCGCCGGCAGCCTCTCAAGAACAGCCTCGACAAAAGGATCCTGGGCGTGAATGAGCAAGGCTATGACTCGTTTCATGAGGGAGACGTGCAAGAAACTGCTGCTTACGAAGAGCGTCACTTCAACGATAAGATCGTTACTTGTGACTTTATAGGAGACACCTTCAAGAGGGACCGGGATGGTGGAAGCGCTAAAATGGCAAAACGTCACCTTTACACTGGCTCATCTCCGGCACGTAAGGACTCCATCTCAATACTCGGGCCCCGTACGTGAAACTCTTTGCGTCAATCATGCTCACACAGCCATCATCTTGTAAGTAGCCACTGAGGTTGTCGAGCACGTAGTTTCATCGCGATGGATCACGAAACAGCGCGAGCGTCTTCAGGTGTCCACAGCCGGCGCAGAACCTTCCAGTGTGAGACAAAGCTATAGCCACTTTCCATTCGGACATCAATTCCCATGCGTTCCCGGCTCGCCAGACGCTGGCCAGATGCTCGATCCAAACCCTTTAGCAGCGCCTCGCCAGAACAACTTGGTCCACAGGGATGTTCTTCTTCAAGTTCTCTCTTTTGTCTATGATCATATAGATGTTCTTGGTTTTTTGTCAAGGTTATGGCTCCATAATCAAGGGCCGACGCCACTTGATCGGGCATCACGCGGCAGCCCATCAAGGACTCGCACGCGCAGCGGCGTCCATCCCATGGGGCGGAGATTCCTCCCCACAAGAATTAGACTATCGATGATGTGGCAATATCTGCTACGTGTACCGTGTTGGCCATATGGCCAATTTTCCCGCCCCCGCATTAGGGTTTTTTAGGTTTCACTTTATTTCCCCATTAGCAATTGTTTACAAGGACGATCAACAGAATGGGGAATTTCATGAGAGCAAACTCGCCGAAATACAGGGCATACAGCACCTCCAAACGTTCCATACACATCTATACAGCAACGCAAGTAACTCAATCTATACAGCAATGCATAGAAGTCTGACAAGCAACTATCTGAGTTGACAGATATGTACCATTGTTTCTTGAGGCGCTTTGTACCTGTTGTGAGCAGTTGTCACAGGAAGTAGAAAAGGAGGCTTTTATGCGCTCCCCCTTTAAACTTTCACGACATTCTTGCGAAGGACAATAGCTGGGATGAAGTGGTTAGGAAGTTTGCCCAGTATGATGAGCTGGCTGGATAGCTCAACGGGGAATGCAAGACTGACGAAGTTGGACACGGCTTTCTTAGACGCTGAAGGAGGTATAAGATATTGCTCAAGCTTTGTCAAGAGAATTTATACAGCCGAAGTGTAGTAGGATTGGAAAAGTTGAGCGGATGAGTACCTGGACTTGAGAAAAATGTGCTGGCAAGCGTCATCCAGAACAATAAAGGCTTCCTTCCAACTTACTTTCAACCTTGGAAACATAAACTTTTCAGATGCTGATGGAGTGATGACGAAATGGGAAGCTGATCATCATAGCTGTTCAATTCATAGTGAGCATTGATCTCACATCAGATCGGTAAACCAGTTTATGAGCTTCCTCTCTCTACGGAAGTGGGAACGAACACTAGGGTATGCATTTGTGGGGTATTCTACTATACAATCAGGGAGGTAGTTTGAGACACTCCAAGACAGGGTTGGTCAATTTTCAAGCATCCTTCCTATACTAACGTATTTATCATTTAATGTAAATCTGTAAACCCTAGGCGTGGATAGGGCACAGGGCAAGGTGGGCGGGCGGGCAATGGCGGCTGGGTACGAGCGCGATGGCTATGGCGGCTACGAGGACTCTTACGACGAGCGGCCAGACGACGCGCACCCGCCCGATTACGTCCCCGACTATGTCAAGTCCTTCGTCGGGTACCTCTACCGCAGCATCCGCGAGAAGAATGTCTACGAGGTACACCAAATGTATGAGAGCAGCTTTAGCAAGCTGAGCGAGCGCTTCTTCTCCAAGTCGCACTGGCCCTCGGCGGAGCTCGTGGCGCCCTACGTCGACAACGATCACGTCTTTTGCCTCCTCTACAAGGAGATGTACTACAGGCACGTCTACGCCAAGCTCAATGTCACCTTCCAGGAGAGGCTGGAATCCTGGGACAATTACTGCAACCTCTTCACGGTCATCCTCCATGGAAACGTGAATATGCAGCTGCCCAACCAGTGGCTCTGGGACATGGTGGACGAGTTCATCTATCAGTTCCAGGCGTTTTGCCAGTACCGGACCAAGCTCAAGAACAAGACCGAGCAGGAGCTAAGCTGGCTCAAGCAGTACGACGAGCAGGTCTGGAAGCAAAGAAGCTTTCCTCACTCTGTCACTGATTTCTTCCTTCTCGGTTTTGTTCTCGCAGGTGTGGAATGTCTATGGTGTGGCGAATTTCCTCCAGGCTCTGATTGACAAGTCGGAGATTCTGCAAGTCCTGGAGGAGGAGAAGGACGGGGCGGTGACGGCCTTCAGTGCCAACGATGGATATGACTACGAGGGTGGCAGCAACGTCCTCAAGGTCTTGGGATACTTTAGTATCATTGGGCTTGCGCGGGTGCACTGCTTGCTTGGGGATTACCACACGGCTCTCAAGCGCCTCGCTCATATTGATCTCACGCAGCACGGAGTATACAGCTCTGTGATCGGCTGCCACATTACCGCGGCGTACTACTACGGGTTTTCGAACATGATGATGCTGAGGTGAGTTTTTCGAGCGTGAGCTCTCCTCGCTGATAAAACCTTTCTTTTGCTACCAAGGTACATCGATGCTATCAAGACTTTTAACCAGGTGCTTGTGTACATCTCCAAGACGAGGCAGTACCACCAGAAGTCGTCGCAGTTTGAATGGATCCTCAAGAAGAACGAGCAGATGTACGCGTTGCTTGCGATCTGCCTGTGGTTCTGCCCCCAGTGGCACCTCGTAGAGTCCGAGAATGCGAGGAGCGATTCTCAGAGGAATGAGACCGTGACTCACCAGCTTAAGGAGAAGCGTGGGGAGAAGTTATCCAAGATGCACAAGAACGACGAGGCCGCTTTCGACGAGTGTTTCTCGTACGCTTGCCCGAAGTTTATCTCTCCATCGCTACCTGACTTGAGTGACACCTCTGGAAACTACAGCCAGGTAAGTGTGTCCTTTTTTCGTATCTTTTCAGTTCTAAGCGGGCACCTGGAATCCACAGGAAGCATACAGGCTGCAGCTGAAGCTCTTTCTATCTGAAGTCCGACAGCAGCAGCTCCTGAACAAGATCAGAAACTACGTGAAGCTTTACACCACGATATCTATTGCAAAGCTAGCCTCGCTTGTGGAGGTAGACGAAGCCACGCTGAGGTAGCTTGTATTTCGTTTATCTTCTTGCGTTCTCAGCACTTAAAAACTTGGCAGGATGGCTTTGATGACTTACAAGCACAAGACTCACTACATTGACGACGATGGCAGCGTAGCATCTACCGCGGACGTCGAGTTCTACATTGACGAGGTTGGGATTTGCTTGCTTGCTTGATTCTCACTCATCAGGGAGCTCAAATCTCTTGCTTTTCTTTCGTCCAGGATGTTGTACACATAGCAGAGCCGAAAGTTACCAAGCGTTTTAGCGAGATCTTTGTCCGCCACATTCTCAAGGTAATGCTCTCAAGAATTTAGCTCTTTCTCTTTTAACACCATGGTTTCGCAGTTCGACGAATTGGTTGGGGACCTGGAGCGTGTCGCACTAGAGTGAAAGATAGTTGTGACGCGTAAAAGACTTTTTTGTTGTTAAGAAAAGAGATGACATGTTCTGGCAGTGCCATTTGTATTAGCGTGACTCGTTCAAGAGAAGGAGAAAACCCCTCTTTGGGAACAAACGAAGGAAGAATGGAGGTGATACCGGTGCCTTGTTTGGACGACAATTACGCTTATCTGTAAGCTCTCGAGAGTGAGTGCTTTGACGAAAGTTCCCTGGATTGATTGATCAGGATAATCGATGGAGCGAGCAAGCAGGCAGCGGCGGTTGATCCCGTGAAACCCGAGAGCGTTTTATCGGCAGCCAAGAAGCATGGAGCCCAAGTGACCATGGTTCTCACCACCCACAAGCACTGGTAGAGCTAGCTTTCCATTCTTTCCTCCGCAAGAAAGCTTTTCTACCAGGGACCACGCTGGAGGTAACAACGAGATCAAGAAGCTCGTCCCAGGGATCAAAGTCTTCGGTGGTGCCAAGGATAATGTGGAAGGCTGCACGGATCCTCTGGAGCACGGAGCGGAGCTTGAGCTGTCCAAGGATGTAAAGATCAAGGCCCTCCACACTCCATGGTAAAGTGTCCTCTCTTTTCTTCTCGTCTGTGATGCTAGTTCTTGAGAGCTGCTCTTGGCATTCGTAGCCATACCAAGGGCCATATCAGCTACTTTGTCACCCACAAGTCTGGAGATCCTGCCGTCTTCACCGGTGACACTCTGGTACTTCCTTTCTTACTTGTCCTTGTCTGTGGTCTTAAAATCTTGCGCTGCGCAGTTCGTCGCCGGCTGTGGCAAGTTCTTCGAAGGCAAAGCCCAGGATATGTACCACTCTCTGTCCGAAGTTCTAGCCGAGTTGCCTCCGGCTACTCGAGTCTTCTGCGGACACGAGGTCTGTCTTCCACTTCTTGTATACTTTCCGTCTCTCAGCGTTTAGAATCCACCCTTGCAGTATACCGCCAAGAACTTGAAGTTCGCCATGTCTGTCGATCCCCACAATGATGCTCTTAAGCAGAAGGTTGCCTGGACGGAAGAGCAGCGTCGGAATGACAAGCCTACGGTCCCTTCCACCATCCGAGAGGAGCTCCAGACCAATCCCTTCATGCGTGTTAACGTGAAGGAGTTCCAAGTCCATATGGGAGAGAGCGATCCGGTTGAGCTGCTGGCGTCGTTGAGAGCCGCCAAGGATCAGTTTAAAGGCTAGCTCCCTCTGTCTGGATCCTTGAGATGATAAATGATAAGTTGGCTTCCTCGAAACTTATTCTTCCGGAACGTCGATGTGGATTTCTTGCTTGCCAGTGGCAACCATCTCGATGGCAGCTAAAAGCTTGCGAATCTCAAAAGGCTTCCCCATGTAACTGTCCATTCCCGCTGAAAAACATGTATCCTCGTATCCACGCATGGCATGCGCTGTTAACCCGATTATGGGCATTTTTCTCAGACCATCCCTGGCTTCCTGTTCCCGTATTCTACGAGTTGCTTCCAATCCATCCATGATCGGCATCTGGAAAGAAGACTTGAAACTGGAAACTTGGAAAAGAACAAGCTACCTGGATGTCCATGAGGATCAAATCAATGTTGTCCCGGTTTGCGTCCACGGCCGCTATCGCTTGGACTCCATCCCCCACAACGGTCACAATGTGGCCATGCTTTTGGAGGAGTCTAGACGCAACCTTCTGATTCACAAGGTTGTCCTCCACCAAGAGTATGCGCTTGGTTAAGTCAACCGATATTTCTGCTGCTTGTACAATGCTCGGGTCCTTGACGCTTAGAGTGACTTCTTCTTTCGGAGTCACAGGGCTGGGAGCTTGCTGAGTGCCATCCTTGGCGACCATGACGCGGGAAATCTCATCGTCCGTAGATTCCCGAGGTGCCGGGGCTTCGTGACCATCTGCAACTGAGCTTACGACTTCAGTACTAACAGGTTTTCCCTGCGTAGTCTCGGCTCCTACACAAACCAGAATACTTATAAGTTGCCTATGCAAAAAATACGTACTTTGAGAAGTCACAGAGGCAGCTGTTGCGAAGAAACCAGATGCTTCCTGGGCAGCGCCCTCCTTGTTCAAGAGGTAAGGCAAAACGATGTAAAAACTACTGCCTTTTCCATATTCGCTTTCCACCAGTATGTGACCTCCCATCAGCTCTACAAATCTGCAAAATCGCCGCAGCTGTTAACGAGTTTAAAGTCAGTTGCAGTTTCCTTATTAGCCAGATTGTTCTTAGAAAAACCAAAACTTACCTTTGTACCACGCAGAGACCGAGTCCTGTTCCACCATATAAGCGAGAAATCGAAGCATCCGCTTGAGTGAAGGGCTTGAAGACATCCTTGAGCTTGTTTTTGCTGATGCCAATCCCACTATCCGATATCTTGTAAAGAATGGTCACTTCGTCGGCTGACCCCCGGTTGGTAAACTTGGTGTGAGCTTGCGTGTGTTGAGGCATGAAAAGGTTTCTCGTCTCTGTAACTTCCAGCATCATTTCTGACATGTCTGACCACTGAGAGGCGTTAAGTCTCGATAGAACCGAATCGTCTTGCATTCCGAACCTGTGAACCGAAACCTCAACTCGGACCTCGCCCTCGGGTGTGAATTTCAGAGCATTTCCAACTGCACGGAGGATCAGAGTTAGTTGCTCACTGTGTATACCACCGCCTCACCTAAGTTTAACAGGCACTGCCTCAACTTTCCCGAGTCCCCGACCAGAAACTCGGGCACAGCGCTGTCGATTTCATAGCTCAGCCGAAGGTTGTGTGCCTGCGCACGCGGCTGTAGAATGTGCACAGTGCTCTTCAGGACGTGATGAAGATTAAAAGATATCAACTCCACTTCAAAACGGCCAGCCTCGATTTTCCCCAGGTCCAAAATGCTGTTGATGATATGCAGGAGCAACTCGGCACACTCGCTGACGGTGGTCATGTTCTCCTTCTGCTCATCTGTGAGAGAAGTTCCAAGCACCAACGCTGACATTCCAAGTATTCCGTGAATAGGAGTTCTGTACAGGAAAAACAAAGTATGTTAAGGCACTGCGAAAAAAAAACGAGACGAATAATCAAACCTGATCTCATGACTCATGTTGGCAAGGAAATCCGACTTGGCTTGGCTCGCCAGTTCTGCTGCTTGCTTCGACGTCTGTAACTCCTCATTTGCCTTGACGAGCTGATGCGTTCTCTGGAGCACTAAACTTTCAAGCTCCTCATTGAGCTTCTCAAGCTTTTTAGCTAATTGATGCTTCTCCCTGACAGCAGCCGCAAGTGACACAGCTACAGCTGAGCTAACAGATACAAAAAGCTCTACCTGCATGACAATCCGCGGTTCCACAGTTGGGCCACCTCCAGAGATATTGTAGAGAGCACCCTTCTTTTTCACGGTCGACCAAGTGCAAAAAAGGGAGATCCCGCACAAGATGAAGGCCCATCCCATCCGGTTGAAGCGGAAAGCACTGTAGACGATGACTGGAAAGAGAAGATAAGGCAGTGGCTTCACGTACGTAGGAATGACGAGCGTGTAGACTGTTATCAGCAGCAGCACGGTGATGAACCCGACCAAAAAAATCTCCACAATCTTCCCCGGCCTAAACATCCCCGGCTTGGGCTGCCACACGAAGCAGTGGAGAACGAAAGGTGACACCGTGATGGAGGCAGCTACCACACCCAGCCACCATGTCGCCCAGCAGATTGTAAACTCCTTCCACGGCACCATGCGCCCGACACACTCGATCAAAGCTATGGTTGCCTCGAAAGGTGCCGAGAGAAAGCAGGTGACGAGGAAGTACCACAGAGCATCCCCAAGTGATTCGATCGTCGGTATCAGCCTGGTCTCGGAGCACAAAAATCTACGCACCATCCAGCTGCAAAAGTGGACCTCGAGCGTCCTGAGAGTAGCAGCCCCCAAAAGAACCACCGACTTCAAGAAATTCAGGCCTTCCACGCCCCTGTCCGTGAAGTAGAGCCTGACGCCGAAGAGCCCAGCAAAGTTTCCCAGGAGAACGAAGCATCCTTTCTTGCAAGCCACTGCGAAGCCCACCGCATGCGGGAGATAGAGTGGGAAGACGATCACCTTGACGATTTGCTTCTGGAGCGGTGGTGCCGACATCTCAAACGTTGCTGCCCCGAGCGCGATCTCCAGCGCCGTCAATCCCAGGTTCCAGGCCAGGAAAGACGCCAGGCATCGCGGGCGCTTGACATGAGCCACGATGCATTTGAAGGAACTGGCAGCAAATCCCTGAGCGCGAGAAGCTGCACTGGAGCACAGATCCTGGATATCAATCAGCCCCCGACCATTGGCCATAATCTTCACCCTGGCATCCTTCCCTGGCACTGCCTCAATCCAAGGAGAGCTAATCCCCCACCCGCATTCTCTGCCCTGCGAAACAATCGCGGCCGCTCTAGCGCGCGATCCGCCAATCGCACCAGCGGTGGAATCCAGCGAGCGATGGAGGGATCATCGCGATCATACCTGGGCGGAGAATCGAGAAACCCTAGCACACGTCCTTAGGGCTTCGCGAGAAGACGATGCGACCAAGATTTTTCGGTTCGAATGGTTTAACGGATACATAGCTTCGCGGTTTTCTTTCTTCTAAAAGAATGGAGGGCTAGAATCTCGCCTATCTAGCGGCGCATACGCTCCGCAATAATCCTCAATCCCATATACCTGGAACACCAATCACATCAAAGAAAAAAACGAATATCTCACTTACCTTCCCAGCATCATGACCGTCGCTTGAGGGTTCGTACCGGGCGAGAAGTTAAACGTGGAGCCGTCGATGACGCGCAGCGCATCAACGCCTAACACGTGGTAGTCGCTGTCCACGACTCTGCCCACCTGGCAGCCACCGTGGTAGTGCCAGATGGTCTGTACGGTCGACCTGCAGAAGCTGGCCAGCGTGACATTGACCGACGACCGGAGCGTTGAATCCGCGCGGACCGGCGATGCCACCGTCCCGCCCGAGGGAAGAGCTTGGGCGTCGTAGCGAAAGCGGCGCATGGAGCTGGAGAGGATGATCTCCTCGATCTGGTTGATCCCTTCCACGCAGCTCTGGAGATCTTCCGGGTCCTGGAAGTAATTGAAGGTGACCTGGGGATTGTCCGCGGCGTCGAGCGAGGTGAGCGTCATCTGGCCGCTCGATCTGGGGCCGATCACCTTCTCGAGCAGCACGCCCGCGCTCAATCCATCGAGCTCGCCGCTGCCCGCCTCGATGAAGCTGCCGTAGTGCGTGATCCCGACCACCTGGATGAGGTTCGTCTCCACGGGCGCGGGCGAGAGGAGGTAGACGGTGTTCATGGGGTTGTCCGCCATGCCCTGGCCGACGCCTGGGAGATTGACGAGCACGCGGATGCCCATGCTCTCGAGGTGCGCGCGCGGCCCGATGCCATTGAGCATCAGCAGCTGGGGGCTGCCCATGGCGCCCGCGGACAGGATCACCTGGCTCTGGCGATTGGAATTGAGGCGCGCGATGTGCATCCGGCTGTTGGCATCGCGGTATTGGACCCCGATCGCGCGCGGCTGGTAACCTACACACACGACGATCCGGCCGAGAAGAGAAAGATAGTAAAATAAGGAAACAGGGGATCCCAGAAATTCGAGAAAATCTGAGAGATCGGGCTTCGGTGGCTCACGCCAATCGCAGAGAATCGAGGAGGAGTTATCGAATCAATCGAATCGATCGGACAGAGAGAAAGAAGTCGATGACAACAAGTGGAGAAGAGAGGAGAAATTCACCTGAGGTGTCGAAGAGGATCCTCTGGACGCTGGCGCGGAGGAGCACGAGTATATTCCTGGCGCTGGCGTAGCGGAGGAGGTCGGCGGCGGTGTGGCGGTTGCCCTGATGGTCGAAGATCGACCCCCCAGTCTTGGTCCCATAGATGTGATCGAAAGTGGCGCCATTGTCCGGCGTCACCCCGGTCTCCAGCAGCCCCGCCCTAAATGCGCTCTGGAACGCTCCCAGCTGCGGCACGAACGCCACCACCCTCTCCACCCACGGATACGACTGGTTAACCAGGCGCGCATCCCAGCCAACCCTGCGCACGTAGTCGGGGCTGGCGCGCGTGTAGAAGCCAGCGTTGAGGCAGCTACCACCGCCCAGGACGCGCGGGCGAGTGTTGCGAACGCCGTCGGTGGACGTGAAGGCCTGCGCGGGCGTGAATTGCCCCTCGGTGTCGTTGAGGCTGCGCCCAAAGTTCTCGATGCGCGTGATGTTGGCGTTGCCATAGGGCGAGGGACCGCGCTCCAGGACGAGGACGCGGAAGTAGCGGGAGAGCGTCGCCGCCAGAGGGCAGCCGGCGGTGCCGCCGCCCACTATGATGTAGTCGTACTGCTCGTACACCGGGGAGTCGGCGGCGTCGCGGAGGAACGAGTAGGGATAGGTCTCGTCGGCGCCCGTCCCTGCGCGCGCGCGAGGAAGAAGAAGAAGATTCAAGAGAAAACATTTAAAAAATTGCGCGAAAGATTGGGGCGATCGATCGATCGATCATCCAATCTCGCTTCTGTTTTCCTTACCTCGCGCGATCATCAGCGCCAGCAGCAGCACCAGCGCGGAGCTTTGCATCGTGGATTTCTGCCGGGATTGGAGGATTCTCATCGCAATGGCGCGCCAATTTTCTCTCTATTTCAAGAGCTAGGGGAGTGGGCGAGGACGACAATGCGAATGACCTGCCCAAAGGGCGTGGCGCCCAATCTTGGCATGCTTTCGAGGGGCGTACCCACAAATCTTGTGTGTGTTGTTCTCGTCAAGGATATGTTATTCATGGATCGATCTTTCTAGCGCTGGAGCTTCTCTAAACTATTCGTTTTTAAATTTCCGGATATTCTAATGTGCTCACATCGCCGCCGTCCGTCCGGGTCTCGTGGATCATCCCTCGAGCGCCTCGATTCGCGTAGCTCGCTCGCTCGATGCAAGTTATGATCCTGTTGGCGAGTCTCCTCACAGCGCAAGCTCGATGCCAAGGTGCCATTTCCAAAACCTTTGGATCTCAAACGAAACAAAGTGTGAGCTATGGTGAGCTTCAGATGATTTCTCCAGGTTACCTCGTCCGAGTTGAAGCTCTCGAGGATTATCCCGCCGCGACAGGGCACCGCAAGATCCGACCAGTCCATGTCAAAAATTCCAAAGTCCTTGGAAAGTTCCTGGAGAAAAACAAGGAGTTTATACTGCCGAGAAGCAGCAGGGAAGTGATATACCCGACCCAAAGGTGTTTCCGGGTCGCCAATTACTCCAAGCACAAAGCCTCTATAATCAGCATTCGATCCCTGCAGTACGAAAATTACATGAGAAATCATATCATCAAAACCAGAACACGAACCTGTCCGTGAATCTCTAGAACTGGCGTTCCCTTCAAACTCTACACGAACGGTAAACACGATTGATCTTACAACAATTGATGCTACCTGTCTAGACACCCAATTCAAATACTCCTCCCAGGAGAGGTTTGGAGCGTCGCGATCAGGACGTAAAACTTGCCAGCCATTTCGGCGAAGTTGTCGCTCCAAGACATTGACGACCTTGGAGAACAAAGAAAAAACATTAGAAGTTCAGTACAACCAGCGTAACTTACATCAAGGTTGAATTCCCGCTCGCCAGGAGCACCAGGTTCATATCCAGGATCTATCCAATGACCTGGAACGACTGTGATTCGGTCACTCTTACCGATTTCACGCGAGGATTTGAGGTACGTAGACGTAGGTAGTACTTTGTGCCTTTTTGTCTGCCAAAACAGAGACAATCACTAGACAAACTTTTAAGATAAAGTCGAAGTACCCGCTTGCTTAAGATTTGCGACAGTTTGATAGAAGCGATTTTTAGTCGAGCCGGCAAGCTGGTTGCCAAATTTCCACAAAACGCATTTGATGGAACATCTAATTCTCCAGTAGCAACCTGGAAACCAAGTCTTATGACCAGTGAAAATCGCCACTGCCGAGAGTTTCCAACTCACCGCTTGACATGTCTTTGAGATTTTGATCCGCTTCGAGTACTGGATTGATAAAACATCCTCTCCTTGTTGAACTAATACTCTAAACTGCAGAAAAGTTGCAATGGTTTCCCCAAATATAAATATCTGCTTACCAGATTTGCAGCTTGCCAGTCGAGCTTTAATCTCCATTGAGGTCCAAGTGAGCCATTAACCTGTCAGAGAACTAGAACACCTTACTTAGCACACCACAAAACAATCATGCCCAAAACCTCTACGCTTGCGCATAGTTTCGCTTCGCCACCACCAGCATCAAACGTTCTCGTTATGCTCAGCGCAGGCACGGGAAAAAGCTCGACGACAGGACGCAGGGCTGCACAGCCCAACACCCTTCAATCACTAAACGATGGAAAAAGTGAAAGATCAAACCACTAGGAGAATAAAAGCTGCAGTACCTAGCTTCCCGCAAAACAGTGACATTGGCTTGATCTTCGCATAAGCAAATGTGCGCGAGGAATCCATTCTCCAGTCCTCTTTTTTCCAGTCCTCTTTCGTCACTTTGATCCCCAAGACAAGGGAGAGAGGACACCACTGCCATCGCCATCTTGCATCGTCGGCTGGATTACAAACTAAAAGTAAGAACCATTTGAAAGAGGAGGAAAAGAAACTCACACAAGCCCAAGCAATCTGGAAACGCAAGAGCGCGCTGGAACTTGACAAGAAATCCATTCGCGGGGCTGATCTTCGCTCCCAGCTTCCATCTATACTCCTGCAAGAGGAATTAGTCCCAATGAATGAAAATGCGGGTATGCATTACATCTAAGCTAGCTCACCCGCGATGGAACGCGCTTGTAGTGAACTGGAGGTACATAGAATCTGTACGGCCGAGTGAAACATCGCTCTCCTATACAAACCTCGTCCTCCTCGTCGACCTCTGGGAGGTAGCACGGCGGCCCTTCCTCCCCCATTTGCCCTAAAAACAGGGGAGCTGGGGTTTAGCTCGTACGGCGCCACGTTGCAAGATCAAAAAGATCAAAAGCGTCAGACGAAGGCGCTAGGGTTGGGGCAGAGGAAGAGCGATGGCAATGGGCGGCAGAGCGCGCGGTGTGGCGTCCAAGCTTCGCCGCATTTCGGTCTGTGTCGTCGCATCTCTCGACCTCGTCTTAGCTCCTGTGATTGATCCGTGCAGGCTGGTTGCGAGATTGCTCCGCATTGGTGGTTTCGGCGATTGCTGACGACGGTAGGCGCTTGCCCGTGCGATATTTCGGGATCTGGCGTGTGATTTGTGCTGGCAATTCTTGTAGGATCTTCGATCGCGGCTGGTGGAACTGATTCCGGGAGAACAGGTGAGGTCACTGAGCTTTTCTGGAAGGCGGTAGATGAGCACTATCGTCTTCTCTATAGGAGCGACTGAAAAAGCTGAAAAAGGAGCATGGATCAGTTCCGCTCGGCCAAACCACAGTCGATATGGTATGCGTTTGTTTGAGCTAGTTAGTCATATCTATGATCTCTCTATTCGTTTCAGGCCATTGGTGGAATGCGAGGGATTAAAGGCATGCTTTGGGAGACGTCCCTGCTCGATCCTGAAGAGGTAGTCAAGGATTTATTTGTTCTTTGCTGTTTCAGCGTCCTTGGCAAACAGGGTATTCGTTTTCGGGGCTTGTCCATTCCAGAGTGTCAAGAGAAGCTTCCAGCTGCCGTTTCCGACGGTGAACCGATACCAGAAGGACTGTTTTGGCTGCTTGTTACTGGTGAGGTAAGGCATTAGGCTTTCAAATGTTTTGACTTTCTTATACATTGTTCCCTTCAGGTTCCCAGTAAGGAACAAGCTGCGACATTGACGAAAGACTGGGCTTCTCGTTCTGACATTCCGGGCAAGTTTGATTACAATTTTTTTGCTTGTCTCACAGAAATGTGTTTGATACAGGTCATGTGTATGACGTTGTGAATGCACTTCCGAGTAATGCGCATCCAATGACACAGTTGACTGCTGGAGTTATGGCTTTGCAAGTAAGTGTTTGACGTAGTTCGAGAACACTTACTGAGCTCGTGCTACAGACCGACAGCGAGTTTCAGAAGGCGTATGAGAAGGGAATTCACAAATCAAAGTGAGTAGTCGTAGTTATATATATTCCTGATAATTGAGCGGTGTGTCTAGGTTTTGGGAACCAGTGTACGAAGATTCGATGAACTTGATTGCTAGGTTGCCAGGCCTAGCGTCCTACATCTACCAAAGGTTTGCATAATTTGCAACTTGTAGTGATGCTAAATGTTTTCGCTGCAGAACATACCATGGAGGCAAGCTGATTGAGTCAAACAAGTCGCTGGATTATGGAGCAAACTTTGCTCACATGCTGGGTTTTAAGGAGCCCAAAATGCATGAGCTGATGCGCCTGTATCTTACTATTCATAGGTTAGTCTGCTACAGTTTCCTTTGCCGTGAACTGAGGATGGCGTAATTGACTTTCAGCGATCACGAGGGAGGAAATGTTAGTGCACACACCGTGCGCCTGGTAAGTTTTTGTGGTCTTCTCCAAAAATACTCTTGATGACTCTATTTATCTCTAGGTGGGGAGTGCACTATCGGACCCGTACCTTTCTTTTGCGGCCGGAATGAATGGCTTGGCGGGTCCATTGCATGGTCTTGCAAACCAGGTTTGAGTTTATCATCGTGTGTTCTGGCCTGAAGTCTGAAACTCAATCAGGAAGTGTTGCGTTGGATTAATGAAGCCGTTGAAGCGATCGGAGCTGATGCTTCCAAGGAAAAGCTGACAAAATACGTAAAAGATACTTTGAATAGTGGAAAGGTCAGCTTTGTTTGGAATGAAAAAAATTTTAAAAATCAGTTGCTTAACTCTGCTGTACAGGTGGTTCCAGGCTATGGACATGCAGTGCTGCGTAAAACGGACCCTAGGTACACTTGCCAGCGCGAATTTGCACTAAAGCATCTGCCCGACGATCCGATCTTCAAAATGGTAGCCTTCAATTGTTGCTTTATTTTCTCATTTGGCCACACTCTGATCACAGGTATCCAATCTTTACGAAGTTGTGCCTGATATTCTTCTTGAAACGGGAAAGGTAATACTCGCTATTCACGGCAATCATAATGCCCCCCTTCCAGGTGAAAAATCCTTGGCCTAACGTGGATGCGCATAGCGGAGTACTTCTACAATACTTCGGGTTGACTGAAGAGAAGTACGTTTTTTCCTCTTTTTCCTCTCTTTTTTTTCTCATTAAAGGAAAAGGCTCTGACCACTTTACTTTTCTTCTCGCAGCTACTACACCGTGTTGTTTGGCGTCTCTCGGGCCTTAGGCGTTCTCGCACAGGTACTAGCATTGTGCTTCCAAGCTCTCCAATTGACTGCTTGTATCCTTCAGCTGGTGTGGGATCGCGCACTTGGTCTTCCAATTGAAAGGCCAAAGAGCATGACCATGGAGTGGCTGGAGAACTATTGCAAGAAGCAAACCGTGACAGCGTAAGTCGACGCTCTCGAAATTTTCGTTCTCGTTTTCTTTCGTGAATAACGGCTGGTGTAAAATACAATGTGGTGATAAGGATTGATAAATCCAATGAAATGAACAACAGGAAGAAGAAGTGAAGTGAGAGTCTCTCCGACATGGAGGTACTTGAGTCTCGACATGGAGAGGCATCATGAGAGAGAGGATGGATTGAACGGCGTGGGATTTGATTCCTAGCTATGAAAAGCTTCGCCACCGAGGAGGCCAGCTTCACTATGCTGGCCTTTTCCATCACCGCAGTGGTCTTTTTCTCAAGAACAGGGCCGTGGAGATCCGACACCACTCCACCGAGAAAACGAAAAAGAAGAGAGCTTGGATCTTGAGTGGAGATGCGGAAAAATCTGAGGCTCGCAAAGTCACTCCTTTACTAATTTTATTTTCGCCCATTTGACGCGAACTTTCTTCCTCTCTTTCTCGTTATAAAGCGTTGACACTGGTTAGTGCGTGGCATCTCGCCCGCGTGGCAGTTTTAAGGGCTGGAGCTCCGCCACGTCAGGCAACGTAAGCCTGTGTGTAAAGGCTGGGCGAGTCCTTCACCGAAGCAACCGGGATGGATCCTCCTCTTCCTTTTTCTTTTCGAAATTTATATCCCTTTTTGGCTATGGCGGAAACTAGGGTTTGGAGCTTTACGGTGTAACCGCTAGGCGCTGGACTATTAGGGTTATAGGATCCGGCGATCGGCGCCTCGGGCAGCGCGACGTGTCGATCGGTAGTCTCATGAATTCGCGAGCTCAAGGAAGAGCTCAGGATTCCAGGCACTCTCCGATGGCGATGGCGGCGAAGTCACCGTTTCCAGCTTGGAGCAGAAGCGTAGAAAGGTGCGTAGATGAGTACAGCACCGATCTGGCGCATGGATTGAGCAAGAGCTCGGTGGAGAAGAGGCGGGAGCTCTATGGCTGGAACGAGCTCGAGAAGGAGAACGGCAAGCCAATGTGGAAGCTTGTCCTAGAACAGTTTGACGATATGCTGGTGAAGATCCTTTTGGTGGCCGCGGTGCTCTCCTTCTTCCTCACTTACTTGGACGGCCAGAAGAGCGGTGAGTCGGACTTGACAGCGTACGTGGAGCCGCTCGTGATCTTCCTCATCCTCATCATCAACGCGGTAGTCGGGGTGTGGCAAGAGACCAACGCCGAGAGCGCGCTGGAGGCGCTCAAGGAGATGCAACCAGAGCACGCCAAAGTTCTTCGCGATGGTCACTGGATCCCCGACTTGGCAGCCAGGGAGCTCGTCCCTGGCGACGTTGTGGAGCTCAGAGTTGGCGACAAGGTACCGGCGGACACGAGGATCGCGGTTCTCAGGACTTCGACTCTTCGAGTGGAACAGAGCTCTCTCACGGGTGAGAGCGCTGCGGTGGTCAAGAGCACACAGGCGGTGGAGCTGGCCGACGTCGAGCTCCAAGCGAAAGAGTGCATGGTTTTCTCTGGGACGACCATTGTCAATGGCTGCTGCGTCGGGGTGGTGGTCTCCACGGGCATGTTTACGGAGATTGGAAAGATCCAGGCACAGATCCAAGAGGCCTCCATGCAAGACGATGACACGCCGCTCAAGAAGAAGCTGGATGAGTTCGGTGAGCGCCTCACGGTGGTCATCGGTGTGATTTGCTTACTGGTATGGATTATCAACTACAAGTACTTCCTGACGTGGGATTACGCTGATGGCTGGCCGACGAACGTCAGGTTCTCCTTTGAGAAGTGCACGTATTACTTCGAGATCGCGGTGGCACTGGCGGTGGCTGCCATTCCCGAGGGCCTCCCGGCGGTGATCACGACGTGCCTGGCTCTGGGAACTAGGAAGATGGCACAGAAAAACGCGATAGTTCGCAAGCTTCCGAGCGTGGAGACGCTCGGTTGTACCACCGTTATATGTTCTGATAAGACGGGGACGCTGACGACTAACCAGATGTCCGTGATGGAGCTCGTGGGGAGTGGAATCCACCCGGCTGACATGGAGGAGTTTAGAGTGGAGGGAACGACGTATAACCCGGGAGATGGAGGCATCACGGGCTACACTCCAGGGATGATGAGCAAGAATCTACAGTCCCTTGCAGAGATAGCGGCCGTCTGCAATGACGCGGGGATTATGTGCAAGGGGAACCAGTTTCGTGCCACGGGCTTGCCAACTGAAGCTGCTCTAAAGGTATTCAGAATGTCTTTTGCAGAACTTTTGGCTCACCCTTTTTGTTGTTTTTTTTTTTTTTTCTTAAGGTTTTGGTTGAGAAGATGAAGCTTCCACACAACTATAATTCTGATTATCAGAACCACATTGTGGACCATTCTGTGGTTGAATTGAGTAAGCTCTGTCTGTTTTCTTTCTGTTAGAGGTCCTCATGTATTTGTTTGCAGGCTGCTGCGACTGGTGGAATTCTCGCTCAACAGTATTGGCTTCGCTTGAGTTCGACCGGTCTCGCAAATCTATGAGTGTTATTGCCCATACTTCTGGAAAGAATCGTCTTCTTGTTAAGGTAAACAAATGTAGCATTTGTAGCAGCTGGTATTTTATAAAATTTCTCTCTGTTTTCTCAGGGCGCTGTAGAAAATTTGCTGGAAAGGAGTTCGTATCTGCAACTCAAAGATGGCTCCATTGTCAGCCTCGACTCGAATTCACGTGGCGCATGGATAAAAAAACTGGACTCGATGAGCTCCAAAGCCTTGCGATGCCTGGGTTTTGCATACAAGGATAATCTTGGTGATTTTTCTAGCTACAATGGTGCGACTCACCCTGCTCATGTAGTGCTTCAAGATCCTGCAAACTACCCGGATATTGAAAGCGATCTTATTTTCGTTGGGATGGTTGGCTTGCGGGTATGTACTTTCTATTTACTGGGAGAACAAGTTGTAACCTCGTTATGTTTTTTTATTCAGGATCCCCCTCGTGGGGAAGTTAAGGCTGCCATCGAGGATTGTAAAGAAGCTGGCATTCAGGTTATGGTCATTACTGGTGACAACAAAAAGACGGCAGAAGCAATCTGCCGCGACATCGGGATTTTCTATTCAGGTGAAAATCTAAGTGGGAAAAGTTTCACGGGAAGAGACTTTTTATCCCTTCCTGATGATCAACGACGCAAAGTCCTCTCCGGAAAAGGCGGCCGTGTGTTTTCTCGTGCCGAGCCCAGACACAAGCAAGAAATTGTGCGCATGCTGAAGGAAGCTGGCGAAGTAGTGGCTATGACTGGCGACGGTGTGAATGATGCTCCGGCCTTGAAGTTCGCCGATATCGGCATTGCAATGGGAATAACTGGAACTGAGGTATGCTTTTTTCATTGGGTTTTCACTTTGCGGTAAGATCTAACTCTACTTTGCAGGTTGCCAAGGAGGCCGCAGACATGGTTCTCGCTGACGATAACTTCAGCACGATTGTGAGTGCCGTTGCCGAAGGAAGATCGATTTACAGCAACATGAAAGCATTCATCAGGTGCGCTTAGCGTGTCTCGATTTGAATTTGCTGACGACTTTCTTTTTCGTCGTTAGATACATGATCTCTTCCAACATTGGCGAGGTCGCTTCCATATTTTTGACGGCTGCTGTTGGCATGCCGGAAGGATTAACTCCCGTGCAACTGCTGTGGGTTAATCTCGTCACCGATGGACCGCCCGCTACAGCTCTCGGATTCAATCCCCCTGACGTGGACATCATGAGAAAGCCTCCCCGTAGAAGCGACGACAAACTCATCAACTCCTGGGTGTTTTTCCGATACATGGTACGTAGCAAGCAAATCCCATCCGCGTCTTGTCTCACGAAAGAATCTATGTTCCAGGTGATCGGCCTCTACGTCGGACTGGCAACAGTGGGGATCTTCGCGCTGTGGTACACACACGGCTCCTTTCTGGGGCTGGATATCTCCGGGGATGGACACACACTCGTGACGTTCTCGCAGCTAACCAGCTGGGGGGAGTGCCCGTCGTGGCAAGGCTTCGAGGTGGCTCCATTCGCGGCGGGGTCACAGGTGTTCTCGTTCGACAAGAACCCGTGCGACTACTTCACCGACGGGAAGGTGAAGGCGTCGACGCTCTCACTGTCGGTGCTGGTGGCGATCGAGATGTTCAACTCGCTCAACGCGCTGTCCGAGGACGGGAGCTTGCTGGTGATGCCGCCGTGGGTGAACCCGTGGCTGCTCCTGGCCATGTCGGTGTCGTTTGGCCTCCACTTTCTCATCCTCTACGTGCCGTTTCTGGCCAACATTTTTGGCATCGTGCCGCTCAGCTTCAACGAGTGGCTGCTGGTGATCATCGTCTCCTTTCCCGTCATTCTCATCGACGAGCTGCTCAAGTTTGTGGGCCGAAGGATGTCGGCAGCCGAACGAAGGCAACGAAAGTCGAAAGCAGAGTGAAAAGGAAAAATTATGATTCTTTTTCTTTCTCCCCCAGAAATTTTTTCTAGTAATAACCCATATAGATTTAACGATTAGAGCTTTTTTCAAACATTTGGCTTTATTTATATAAACTAACTAAAATCTTAATCCATGTAGGTTTATATTTAATTTACAGTAGATTTTTTAATATGTGGAGTATTGCAACTTAAATTATCCCGAGAAACTCAATCAAATCTAGAGTTTGTATAAGTGTTTTTTTACCAAGAGAAAGAGAAATTGTATTGGCAATAATAATAATACAGGTCTGTTAAAGCCTATCTCGAGATAAAGACCACTTGGAAGGAAGAAGAGGAATTCTACTACACCCTACACTCTCTTGTTTGAGCCACCCGAATCTCTTCTGTTCTACGCAAGTAGATAGCCAAGTGGTACAAAGCAGCCTGACTAGGGAGATCCCTCTCAGCCCAAAGGATCCCAGGGAATTGAGCTTCACGTCATATAGAACATGATAGACATCTTTTACCTGGCCAGAGGGGCATAGAAGGCATTGCCAAAGGTGCCTATAGTATGTTCATTACAAACCAAAGAATCTTATGAAAAAGAATCTTGCAGAATCTTCTTTGCAGCCAGATATTTGAATATAAACCCCACATCAGATCCACTTGGGCCAGATCGCCACAAAGCATCATTCTCTTTTGATAAAAAAAGTGATATATTTAGAAAATATATTCGATAAGTTGATGAGTAAGGGAAAAGTTTTCTATAAGGATGTTAGACCAGAATATCCACTAATTGTGGAAAAGGTGACAAAAACTATATAATAACATTCTCTATAGTAGGGTTTCACGTAGCAATGTTCAGAGGAATTCTATTGTTGTTCATGGTATGGACTTGTGCAGCTCTTGCATCAGGGAGCAAGACCTCTTCCAGTTCCAAGCCCTCTTGCCTGATCGGTGGCACGACCTTCAACTTGCAAGACTACGGTGCCAAAGGTGACGGCGTCACAGATGACACGCAAGCCCTCGAGAGAGCATGGCAAGATGCATGCAAATCCCCAGACGCAACGCTTCTCATCCCCGGTGGCAAGACGTTCCTCATCGCCCAGGTCTCACTCCAGGGCCCATGCAAGCCCAACACAAAGATACGTATCGAGGGCAACATCCACGCCCCGGACGCATCCTCGTGGAGCAACTCCAACTCCGCCCCCTGGATCCAGATCAAGAACCTCGAAGGCCTCAAGGTGGAGGCAACCGGGACGCTGGACGGAAACGGCGCATCGTGGTGGTCTCGGGCCTGCAAGCCCACGGCGGGGTCGACGTCGTGTAGGAAAGCCCCGACCTCGATCGAGTTCAACACGGTCAAGAACCTCCGGGTCAACGGCCTGGAGGTGGTCAACAGCCCGCGCATGCACGTCAACTTTAATGGCTGCCAGCACGTAGCCGCGCAGTGGCTGCGGATCAACTCCCCCGGCAACAGCCCAAACACCGACGGTATCCACATCACGAACTCGCAGGATGTCGTGATCAAGTACGTCATGGTTGCCGCGGGTGACGACTGCGTCTCCATCGTCGGGGGCTCCTCCAACATCGACGTGAGCTCCATCGTGTGCGGCCCCGGCCATGGAATCAGCATTGGGAGCTTGGGCGGTGGCGACGTGGTGTCCGGTGTGAGAGTCCGCAACGCTAATCTGATTGGAACCACCAACGGGGTGAGGATCAAGAGCTACAAGAATGGGCATGGCACGGTGAGCGATGTGAGCTTCGAGGACGTGAGGATGGACGAGGTGGCCAACCCCATCATCATCGACCAGGCCTACTGCGACGCGCACGAGCACGACTGTGGCGCGGAGGCGGCGGCAGAGGAGGTGAGTGGCGTGAGCATCAGTGGCGTGAGGTACAAGAACATCAGCGGTACCTCCAAGACCAAGACGGCGATCACGCTCAGGTGTAGCCAGGTCGTGGGCTGCGACGGAATCGAGCTGGACAACGTGGAGATCACTCAGGCAATCAATGGGGCGAATGCTGATGCGAGGTGTAGCAATGCGTATGGTGTGGCGGGCAAGAATGTGTTCCCGGAGAGCTGCCTGGCGGCGCAGGAGCTAAAGTCGAGAAGAGCGAGCTCGAGCGTGCAGGCTGAAAAGGTCTCCTCGCCATTTAGCTAAAAGTTCAAATCAGTTATGTCCAAAACACCTTCCTCTCTAGCACACTTTCTTGTTTTCCCAGTATTCAGGACTTCACAATTCTCTCCTCTAGCTCCAAACGTTACTTGGCTACCATTGTCTACAGATGATTCATGGTGTCAGGTTGGGGGAGTGCTCCATTTCTTTCGTTCCAAAGTTCTCACATCCTTGAGCTAAAGAAAAATCGATCAGCTCGTCTCAAGTGGCTGCCTCTTCCAATACTAGGCTCTGAAAGTTCTTTTTCCAGAACTCATTGAGGGCCATGTCACCTATATTGTAGGAGTTCGGTTTGACCTGGCACATAGTTTTTTTTTTGTAATCACATCGATAACAAACATTGACAACTCTGGCATGGTTTGCCTCCATTGTAGCACATAAGGACTTTGACTAAAGAAGTCAATTATGGCCAACTATGGTGAAAGGCGTGATTGAAGTGTTGGTTGGATTGTGTCAAGCTAGACCTTGAGTGGTGAGCCTTCTCTCATAATGGAAAGATGAAAAGTTCAATTCAAAGCAAAAGAAATCAAAGATTGAGCGTTGGAATTCCCTTGTCATCCTAGCAAAGAAGGTATCAGCTAGAGGGCTCAATTTTTCTCTCCTGCCCCATAAACCCTAAAATCTAGATTTTAAAATTTCTAGGACATTGATCGACCGTTCGATTCGCACTCTTTCATTTTTAACGCTATGCCCTAAAATCGTAAAACCCTACACCCTGGCACGAGCAAGAGGAAGAGGAAGAGCAATGCCGGGGGTGATCACAGGTAGCCACATTCCTTGCTAGCTAGGCTATGAGCGCCACCACATCTCTCGCCCATGCGCGCTGCGCTCTTGACAAGGCTATGTGCTCGTCGCCCCAGCCTCACTCCAGCAATGGCGCGACGATCAAGCAGCTCCACCACTTGCGCCAGCGGCGGCGGGGGCGGCGACGCATTCGCCTTCGTCGTCCAGAGCATCCTCTCGGCGCTCAATCCTACCGAGGTGGGTCTCAACGCCGCCGCGCTCGCTCCCTTCGCTCGCTACCTCTCCCACGACGTCGTCCTCGAGGTCCTCCGCCGCGCCAGCCGAAAGAAAGGCCTCGAGTTCTTCCACTGGGCTCGTTCCACCAGCGGCGCCTCCGGCTACCGCCACTCCGCCGCCGCCTACGAGTCCCTCATCGCCCGCCTCTGCGACGCCCGCGACGCCTCCGCCGCGCTCCTCCTCCTCCGCGCCATGCGCAGCGACGGCCACCAGCCCAGCATCCACAGCCTCGTCGCGCTCCTCCGCGCCTACGTCGAGCTCGGCCAGATCGACGAGGCCGGGGAGATCTTCTGCTACGTGCGCAGTGCCGCCACCGTGCCGCCCGAGGCCTACTCGAGCATGATCGACGCCTTTGCGCGGCACCGCCGCTTTGACGACGCTCTCGAGCTCTCCCGCGAGGCGCTCTCGCGGGGCATCGCCGCCGACCACCACCCGCTGCTCTACGCGCTCTGCAAGGCGGACAAGATCGACGTCGCCGCCGGATGCTTGCAAGCGCTGCTGGATCACAACTTCAAGGTGGCGAGCGTGGATTGCAGCGTGGTGGTGGACGCGCTCGCTCGCGCGGACAAGCTGGAGATGGCGGCCAAGCTCCTGGAGAGATCGGTGGTGGAAGCTGGCGCTAAAGTCGACTCGCAGGCTTTCACGCTCCTCGCCACGAAGCTCTTCCGGCGCTCCAAGTTCTCCGAGGTGGTCCGGCTCTTCACGCTCCTGGCGTCCAGAGGCGTGGTCTATGGCGAGACCACGTACAAGCTCGTCGTGGACGGCCTTTGCGGCGCCGGGATGGCGAACCAGGCACTGGAGCTCGTCCGGGAGCTCAGCGGCGTCTACACTCCCACGGTCTTCATCTACAACGGGATCATCACGGGCTTGTGCCGGGCTTCCAGAGTCATGGACGCGTACAAAGTTCTGGAGAAGATGGTGGAGGAGTCCATCGTTCCAAACGTTTTCACGTACACCATCCTGCTCAACGGGCTGTGCCGGAGCAACAAGACGAAGCTGGCGCGCGAGGTGTTCCAGGAGATGAAGCGAAACGGCTGCAAGCCAAACCCGATAACTTACGGCACGCTCATCCAGCACCTGAGCCGGGCCGGGGAGATCGACGAGGCGCTGCGTGTGATGATCGAGCAGCGCAGCCTGGAGCTCCCGACGGACGTGATTACGTGCACCACGATCGTCGGGGGGCTGTGCAAGGCCAGCCGGCTCGACGACGCGCTCAAGTTCATGGAGGAGATGCGACAGATGGGAGTCCGTCCCAACGAGGTGACTTACAGCAACCTCGTGCATGGTTTCCGGCAGCACGGGGAGTTGGACCGGGTGATCCGTTTCTTCGAGGAGGAGAAGGCACGAAAAGGTGGCTCGCTCGAGGCAGCGGCGTATCCCGGCTACCTGGACGCGCTGTGCAAGGCGGGCTACCTGGACCGAGCTCGCAAGTCTGTGGAGGAGCTCCGGCAGTCCGGGGTCGTCCCGGACGTGGTGACTTACAGCATGCTCATCAACACATTCGCCCGGGCTGGCCAGTTTGACGCTTCCTTGGAGCTGCTCGAGGACATGCGGAGGAACGGCGTGAAGCCGGACGTGGTGACCTACTCGACGCTCATCAACGTTCTGTGCAAGGAGAGGAAGTTCCAGGACGCGTTCCGGCTGCTGGAGCTCATGGAGGCGGCCGGGTCGCCGCCGAACGTCGTGACTTACAACAGCGTCATGGACGGGCTGTGCAAGAGCGGCAAGATGGACGAGGTTCACAGGGTCTACGAGATGATGCTCAAGAGCCGCTGCTCGCCGGACGTGGTGACTTACAGCATCATCATGAACGGCCTGTCCAAGGCCGGGATGCTCGACTCGGCCGTGAAGCTGTTCGAGCTTATCAAGTCGAGTCGCGAGGGGCCCGACGCGGCGGCCTACAGCATGGTGATCACGAGCCTGTGCCGAGCCGGGAAGCTGGAGGAAGCGTGCGGTATGTACCACGGGATGGAGGTGACGGTGGCTGGGGATAACATATGCCGCGCTCTCGCGGGGCTGGTTGCTGCGCTGTGTGACGCCAAGAGGACCGACTCGGCACGCAGGATTGTGGAGGTTGCGAGGGAGAGGGGCCACCGCGTGACCAAGAGCGGTGATACTGATCTCGCCAAGATTGTCGAGGACCACCTCTTGGAGTCAAAAGAAGAACACGCGGATGCTGAGTGGAAAGCTTGATGATCTTGGATACCCGTAAGTACTTTTTCCTTTCTACATTTTGTTTCTTCCGATCAATAACGCAGTGCTTTTTCATTCAGCAGTGAAGACCCACGAGCTAAGAGTAAAAACGTGATGTACTCACTGATTCGCAGGAGGGTACACTGTAAAGTAAGAAAAAGTTGGTTTTTTTCCTCTATCAGCATTAAAGTTCTTGTTTGTTCTTTTCCTTCTTTTCGTAGCAGCCTTTACGGAGAAAAATGACACACAGTGGTAAGCAAAGCTCTTGTTTTTATGTTTCCAGCAGCATTGAAAGCTCTGTGTTACAGTCTCTGCGACGAACTATTCCTCCGGCGCAGCTTGTCCTCTAGCAGCACCGTCGAGTGGAGGCAACCTCCTTTCCTTTCCGACACAGCTTTTACGATTGCAATCGATTCACTTCCATCACTCGAGGTAGCTTTCCAGATCCTAAGACGACAAACTCGTAGCAAAGACTTTTTGCACAAACTTTCCAGGCAATCTAGCAACTGGATCCATGGACTCACACTCGACACTCTGCTCGACTACTCCTCGCTCAGAAGCCTCGTGAGAACCGGAGCCAGGATCTGAGGATGCGTGACGTGCGGGAGGTGTCCGCGGGCATCCAGGATCTCCAGCTCCCCTCCCAGCTGCTGGTGGAGATACTTGGCCACGGCTTGCGGCACCGCGAAATCCTCCTTGGTCTGGATAACATGGCACGGCACAGTGACGAGCGACAGGACTTTGCGAAGGTCGCTCTTGAAGATGGTCTCGGCTATGAGCAGCATGAAGTCGGGCTTAACGACGGACAGGAAGGCCATGTAGCGCTGGATACATTCTTCGCTCGCCTCGGGTCCCAGAGCGGCAGGGGCGAATCCTTGCAGCCACGAGGCATGGTCTCGCTTGATCGCGGCCAGGAGCTCGTCAACGTCCTGCTGCTCGAAGCCTCCCTCGTAGCCAGCGTCATTGATGTACCTGGATGGAGCAAGATCAATCGAGGACTTTGAAGGGAACTTTGAAGAACAAGAGTAGCAGTAGTACCTGGGCGAAGCTCCGAGGAGGACGAGCTTGGAGAAGAGGTCGGGGCGAGCGGCGGCGGCGAGGCAGCCAATCAAGCCCGACATGGAGTGGCCGACGTAGAGGCACTTGCCGAGCTGGAGCTCGGACAGGATGGCGATGAGATCCTCGGCAAAGCCTTCCATGCTCCGGTACCTGGACGCATCAAAGTCATCGTCGCTAGTAGCTCCTCCATGCCCCCGGAGATCGTAGAGCAGCACGGAGTAGCGCGGCAAGAGATGCGGGAGGAGCCCCTCCCACGCGCCTTGGCTGGCTCCAAAGCCGTGGGAGAGAACCACGAGCTCTCGGCCTTGGCCGAGGATCCGGACGTTGTGGATCTTCGCCATAGTTGACATCGTTCGAGCTTGGAGCTCTAGACTTCTTCTCCGGGAAGCTTGGGCTCTTGGAACTTGGAAAATGCAAAGCTCTAGAGTGGTACACTCTTCTTCTTCTTCTCTACCCTGTTCTAGAGAGTGCTAGCCAGGCCCCGCTACTTATATACTCGGGACGAGGAAAAAACTTCTGCTAAGTGGTGGTCCATGATCATTGATCCGCAAAAATGGCCAAAAACAAATAGCGCTGGCTAAAGGGGGTATGGTTTTAAGCGGCAAAATGGAAAGGAGAATTCGATAGAAGGGCGAGACTAGAAAGAAACGTGTAGCTTGGCACCGTCTGACCTTGCTAGCCAAAAGACAAGCATCACACACCAAACCATTTGGGTCCCTCCTCTCTTGGAGGAGAAAAGGTGGGGCGTGTCCCAATCGCCAAAAGCTTCCCATTTGGAAGGGATGGTGGCAGGAAGATGGAAGGCCAAAGGCGAATTCAATGCGCAGGAATCCAGGCGTCGTGGCTCAGATGGATTGTCTGCTCGTTCTTTCTTTTTTGTATTTCCTGGTTTGGATTCAAGGCCTTGTTTGTTGTTCCAATTCTCTCTTGAAAGCCAAAAGCGAGCGCGCTGCACATGTTCCACTGTCTGCTCGCTCGCCAGCGAGTTTCTTTAATCCGCGGTTGGATCAGAGCGCATGAATCGCCAAAATAATTGTTAGTTCGTTTGCATGTCAAGATCAAGTGTAATCACAGACATATTCTGACTTTCATCAACAAACAAAGATAAGACTTTGATCAACAAAAAAGATAAGACTTTGATCAGCGAAAAGCTGTCAACCAACGCTTTGAGAGAACAAAAAATCCCACAAAAAAAAGAGTAAGAACACAGGGGAGAGAGAGAGAGAGAGAGAGTATTCTCTCTACACTACTGGATGTACGGAATCGCGCTACCATCTTCGTACACTTTAGGAGCGGCGCCGCCACCACGTCCGCCATTGCTCCGCTTCTCTTTGTCTTTGGGCTCGTCGTCCTTGCCATAGATCCCGCCACCGTACGCCTCTTTCGTCACCGGCACAATGGGCGAGATGGTGGTAGTGGAGGACGACGATGTCTTGGACATTGCCGATTCCAGCGAGTCCTCCCTCTGGAGCCCGCCGCCAACGCCATCGCTGCTGCCTTGGATCCCACTCCCGCCCCTCTTGATCTCCTCCTCGTCGCCCTTGCGCGGCTGCGGGGGCTTTGGGGGGAAGCTCTTCTTTGCTGCCGTGAGCCCCGCCGAGGAGGCGGTGGAGATGTCGGTCCTGTCCACCGTCGAGCCCGTGGCGATGCCCGGGCCGAGCTCCGAGTTGTCCAGCCGCGTCTCCACGCTCACTGCGGCGGCATTGGGAGCCGAGTCCTCTCTGTGTGGCTGCATTGCGCCTCCTATACACGCGATTCGCGAATCCAAGCGTTGGAACAGGACGATTGGGAGAGATCTTACCTTGTCCTAGATTTGATCGATGCGAGAATCACGCGAGAGAGCTACCGCCAAAAACTCGAGATGATCTCACCTTGTTTGCTCCTTGTCGCGCTATCCAACAATGGAATAACCCTATAGCTTCATCTTCTGCCAAGTGGTCTCTCTTCAATGCGCGACCACGTGTCCAAAGCACGATACACCAAAATTGTCCACGTGTTGGCGCTCAACTCACCAACAGGTTGACACGTGCCAAAGTGCGATTCATCATTCCTTGTGCCACGTGTCAGCCCGCGATTCACCAATAATCTCCACACGAGCATTTCCCGCCCTCGAAGACATGAAACCTCCTGGCGTCGCGGCACACGATCCGGCGGCGCTCCATCCGCGACGCGACGGCGCTCACCGCGTGGCAATCGCCGCACACGCGCAGGTTCTTCCCGATCCGGATCGTCGCCCCGGGCGGCGAGCTCACCAGCGCGCACGCCATGGCGATCCTCTCGCTGTGCGAGCACAGGACGAAGCCCCTCTTGTCCTCCTCGCCAATGTTGTGCGCGATCCCGCCCACATCACCGCCCATCATCCAGCCCCTCATCTCCGCGAGCTTGGCCGCGATCGCGGGGCCGCCGCGGCCCACATCTCCAGCCCCAAACCGGTGGAGGATCCCCGTTTTATCATCGATCCACCAGCTCCGCCCACTTCTCCTCGGCGCGCCGCAGCTCCTCCCCAGCTCCTCGATCCGCGACTGCTCCTCCCACATACCCAAGCTCCCGTAGAGATTCGCCATGAGCAAGAATGCCGCGCCATCGCCCGGATCGATCGCCCGCAGCGCGCCAAACGCGACCTCCGCCACGGCCGCGTTCTTCCACCGGCAGCACGCGGCCATCACCGCCGTCCACGTGGCCGTGTCGGCCTCGTACGGCATCCCCCGTACGGCGGCCACCGCGGCGTCCAGCCGGTTCGCCCGCGCCAGCATGTCCACCGTACACGTGTAGTGCTCCACGCCCGGGCGGAGTCCGTACTTCGTCTCCATCGCGCCGAGGAAGCCATGGCCGAGCTCCACCATCCCGGCGTGACTCAGCGCCGTGAGCACGCGCAGGCAGCTCACCGCGTCGGGCGCGAGCTCCTCGTCGCGCATCCCGTGGAAGAGCTCCGCCACCGCGCGCCAATCGCCCTGGCGGGAGTGCGCCGCCATGAGAGCGTTCCAATCGATCAGCCGCCTCCTCGCCACGGCCTCGAAGCAGCGCCGCGCATCGATCGTGCTGCCGCATTTGCCATACGCGTCCACCAGGCAGCTCTCCACCACGATCAGGAGGCCGTGCCGCGAGATCTCGCCATGGATCGCCCGGCAGCCCCTCAGATCCACCAGGCTCGAGCACGCCTTGAGCGCCGCCACGAATCCGGCACCGCCCTCCACCGCTAAAAATCTCTCCTTGATCCGCCAAAAGAGCTCCAGAGCAAGCTCCCCTTCGTTGTTCTCAGCGTAGCCCCGGACGAGCGAAGCACACGAAGCCGCGCTGTGGAGCTTCGTCGCGTCAAACACACCCCGGGCGCTTGCCATGCTCCCACACTTCGCGTAGAGATCGACCACCGTGTTTGCAACCACGAGGTCGAGCTCGCCACCACCACCGAACTTCGCTCGAGCTCGTGAGTGGATCGCCATGGCCTTGTCCAGCGACCGGAGCTTCACGAACTTGTCATCGTCGATCTCCTTGCCAGCTTCTTTGGCAGCGGCAGCAGCACAGGCCTTGAGCACAGCGACGAAAGTGACTGAATTTGGCTCGAGCTGGAGTTGGAGCTCCAAACTTTCGAACAGATCTAGCGCCATCTCTTCGTCTCCATTCTCCGTGCAGCCGTTGAGCATGACCGTCCACGATACTGTGCTGTGAGCCTCCATCCTGTCGAACACCATGCGGGCGTCTAGCAAGCTTCCACACTTGGAGTAGGCGTCCACCAGAGTGCTCTCCAAGGTGATGTCCAGCTCAACCTCGCATCTCGCAGCTTCCCTGTGGATCTCCATGCATTTCTCCAGGCTCTCCAGTTTCGCCACCTTTGCGTCGGTGCTTTCTCGTGCAGCCAAGCCGATGCACGCCTTGAGAGCAGCGACGAACGCCGGAGAACTCGTTTGAGCGCTGCTTGAGCCGAATATCGCAGCAAAGAGATCCAGTGCTAGCCTCTCCTCTCCGTTGTCTACGTATCCCAGCATCAGCACAGTCCAAGGCACTGAATCTCTCGGCCTCGCCCTCTCCAAAACTCTGCGAGCGTCTTCCAAGGCTCCACATTTGGCGTACATGTCGATCAGCGTGCTTGTGACGAACTTATCCTTCTCAAACCCCCTGTCCCTTGCCTGAGCATGAATGCTAGTGCCTCTTTCCAGAGCCTCCCCCTTGAGAGGCCTGCCATTCCCGTCGTGAGTCGTTGCTAGAGTTGCGCAAGCCTTGATAGCAGCAACAAAGCTTGTATCATTTGGTGCGAAATCTTCTGTCAACCGAGCCAGTAGATCGAAAACCAGGTGAGTTTCACCGTTCTCTACGTATCCCAGGATCAAAGAGTTCCACGACACAACGTCCCTGTGTTGCATCCTGTCAAAGACGAGGCGAGCGTCAAGCATGCTCCCACATTTCCCATACAAATCTACCAGAGAGCTTTGCAGGAAGATGTCCGATAAGTAGCCACTGCTTGCCGCCTGGGAATGAATAGCCATGGCCTTCTCCAAAGCTCTGATCCTGACAGTCCCCCTGTTATCCATTCCGACCAGCTTGCCTTCCTCCTTGAGTGCCAGAAACGAGCAAGCCTTGACTGCTCCGGCGAAAGTTGGCGCATTTGCTAGCGTTTCCATGTGTAGAAACAGCTGAAGCGCGAGCTCAGGCCTGCTGTTCTCTGCGTAGCCCAGGATCAAAGCCGTCCATGAAACCACGTCGTGGAGATCCATCTTGTCAAACACGGCCCGAGCGTCCCTCAAGCTCCCACACTTTGCATAGACATCGACCAGGGTGCTAGACAAGAAAACGTCGTCACAACCAGCGCTAGCAACATGAGAATGAACAACCATACCTCGCTCCAGAGACTTCAGCTTGACGAGCTCTCCGGCTACCGGCTTGCCATCTTCGTCGCCTGCCAAAGAAGCACAGATTTTGAGCACGGTGACAAAAGTTCGAGGACATGGAGGACAACCTTGATCTTTCATGGCTACGTAGAGCTCGAGCCCCAGCTCCCCCTGCCCGTTCTCGCCATATCCGAGCAGCAGCGAGTTCCACGAGACAACGTCGTGGCACTCCATCCGGTCGAATACTCGCCGAGCATCACTCATGCTGCCACACTTGGAATACACGTCCACCAGTGTGTTTGCAACGAAGATGTCCTCCAAACACCCTTTCAATCCCGCTGCCTGGGAGTGAATCTCCATTCCTTTGCTCAGAGACTCCAGCTTCACACCAAAAGCTTCTACTTCTTCTTCATCGTTGTTGTCTTGCTCCTTTCCACGGTCTAGTACTTGTGTGATCGATTCTTTTGCCGCGAGGATGGAGCAGGCCTTCATAGCAGCACCAAAAGTTCGAGGATTTGGAGAGTATCCTTGTTCTTGCATGGCCGAGAAGACCTTCAAGGCCATCTCTGCTTGGCCATTCTCCACATATCCCTGTATCAGTGCGTTCCACGACACCACTGTCTTGTGTAATCCCATCCCCGCGAAAACCTTTCTAGCGTCCACCAGGCTTCCACACTTTGCATACATGTCCACCAAACTGTTCGCCACGAAGGCGTTCGTCTCGAATCCTCGGCCTCCTCCAGATAATCGGGCATGAAGTCTCCTCCCTCTCTCCAAATCCCGGGATCGGCTACAGGCTTTGATCTCCGCAAGGATCTCGGCGATGGATCTCGGAGATAATTCGAGAGAGCTCGTTCGTGAGCTCGAGAAGCGGACAGAGAATGAAGAGCTGTTACTGGAAAATGTAAGACTCACATTGTGATTCCAGCGCTTCCAGGACGATTGCATCTCCCCATACCGATCGAGAACTTAGGGTTTATAGTGTTTAGCTAGGTAGCTCAAGCCCTAAATTTTTTCTCCTGGTGAGCGCCATGGAGGCGGACAAGGAGGCGTGCCAGGATCCTCGGCTGGAGCTCGCACGTAAGCTCTTCTTGCTCTCAGCTCCGGAGATTCCAGACATCGAGAAGGTCCAGCTCAAGGAGGATGTGATTGCGGCAGCGAGAGAAGACGGTAAGAGATTTCGGTGAGGTTTGAGGGATTCCAGCCTCATGGCGGTGTGTAGATATGGCTGGCCCCTACGAGGGCTGGTGTCACAAGTTTGGGTGGGAGATCGATCACGCGCTGCTGGCGAAAATGCGGGCCAAGATCGACGAGGAGGTCAGGAAGCTGGATGAGAAGTAAGTAGCTCGCGTTTCTGTCTCTTTGCTTGAATCAAACGCCTCGCATTCTCTTTTCTTCCTTAGAATCGCCGATGCCGAAGAGAACCTGGGAGAAAGTGAAGTTAGAGACGCTCTTTTGGCAAAAGCGCTGTTCTTCATTCGTATTGGTGAGAAGGTAAGAAACGCACGATTTTTGTGGATTCGTTTAATTATTCTCTGTCTCTTTTTCTTGCCAGGAGCTCACGCTAGAGCAGCTGAAGATTACAGAGGCAAAAACCGTTGCCGTTGGTCACAAGATGGATCTCGTGTTTCACACACTAAGGCTGGCGTTCTTTTTCTTAGATTGTGATCTCATCTCCAAAAACATTGAGAAGGCTAAGAGGTGGGATGTTTGTGATTTTTTGTTTACTTGGAACTGACATGTTTGACCTCAGCTTGTTCGAGGAGGGCGGTGACTGGGAAAGGAAGAACCGCCTGAAAGTTTACGAGGGGCTCTACTGCATGGCGACCCGGAACTTCAAGAAAGCTGCGGAGTTGTTCCTGGACTCCATCTCCACGTTTACAACTTACGAGCTGTTCTCGTATGAAACTTTCGTCTTCTACAGCGTGGTGACAAGCATCATCTCCTTGGACCGCGTTGCTCTGAAGCAAAAGGTATGGATCAGCAGTTTGTAAGAGCTGTTCAGTACCTCGTGTTCTTGCAGGTCGTGGATGCTCCGGAGGTTCTTACTGTCATTGAGAAGATTCCACATCTGTCGGATTTTCTAAACGCCTTCTACAATTGCCAGTACAAAACGTTCTTCTTTGCTTTCTGTAAGATCCTTGCCTGGCTTTTCTGTGTAGTAACTATTCTGCGGTTGCAGCTCGGCTTACAGAGCAAGTTCGCTTGGACCGCTATTTAGCGCCACATTTCCGATACTACATGAGAGAAGTGCGCAAGGTGGTCTATGCACAGTTCCTGGAGTCGTACAAAAGTGTGACAATGGACGCCATGGCCAAGGCTTTCGGAGTGAGCATAAACTTCCTCGATACGTAAGTACCTCGGTTTCCTTCACTTGCGACTCAAATCTAGCCTGGATTCTCTTTTCTTGTTACAGTGAGTTGTCACGTTTCATAGCCGAGGGAAAGCTGAACTGCAAAATTGACAAAGTGGCCGGTGTGCTAGAGACTAACAGACCCGACGCCAAGAATGCTCTCTACCAGTCCACCATCAAGCAGGGAGATTTCTTGCTGAACCGTATACAGAAGCTCTCAAGAGTCATCGATATATGAAAGGTTCTGTTATTCACTTTTTGTCACACAGACATGTTTCTTAATCCAAGAGCGGACGGATAAATGGCAATGCCAAGACTTCTGGACTAGCTTTCGCCAGAGATCCGCTGTCAAATGGTGGCTGGGGATCATACTCCACCAGCAGCTGAACTCCTTCTGCAATAACCTTGTCTTTCAGAAGAGCGGCGAGGTAGAGAGCCATGTCGATCCCCGACGAGACGCCGGCAGCAGTGATAATCTTCCCCTGAAGACAACACACCACAAGGTTGTGAAGCTTTTCTTTCTAAGTTTTCTTGGAACACCTGACCTGCTGTATGTAGCGCTTTGCGGAGGCCTTGGCACCAAACTCCTCGAGCTTTTTGTAGGAGCTCCAATGCGTGGTACACTCCAGTCCGGTGAGAAGTCCGGCAGATCCTAAGATGAGCGCACCGGTGCAAACAGAAGTGGTGAACAGGGTCGTCTCGTGAGCCTGCAACCAAAGAGCCCGTTTCCCAGCCGAGGTGGACAAGCTGCAGGCACTCACCTTGCGGATCCAGTCGAGAAGTGGCTTGTGATGCAGCGGGATCTTGGTAGGAGGCCCGCCAGGAACTACAATCACATCCGGATGTGGAACATCCTTATACGACGCGGTGGCCCGGAGGCCCAGATGGGATTGCTGGGCCTCACCAGCCAAGATTAGACCCGGCTTGTCACTCACAAACACCACAGATACGCCGGGAACCGCGTTGAGAACTTCGTATGGGCCAACCGCGTCGAGCGCCGTCAGGTGGTCGAAGATTGGAATAGCCACTCGGAGAGATCTCTGTTCTTCCGCCATAGCTAGGCTGGTCAGCTGAATGGTAGATCAATGAGTCTTTAAAGGACTTTTATTGATGAAGGTGGTCCACTCGTGAAATGAGCACGTTTTTAAACCACGATTGCTGGAAGCAGGTGAGGTGCTCGGAGTTTGGTGGTGTTCAAGACTCCCAACAGCTGAAGCAGGACTTCAGATGACATTTGCATGTGAAAGCAGTGAAGCAGAAGAGGTTTACTTGGAATTGAGCTATTAGCTCTGATCAGGATGTGAATGTGAGAGCAGCGCTTGACTTCAACGTGATGACCAGTCTTCGGCAAGAGGTGTTTTGAATGTAAGTGAATTCAAGCAGGTTATAAAGGAAATTACTCCTGGTGTCGGACTGGCTTAATCAAGTCCAGTGGTCTCTGATAACAATTCATTGCATGACGTAGGGCTTTCTGGGATGGCGGTGGTGTATTTCAGGCCCCAGGCCAGGAATGTGGAAGCGCTGAAAGCCTTGAGGGTATCGGTGTGTAAACCTTTGCCAGTAGACGAGATCGCCAAGCTATATGGTCTAGTTCCGGCGACCGTCAGGGTATGCCAACTGCCAGACCAGAGCTTGAGCTTGAGCGCAATTAGGCGCTTGATGCCGGACCTAGGCACCGAAGTGAGGCCTTTCATCATCTGTGGCTACTTTGGGCCCTTCCCAGCGGGGTTCAAGGCCGCTTTCCTGGATATGCATGGGCAGCAGGCGAGTTTGGAGGTAGTGCAACAGCTTTTCATGTCCGCATCTACAGGGGTGTACAGTGTGATCAGGGAAGGGGATAGTAGCCAGGAACAGCTGGTTCTCAAGCTCCTCTATGAGCAAACCGTCATGTTTCCAGCCGAGCGTCCGACGTTGGAGGAGCTGGAGAAGCTGAGGTCGAGTACAGGACGAAGATGCCCGAGCTTGCCAGCCATGGTTTGGTATGGTTGGTTTATTGCAAGTGGGAATATGATGACTGACTTTGGGGATTCCGGAGGACTCGTTCTCAAGCCTGTGGGCGTCTGCGTCAAGGGCATGCTTTTCTCGCAGCAGCAGCAGCTATGCAAGGCAGCCTTCGACATTCTTCTGGCTCTGTATCATCTCTATCTCCTGGAGCGCAGGCACAGGGATGTGAAGCCTGAGAACATCGTCTACGTGGAGGCCCAGGCGCAGTTTGTGCTTGTCGACTTTAAGAGTGCACACGAGGAGGCGTACAAGGAAAAAGAAGACGAGGTTCACGACTGCGTCAGCCTTGTGTTGAGCCTGGCTGAAATGGCGGGCTGGAAATGCACAGGTGGTTACCTAGCAGCTGCCATCACCATCGCAAGCGTGCACCCTGTGCTGGGGGAGTTTGCGCTATATGCATCAACTCTGCAATCCTCCAGGTCTTTTCCGGAGTACCGTCACTGGTTACACAAGCTCGCTACTGCCTGTGGTGTAGATGCAGCCACTGCTATAGAACTGCTTGACGGGCCTAAGGCCGAAACTGAGGATGCACCGTGCCGAGGAGTTCGGCACCTCTGGTTGGTTTCAGAATAGCAAAGAGAGAGACAAAATAATTTCATCAGGTACGTTCCACGATCCAGTTCAAGTTTATGTTTTTCTTCATCTCACAGATTTGATCCTGTTAGCTCAAGCCTGATTAAAATGTTTTGTATTGGAAACTATTTGGGCGAGGTTCAGCCAGATTCAGCTCACTCGTGGAATAGATGCTGGACAATTGGACATATGAAGAAGCGTCTCCTGGATCCAAGTTGCCGAGGAACTTCGCAGCGCAGACTCCGTTCTGGAGATCCCGGTGACTCGTCGACGCACCCAGCAGGCTTCTCCACTCCAAAGCGTCCGGGACGAACGGCATGCTCGCGATAAGCTCTTGAGCAACTTCCAAGTATCCGGCTCGTCCGAAGAGATCGACCAGGCAGCAGTAGTGCTGCTTGGTGGCCTGGATCTGGAAGTCGAGCAGCATCGCCAGGAAGTGTGACGTCCCGGTGGAGACTTTCCCGGCGTGGCTGCAAGCTAGGAAGACGGACAAGAAACAGGACTCGTCCGGCATAGCTACCAGCTTCATGGAGTCGAAGAGATCCAGAGTGTCGCGGAAGTGGCCTTTCTGGGCGTAAGCAGCGAGCATTGCGCTCCAGGACAGGGTGCTCGGCTCCAGCATGGTGTCAAACACTCTCCTGGCTTTGCTGATATGCCCGTTCAGGGAGTACGCTGATAAAAGGGCGCTCCAGGAGAGGGAGTCTCTACGCGGCATCCCGGCAAAGATGGACGTGGCCTCGTCGAGAAACCCCTTTTGAGCATAAGCCACGAGCAATGTAGTCCAGGACACAAGATCCCACTCGGGCATTCTCTCAAAGGTGAAGATGGCTTCCTCCAGCCGATTGTTTTGTGCGTAGGCCGCCAGCATTGAGTTCCAAGTCACGAGGCTCCGCTCAAGCATGCCATCAAAGAGCTCCTTGGCGGTGTCGACGTCTCCACTCTCGGCATTAGCAACGAGCATGGTGGTGGCGGAGAACAAGTCCCACTCGGGGCTCTTTAGAAACAGCTCGCGGGAACTTTGGAGATCGCCGCTCGCAGCATAGACGCTCAGCATTGCGTTCCAGGTGACAAGGTTTCTCTGCGGGATTCGATCAAATAGTTTCTTCGCCTGAGTCATTTGCCCGTGCTGGGCATATAGCGCCAACATGGCAGTCCATGTCACCAGGTTTTTCTCCACCATGTCATCAAAGAAAATTCTCGCACGGACAACGTCCCGCTTGTTCGTGTGTGCAGACAGGAGCGCGTTGAGAGCCAATTGATTCCACTCGGGCATCTTTCGAAAGATTTTGTAAGATTCCTCAAGATGCCCAGATTGGGCATATGCAACCAGCATGGCATTCCACGTCACTTGGTTCTTTTGTGGCATCCAATCAAAAACAGTTTTGGCCTTTTCAAGATTCCCATGCTTCGAATATGCAACCAACATGGCAGTCCAGGTTACTAAGTTCTGCTCCGGCATTTCGTAGAACAGATAAGTTGCCTCATTAAGATGCCCATATTCGGCATATGCAGTTAACAATGCATTCCAAGACACTAGGCTCTTTTTGGGCATTTCATCTAAGAAGGCCCTTGCCTCGCTCGTATTCCCGTTTCTAGAGTAGGCATACAACATCATGTCCCACGAAAAAGAATCTCTGGTTTGCATGGAGTCGAATATCCGGCGGGCATTCTCCACACTGCGGCATCTGCCATACATTTCAATAAGCTTGTTTGTGAGGAAAGTGTCGTCCTCTCGAAAGAGAAGGTGACGAGCACGAGAATGGATATCTAGGGCTGCGGACAAGCTCGTGCATTCACGTATCGATTCCAAGCATTGGCTCCTGTTCATAGATTTGCCAATTGCCCAAAATAATCAAAAGAAAATAATCTTAGCTTCACTAAACGAGGAGAATCGCATTGGTATAAAGCTGGATCTCAAACAGCGGAAGAACAGAGGAAGCAATGGCGCTGGCTCTTTTCGTTTCGATCTTGTCAATCCTTGCGGCAGTGAACGCAGTGCGACCGAATGCTTCGCCAGCTCCTTCTCCATTCCTCGCCCCGGAGCATTCACCGAAATCAAACCCATCATTGCTCGCTCCACAAGCTTCTCCAGTGTCAGCTCCATCGCCCTTAGCAAGCTCGCAACCTATTGCGCCATCTCCACTTGCTACTCCTTCCTTGGCACCGACGTCTTCAGATAGATTTACAGCTCCATCGCCACCACCATCATTTTCTCGGACGCCATGTTCCACAAGCCGATCACCATCGCCTTCTCAAACGCCATCTTCCACTGCCACTCCAAGCCAAGCACCATCGGCTTATAATACCGCCCAATCGCCAGCTTTGTCACGCTCAATCTCACCCTCGCCGACATCTGCAAGCTCGGAGCTTTCACCATCAGAGGTGCCAGTCTCTTCCCCAGTAAGATCCATTGCACCATCGCCATCGCTGGTACCAGTTCCTTCGCCAGCATCTTCACACGCATTGTCATCACCCTCAGTTTCATCGCCAACACAAGCACCACCAGCGATTGTATCGTCGCTTTCATCGCCATCACCAGCATTTGCACCATCTCCAGCTCCACAAGTTACAGGACAATCGGCTCCTCCCAAACAAGCACCCGTGCCTATGACACCTTCGCCACCACGTAAGTCCCTTCCTTGATCATACGGGTTTTTAATCGTTTTTATTTCAGGATGTCCATTACCACCACATCAACCAATCAAGCCTCGGCCACTTCATCCAATCCCTCATCAGCCAATCAAGCCTCACCCAGGACGTCCTTGAAGGCATGGTCATGGTACTACCATGGTGACCATTGGCGACCATTCTCAACGACCAGTGAGTCACCACGCGATTCACATTTTTTTTAACTACACAAGCAATAGAATTGGTCAGCGATGATCTTTTCTCGAATATGCTTCAAAAGCCGCCCACATGTCGAGTGGCCGCGTAACGCCACGTCGGTGAAGGCTGGCAGGATTAGAACTGAGCCATGGATTCATATAGATAGTTTAGAAAGTATTTTTTTCTCTTTGTTTCTCTCGAGCGGCATTATTGTGTGTTTGAAGCGATGAAGGAAGGGTTTGGCGAGAGCGCTGGGATGGACGGCGCTGTTGCCGCCGAGCTCGCCTCCGTGCTGCCGCGCGTCCTCATCGTCTCCAGGCGCACCGTCCGCAAGAACAAATTCGTGGATTTCGTTGGTAACTGATTGAGAATGGATCGAAATCTCTTCCTCTCCCAGCCGATTCTAGATTTCTTTTTCAATCCTTGTCATTGAAATGTCGAGCTCGATTCCATCCTCTAAATCTCCTGTTTTCTCTGTTTTCTTGTTTCCTGATCGATCAAAAAAATCCCTGGAAATTTTTTCAGGGGACCTACCGTTTGCTTGCTTTCTTGTGACTTCTTCACAGAAAGCATGGCTAGCTAGCTAACAGTTCGTTCTTTTTCTCTCTCACAGGAGAATACCATCTAGATTTGATCGTCAGCTATGGGGCGGTTCCAGTCATTGTTCCACGAGTTTCCGGATTAAACTCGCTCCTCGACAGCTTCGAGCCAATCCACGGCGTGCTACTGTGCGAGGGTGAGGATATCGATCCCACTCTGTACGACAGTGATGTCTCGGCCTTGACACCCGAGGACGTGGATGAGATCAAGCGAACGCACACCAGTGACATTCTCATCGACCGGAACAAGGATTCGATCGAGCTCCAGCTTGCTCGCCGGTGCCTCGAGAGAAACATTCCATATCTCGGGATTTGCCGCGGTTCCCAGGTACTCAACGTTGCGTGTGGAGGATCACTCTATCAGGTGAGAGAGTTTCCTTTCCACTTTCTGGTTTTCAATGGAAGTCTTTCCTTCCAGGACGTTGAGAAGGAGCTTTCAGGCAAAAGCAGCGTCCAAGTCAAACATATCAACTACGATGACTATGACGGACACCGACACCCTGTGAAAGTTGTCCAAGGCACTCCTTTGCACGACTGGTTTGAGAAATCGCTTAGCAATTCCGAAGACAAGTGTCTTCATGTGAACAGTTACCATCACCAGGTAAGAGACAGAGTTTTTTTTCTGTCTTTTCTTCCTGTTTTCATGCTTGGCTTTCTTGTACGTTTCTAGGGCGTGAAGAGATTAGCTCGAAGGTTCGAGCCAATGGCTTTCGCTCCAGACGGGCTCGTAGAAGCGTTTTTTGATCCGGACGTGTACAATCCCGCGGAAGGAAAGTTCATCGTTGGCCTCCAGTTTCATCCGGAGCGTATGAGACACCCTGAGAGTGGCGGATCTGATTCGGATGGAGCTCTGCTGGAGAACGAGTTCGACTACCCGGGATGTCCTCGTGCTTATCAAGTAAGCTCTCGCTCACGTCTGGCTCATCTCTTTGATTTAAAAATGAATGCAGGAGTTTGCAAAGGCTGTGATAGCATATCAAAAGAGGCTACTATCTCCTAAGAAAGCGAAAGAACTTGTCAAGCTCGACGGCGACATCGAGAAGCAGAGGCAAAAGCTGATTCGGAGCTTCTCGCTGGCCAAGCACATATACGAGGAGGAGCAAGTTTGCAAGATGAGGAGCGATGGCAAAACTCCTCAGCTGAGCCGTGTCAAGAGCAGCCGTGACTTGGAAGTAGGCGCAGAGTTTCTACAGGTTCGTACGACCTATCTCTTTCTTTCTTCTGGCATGTGAGATCTTTCTTGCGCAGTTCAATGAATTCGAGCAAATGGAGAGGCTCAAGCAAATGGGAGCCACAGTAAGAAACTCGACCATTCTTTTAGAGAGGCTCCAGAAATTCAAGCAGCGTCGCTCGGCTGCCAAGTCGATGATGGAATCGATGAGGACGTCGGATCTAACGGAGCTACACGAGTTCTACAAGATGATGGTAGAACTAGGAGACGAAGTCTTGGGAACAAGAGCAAATACTGCGTAACCATGGACGACCGGGAGGTATTGTGTGTAATGCTTAAATTCAATCAAAAAAATAAAAAGGAGTGATCAGTTTGAAGAGGGTCCCTTCTCGATCCTGGGATTCGGCTCTATAGGATTATCCCGGCTTAACCACTACCCCTAGGGTTGATCACTTGAAATACATTGTTTTTTTAATTCATTATGAAGTGTTGATGCATTTCCACCGTTGGAATATTGGGCGGTTGACGATGCCAATGTCCCGCGGCCGTGACATGTTCAACCGCCCAAAACCCTCCCCGAGGGCTCGCTGCGAGCTAGCAGCAATCGCAAGCTAACTCCCCATGGATCCCCAGGTATGAGTGAGTCTCCCAGACAGGCACGCGCGACTGGCGACCAGATGCCCAGCGGCTGTTTCAACCGATCCTTGTCGTGGGCAGCGAGATCATCGGCAGAGCTCTCGATCCATCGCAATTCCTGGGCAGGGCCGCGGATCTGGATGTGGGTTCGCTGAGGTCTTGCAGGAACCCAGCATTTCTCCAGAATGGGTATCAACGATGGGCATGGCAAGAGTGAGTACTCGGTGTGGGAGGTCGGGACGCCCAACAACGACGTTGCCGTCCCGGAGTACGCTGGAGGAGAGTGGTCGCCTCTCCAGCAAGGGAGAAAGAGGGGATATAGGAGAGTTTACGTGGAGCCGGGGCCGCCGTTGGAATCCACAGCGCCAGCATCGCACCACCACTGGGACGCAGCGGGGGTGGCGGCGGCGGTGGTGCCGAACAAAGAGAAAGGAGAGATCTCTTCCCCGGCGGACGACGAGACGAGCGTGTCCGACTTGTCGCTCATATCCGGCCTGGGGTCCAAGAACTTGCGGGATCTTGTGCTCGGGCATGGGGGGCCGGGGATGAGGAAGCTCGTGTATGGCGACCATGGTAGTGCCGCTGGCAGCAGGACGTCGAGCATCAAGTCGGCCGCGGGAGCCTCACGGTTTGATCACATTGGCTCGCTCAAGATGACTTACGCGGCTTTCAAGGATCCGGAGAACGAGAAAGAAGGAGTTCCTCTACAGTTGGTACTTAGCCATTACTCTCTTTCTCTTTCTTCTTCTCTTGCTCATACTTTCACTGCTCTAATCTGCCTGATACTTTTTGCTTTGAGTTCCTCAGTTTGATTTTTGTGCGGGTGTTTTGGAAGTTGCCAGAGATCCTGGAGTCGTCGAGGTTCGTGGTCCCAACCGAGGACGTGCTACTGGCCATAATTCACAAGCTAGACCAGAGATATGATCCCGGGGAGCCACTGAAATGGGACTTGCTGCTACATGTGGCTATGCACCTGGAACGCAAAGACAACAGTAAATCCTTCTTCAATTCCAGGTACATTTTCTATATCTTCTTCGAGTTTTCATGGATTCCGAAACTTACGCAGGACTGGACCACCATTTGTTTGGAAGAGCCTCCAGAAATCCAACCTTAGAAAGCCAGACATAGAAGAGTTTTATCCAGGTCTTGAGCCACAGGTCTGGAGTTTTGACTTGTGAGGAACTTGACTATCTTACGCTTGCCCTCCTCTCAGGTTATGACGATGATGAAGGATCTAGAGCACCACAAGAAAAGATGCGAGAGGGAAGGGAACTACGTCGAGGCGCGATCGACTGCTCGACGCTTGAACGAACTTAAAGTACGTTAAACGTTGTCACTCGAGAGCTTCCAGATTCTTACATTTTGAGTACGTTTGTAGATCCTCGAGAACAACAAGAGGAGGGGAGCAATGCTAAATAGACATATGCAAGAGAGGCAAAGCGCGGAGAGGGCATACAAGGCCGAAGTGGACGACAGGAACAAAGTAAGTTTTCATCCTCGCTGGTATCTTCTCCATCGCTAATCCGCCTGGCAAAGATGGAACACAGTACTGGGATGACAAGATCACGTTGTTCCAAAAGGATGTCATGGAACACGCTTCACGGCTCAAGCGTCAGCACACGACTATCCTCGATACTTTCAGGACGAAAATGGCTTCCAAGAAACCTTGCAAGCCACAATGGTCGGCAGAGCTCTTGAACCAAAGAAAAGTCCAGGTAGGAAGAGAGGAAAGAAGCTCTCAACTCAACTCCCATTGCAGGAATACTTGGGAAAGCAAGGCAAGTACTCGGAGGCGCTGAGAGTGAAGAAAACAGCCGACCGACTGGAGCACGAGGAGCTGGAGGCGACGATCGAGTCATACCAGGCCGAAGTGGGACTGAAGGAGCAAGCCTTGAGAACCAAGCAGCACAGTGAGATGGAGGTGCTTCTCCAAAAGGCGACCAAAGGCCGGGACCAGCTAAGAGAAGGGCGAGCCAAAGATCTGCAGCGAATCCACCAGGTCTGTGTGCGTTTTTTTGGAAGCTCTTGATCCAATCGTCTCTACCTCCTTTCAGCGGCATAAGAACATCGTGAGAGAGCTCAAGGCCCTCCACGCGCACGAGATGTTTAAGTTTGAGCAAATGTATGGCAAGAAGATGAGCGAGTACCAATCCAACCTGGGGAATGGGAGGTATTTGTCGCCGCCCACTCGCGGATACAGCTCCCTGGCGCTGCCCAAGGTGGCCGAGGTCCAGTGCGATGACACGCACAGCACGGAAGGAATGTAGAGAATTTCAAACGCTTGGAATTCACCATACTTGTGGAGCAGTGTACCAGCTTTCCACGGTGAGGAGTTCTTTTGAGCGAATAAAGTAAATAATGAGTGTACATTTATGTTTATATAAAAAATGGCCAATGCCTTTTGGGTTAGATAAGGCAAAGGGTGAAAATATATTTAAGGTGAACAAAGTTTCACACAAGCATCAAATGGTGGCATTGGAATATAATTTTTCAGTGATTGTGTTCACATTGAAATGTAGAGTTTATGGATTTGTTCAAAGAGGTTCTATCAAACTAACATGGAAAAGGCAAACAATTATATAAATAGAAATTACACAATTATATTTGAGATTTTATGAGTTTTGGAAATTTATTTTGAAACGGAGTGGCTACACACAAACAGCTACAATTCCTTGGACACAAACAAGTACAATTCCTTGGACATTATTAGAGATGTATGTGCAAAACCAAGTAGAGCTGACTTGCCACTCAAACACAGACATTATCCAAACGATTGTGTACGTTGCAAAACATTGCGTAATTCATTTCTCTAAGGTCAAAAGCAATTGGTATATCATTTGAAATCAGGTTGCAAATAAATTAGCAAAGATGGGAGTGTATTTACTTACAGACCCTGTGGTTAAGTCACTATTTATAATTAATTAAAAAAAATTGTTTTTAAAAGTTAATTCATTTGGGAATTTAATTTGGCTAACTAATGCTTATCCCTTTAAACTTTAAACCATGGAGAATGGCGTATGATTCCTTCCTCTTGTAGCATCATACGCCCTCGCAATCTCCCCCAAGCTTTCGCCTCCCGTGAATTGTGGTGTCTCGCGGAGGTGATCGATCGTCTGGACGATGGCGCCGCCGCTGACTGGAACACCTGCGCCTGGATACTCCGCCAGTGCGCCGCGGAGCTCGCGCTAGAGCAGGGACGCCGAGCGCACTCCCGGATCGCGCGACGGGGCCGCGACACTGACACCCATCTTGGCAATCTCCTCGTCCAGATGTATGGTAGCTGCGGATCCCTGCGAGAGGCCATCGAGGCCTTCCACAGGATCAGTGCGCCAAACGTCTACTCGTGGAACATCCTCGTCACGCAGCTCGTCCGGAATGGCGACCTCGATCTTGCCACACGCGCGTTCCACCGTGCTCCCGCCAGGAATCTCGTGTCTTTTAATCTGCTTCTCACTGCACACACACGGCAGGGGCTGATCGGCGACGCGCAAAGGATCTTCGATGCCATGGCCGAAAGAGATGGTAGCTCCTGGAACATCATGATCCAGGCGTACTCCAGCAGTGGCGATTTGGAAGAGGCGCTTGTCCTCTTTGGCTGGATGACCCGCCGAGACGTGATCTCTTGGAGCACTGTGATCACCCTCTACACCCGCGCTGGAGGAATCGATGTGGCGGTCCAGATGTTTGACAAGATGCCCCAGAGAAACGTGATCGCGTGGAACGTTCTGATTGCGGCATTTGCCGAGGTGGGGGATCTGGAGAAGTGCCAGGAATTCTTTACAGAAATGCCGCAGCGCAGCTTGATTTCCTGGAACTCGCTGATGCAAGCGTGTGCGCTGCATGGTAAGCTGGATTTAACACTAGCTTTTCTCGATAGGATCCCACAGCAGGATAGTTACTCGTGGAATGCAGTGATCTTAGCTTATTCCCAGTGCGGGTATCTTGCTGAAGCTCTGGCGATGGTGGAAACTGTGCCTCAAGAAAGTTCTGTTGGATTCAACGTGGTCATGAATGCATATGCTCAAGCTGGTGATCTCCATCGAGCTCGTCATATCTTTGATCTCATGCCTGAAAAGAACGTTGCTGCCTGGAATGCCATGATCCAGGCGTATGTGCAGAACGGGCATCTGGGAGACGCCAAGGCACTGTTCGATCGAGCCAGAAAGAGAAACGCCTTGACCTGGACTTTTGCGATCGGTTTGTTCTCGCAGCAATCGAGCAGCGAAGATCTGGTGGATCCGTCCGCAAGGCTCGCTTTTGAGAGGATGCCAAGTCACGACACTTGTGCGTGGAACATGATGCTCCAAGCTTCTTCTCACGGGGATGCCGGAGCAGCCAAAGATCTCTTCGACAAGATACCAGCGCGAGACATTGTGTCATGGACGGCGCTCATCACAGCCTTGGGCCATAGCCAGCAGAGCTCGAGCGCGGAGCTCGTGTTGAGCAAAATGCCGCAGGTGTCGGAGATCTCCTGGAACGCTCTCCTCTCGGCCCACGCTCGCGAACGATGCTCGCCATCGATCGAGAAGGACCTTCACGGGGCCTGGAGCATCTTCAAGAACAGGATGGAGAGGAGGGACGATCTCTCGTGGACGATAATGGTATCCGCCTTCGCGGACTCGTCCACGCCTGAGAAATCTCGCCGGGTCTTCGATCGAATGCCACAGTGGAGCTTGCTGTCGTGGAATGCGCTGCTACGATCTTACGTCCAGGCCGGTCGCATCACAGAGGGAGTGTGGATCTTCTCGCGTGCCATGCCGCAGCGCAACAGCTTCTCCTGGAACATCCTCATTGCGGCTCTCTCTCAGGGCAGCCGCCTCGGCGATGCGAGGGAGCTCTTTGCCGCCATGCCCGCTCGTAGCATTGTGTCGTGGAACTCGATGATCCAGGCGCTGGGCCTCAATGGCGAGCCACGGGCCGCCATCGCGCTTTACTGCGGCATGGACCAGGAAGGCATCCCTCCCAGTGATGCCACCTTTGCGAGCATCCTCGAGGCGTGCTCCATTGCCTCGGCGCTCGAGCAAGGCATGGAAATCCACCGGGATATCGCCATTGCCAATCTGGTGATCAAGGCTTCGCTCGCAAGCGCACTCGTCAACTTCTATGGCCAGTGTGGCGGCGGCCTGGATCGAGCCCGGGAGATCTTCCACGGGGCTCCTCCTGCAGCAGTGTCGGGGTGGAATGCGATGGTCGCAGCGCTGGCGAGGCATGGGCATGGCCGTCAAGCGGTGGAGCTCTTCATCCGGATGGTGCTCGAGGGAATGGAGCTGGACAGCGTCGCATTCCTGGGAATTCTCACTGCCTGTGGCTACGCGGGGATGGTGGAGGAGGCGAGGGAGCTATTCGTGCTTATGACGGAGCATGGGATCGCCGCTGGAGCCGAGCACTACCACTGCCTAGTGGAGGTGGTGTGCCGGGCGGGGGAGCTCGAGCGAGGTGTGGAGCTGACTGTAAGCATGCCTTTCCATCCGGGCGTGATTCCATGGAACATGATACTAAACGTGTGCAGCACTGTTCTGGTGGATGGGAAAGTTGGCGCCTGGGTTGGGGGCGAGATTATGTTGCTGGAACCTGTGGAGTCTGCGCCGTATGTGATGCTCTCCAACCTTTCCACTGCCTGCATTTAGCTATAATTATTTGAGCTCCACTGGCACTAAGAAATCCTTCTCACCTTGACATGGATGATCTTCTTCGTCAAGTTCTCAGCTTTGAAAGGGTTCTTCATCTCAGCAGGATCTAATTATTTGAGCTCCACTGGTGATGAGGTGATGGCAGAAGCAGCCACCACTCTGGACTACTAAAAATTTTAATTTTTACCTACCATAACTATCAACATGTTGTTGAAATTTTATTATAGGAAGAATAATATCATTTGGCTTAATTTTAAAAGTTGTAACCTTCTGTTGTCAAACCATAGATAAAATAATATTTTCATTAAGAAAATTTTGTAAGATATCCATCATTTTTTATTGCAATGTTGTTTTTATAACTTTTGATAAAGTGATATCTTCCTGCTCAAAGTTCATATCAATATTTTAAAATTTTTTAGTGTAAATTACCTTTATAGTAGTCTTTAGCTGAATTTTTTTAATGTTGCACATTTCAATGAATATCTTCTTGCTCAAAGTTTTACAAGTATTTTAAAATTGTAATTAATAAGTGAATTACCTTTGTTATAGCTTCCAAGTCATGTTTTTCAAAATCTTGTTAACAATAAAATAAATCATCTATCCCAGGTTTTAAGATTGCATACGAATGTGATAATTGAGCTTTATAATCTAGTTAATTTACTCTTCGTGTTTGATATAATAACTTTTGCTTCATGCTTATAAAAGTTTCTTTTGGTTGCTTATAGATAATTACATTAAGTCAGAAAAGCCTAATCACTACGTCTTTCACCTTCGACAACAAAATACCACATAGCTAAATCTGAAGAGGATTATATATAGGATTTGTGAGTATTATCTTTGTCGAATTTTACTTGAGAGTTGTTAATATCTCTTGCTTTAACAATCACACCATCAATTAACTTTTTGTATGCATAGATTCAAATAAAACCATGATTTTTATAATAATTAGTAAGTCAGTAGCTCATATAAACCTTAGTAGTAAATTAGTGAATTGCTTAATTTATCCTTCAATTACGAATATATATATATATATATATATATATATATATATATATATATATATATATATATATATATATGACGAGAGTATAACCTTTATATTTGCATGGAATGCCTCAATCAAAATATTTGTCTACTTCGAGCAACAACCCACATATCTATCCAATATAAAGAATTTTTTTTTATAAAAATCAAAAAATTAATTCACTAACTAACTGTAAGCGACTAAATTTTTAATTCTAATTTAATCACTTAATTATCTTGGAAGAATCTCACTCTCAACCTCCATAAGTCCTGGTTTAGAAGCTTGTGTCCAATTTATTATCTGCACTAGGATGTTCTACATTGTCTAGATAAAAAAAGCAAAAGCTGATTTTTTCATGTTCTTTTCGAAAAGTTGTACTGTTTTGTTCTTCAGGTTTGGTTCATCAGGACATTCACATGGACAATGTGATCTGTAACTATTCATCAACAAGGAATTTTATATTGATTGATCTCGAAATGGTTGGAGAGCCAAGTGATGTTGGCGAGTCTTTTCTGACCGGCTGGACACAAACGACTCTGAGGGAAGGATGCTGTTACACCTTCAGATCAGATCTTCATTAGCTTGGGCTGCTGCTGGAGAAAACGGTGGTCCCTTTGTCTTTGTTGGCTTGGGATTTTATTAGCCAGCTCAAATCTCATGGGCAGAAGTAAATTTTGTGATAATTCATAACAAATTGTAGCAGATTGCTGATGCTAATATGTTTCTGACAGTGTTTCCGTGGCAACTGTGAGGAAACACGTGTGACGACTTGAGGCAACACGAGTGGCTTGTTGCTGGCAATACAAACAGCAAGAACAATTAGCTGAAAACACTGTTTGAGACATATTAGCTTCTGTATATTTTTTATTCCTCGAGTCCAGGCTCTCGGAACAGTTCTACACCAAGCTCTACACGAAGAAGATGGAAAAAATGATAAAAATCTCACTTTGACATCGTGTTCGTGATTTTTATGCCTTCTTAATTCTATCAGATGCCACAAGAGATTTAGCATAGCGAATCCATTCAAGAATCTTTATTCAGAGGAATAAACGAGATCACTGATCTTGAAGAGAAGGCAAGGCTTCGGTGATCTCTCTAGCCAGATCCACAACCTCCTTGCTTGCTTTCCCCACGCTGCCCGAATCGAATGGCGGCTGGGGATCATACTCAATCGACAGTTGGACAGCCTTGGCCATTGTTTCATCTGCTAGCAAGGCTGCCACCTCCAAATTCGAGTCGATCCCAGCCGACACGCCGGCGGACATGATAATCTTCCCCTGCATCCCACGAATTGAGCTCATTAGCCCACCAGAAAACGAATCTAGCGAACTCACCTGACGTATATATCTCTGATGAACAGGAGTAACTCCATAAGAAGCGAGGTTGTCAAAAGCTGCCCAGTGCGTCGTCCCCTTGAGGCCATGGAGGATTCCAGCAGCTCCCAAGAGGAGCGCTCCAGTGCACACAGAAGTGGTGTACAGGCTTGTTTTGTGAACCTGTGAAACCAAAGCAATCAATTACAACCAGGGCCGCGAGGTTCTTTCCATTACCTTGACAATGTAATCGAGAAAAGCCTTGTTCGTCAGAGGGAGGTTCTTGACAAGACCGCCAGGAACCACGAGCACATCGGGGCTTGGAACTTGCTCGAAACAAACCGGGGCTTCCACTCGCAGATGACCATCATCAGCAAGGTACAGGCCAGCAGTCTCGCTCACGAATTCCACCCGCACTCCCGGAATTCTGTGGAGAACTTCGTAAGGCCCGATCGCATCCAGGGCTGTGAACCCGTTGAATATGGGAATTGCCACCACAACCATCGCTTATCCCACTTATGATCTCGTCGCAAGACCGCTGTTTTATTCTCTCTTGTAGTTGCGTAGCCGGAATTGTTACTGAAAGTTCAAAGAAACTCACGTCAACCACTTTTCAAGACAATAAAATTGGCCAAACCTGGAGCACGAGACCCGAAAGAGTCAAATCGATTGTATCGAATCTACACAATGAAAGTAATAGTTAACAAACAAAGCAGCACCAAAAACAATTTCCAGACGAATCAACTGTAAAATTGACAGGACACGTACCAGTTAATTTTGCATATCCAGGCAAGGAATATATAAGAAAAAAACATCCGGATGCCTCGAGCTGCAAAAGCAACTGGAAAATTTTCTATCAGGATTTGGAATAGACCCTCCTGTGGCCTCTAACTCCTGAAATGTCAGCTTCTAAACCACCATCACTTTCAAACCCCGTGTTAAAAGCTGAAGAATGAAAATCGCTTTGTGGGCTCCTTGCAGCCAACCCTGAGTTTTGAGCCTTTTCTCTTTCCTCGGATTCTTTCAGCAAGAAATCGATCCAAAGGTCCGCAAATGACTGCACGAAAACAGATTTGAATAGGAAAATACCATGAACAAGATTACCTGATCATTGCTTGTCGTAAAAGACGAATTGTCATTACCGCCAGATAAGATACCTCCGACGACACGCCCTGGGAGGCCAAAAACGCTTCTCATAACACCCGGTTTCCCAGAATTTTGATGAGCGAGTCCAACCCTTCGTTTGTCATCGTCGGAGAACCCCAGCATACGGGCCATTAAATCAAGAACCTGTTAGAACTATTAGAAAGTCAGAATTTCAAAAAGCTCCAACTACCTCGCGGTTATGTCCTCTCTCAAAATATGTCACGAGCAATTTGATGACAATGCGCCTAAAAGAAGAAATTTAGCCAGTACATGATACGAACCTCTTACCTGTCTACGGAATAATCTGAATCTGAAGACATCCTGTTTAGACGGATCATGCTTTCTTCCAGAGCACGGCGTAACCTGATCATGTCTTCTTGCATTTTCTGTGTTTTTTGTTGATTTTCAAGCCCTTTTCGTTCCTCGATGTGTAGTTTCTCTACAGCTTCTTTCTTCTGTGCTTCTACTACCTCAACCATCCGCTTTGCTGCCTGTTGAACAAATATGTAAGTTGAATATTCCATTGACCGACTACTTACTTCCAAACTGTCCGAAAACTTCCTGAGATCTTCCTTTGCAGTATTGAGTTCTCGTTGAAGGCGCTCCTGCAATAATCAACTTAAGCAGCTTCCCAATCGATCAAGAGTACCTTCGCATCAGTTTCTGCATAGTACTGCCCAAGTGCCACTTGGAGATTGGCTATCTCCTTGTTTCTAGCCTCCAAGACGGAATAAGAGTTCACAAGCTTAGACTTTAGAGATTCAATCTCCACCTTCGATGCCTGCAAATCTTCATTCAATCTTTTACTGGTATCAGTTTGAGAAGATAGAGCCTGCGCTAACGCTTGCTCCAGCTGTATGACACGGGCACAAGTTGCTGAAAATTTTCCTTCAAGTATAGCAATCTGCTCGCTATCTCGGTCCATTTTTTCTGAGTCGGCATTTTCCTGTTTACAATCCAGCGTTAAAACAATGAAACAGACATGCTCTCGTACCTTATCTAAAAGGTGCTGCTTTAACCTGTTGAGGTTGTTAAGAGCTTTATCCTTCTCCAATGTGACAGCCTCGAGTTTCTTTCTGGAGTCGTTCCTCTCATTCTCGAGAATTTCCTCCGCGGTTTGCAGTTGCACTGAAAGGACATCCGCCTACAAGCATACAGCTTTTGCTTTTAGCTACTTATCCCTCTAGAGAACATACCTGTTGAGCTTGAGCTCTCAGCATTTCAATCTGGAAAACCTCTGGTTCACTCGTCGTTTTTTCTGCAGAAGCAGCTTGCTGCTGCAGTTCAAGCTCGCGTGAATCTAAAGCCTTTTTCAGCTGTTCCTTTTCTGCCTACATACACATATCTATAGAAAAGAAAAGAAAACATATAACACTATACCTGGAAGAGACTGCGCTCGGTCGTCAGTGCTGATATTGATTCTCGAATCTGACTGATTGTTTCGTCCCTCTCTTGTAACTCCCTTTGTAGTTTCTCAGCATCTGGTTGAGTAGCAGTCCTCTCATCATGATTTCCCAGAGAGCCACTTTGTTGGAAACTATGTAACTCCAAACGAGCTTTCTCCAGTTCTATCGTAAGCCTCTCCAGCTCTTGCTGCGCAGTACGATGGCTGTTATCTAGATCCCGGAACGCTTGTTCCTTGCCCCGCATTTGATCTAGCAGCTCCTGGAATCTAAAGTTTACCACTACAAAAGCAAAAGAAACGACATACCTTCTCGCGATTCGCAAGATCCTGACACTTCCTCTGGCTCTCCAGCAAGCGTGACTCGTAGTCCCCGAAATCGTCTGCTCCCACGCCGTTCCTTTCCTTGTAATCCCGATTCCTCCAAGAGCGATGATCAAAATTCTGGAAACCATCCTCAGATCTCCGCCGGCTGTGGAATCCTCTGCCGGCCTGCGCACAAAATCCTCAGCCCTGGATCACAATCCGGCCACACTCGCCCATACCTGCTGCGATCTGGAGCTGCCAGACACCGCCGGCGAAGAATCTCCCTCCTCGTCCTCCTCGCGATGCGCCTTCGGATCGAGCTCCTCGACCGTCTCGAGCACCTCGGACGCCATCTGGGAGAGATTCTCCTTGAAATTCTTCCACATTGTGGCAGATCTGGATGGAAGGAAGGAGAGCTGGCGCCTGGCGCAACCCAAAAACCCTAACTCTAGGCAACAAAATAGATACACTTATTCTAAGAACTATTCTCGATCGCTCCCTATAAGAGAGATAAAAAGGACGTAGGGAGAAAAAAATATGGAAAGAAGAACAAAAGAATCGATCGATGGATCAAGTCTTGTTGCTCACAAGCTCTTCGTCGTCCTCGCTACTAACACTGTTCTTAGAGACTTTGATGGGAAGGACGTAGGCTCTCTTCTCTTTGCCGCCGGGCTTGGACGACGCGTTGCCATACCACACCATTCCCACCACCGCCATGAGCATTCCCAGCACCACCTGGAGATTAAGTCCCTGGCGGCCGAAGAGGAAAAATCCCAGCACCAGCACCAGCACCGTCTTCATGTGTCCCAGCACCTGGAACGACACCGCCGTGAACCTCCCAATGCAGATGAACTGGCTGAGGTTGGTTCCCACGGCGATGGAACACGAGAGGATGATGAAAAACTGCAAAAGAATTCCCAACGAGTTTGAGAAGCTGGATCGATGGAATGAGATAAAAAGAAAAACAGCTAAGCTACACTTACCAGTGAAGGGAAGGAGAATTGAAACAAGTCGACTCGCAGGCCAGTGAGCCAGTAGTCGATTATGGGGCCGCAGAGGATGAGCGAGCCGGCTTGGACGGGAGCGGTGTGGCCCAGGAGATCGAAGGAGCCCAGGGCGTATTTCTTTTGCAAAAAGTGCACGTACTGCAGCAAACAAACAAGAGTGGATCAATGAAAAGTGTCTTCTGAAACACTTACATATTGCTGGAGTGCTGTGCTCCACACTGCTATGGCGGCCGCCACGAATCCTTTCGTGTTGACACTCACGTCGCTGACCGTGCAGATTCCCACTCCTAGCAACACCACCACGATGCTTAGCTTTGTGTCTCGCGAGTAGCGTATCTTGTCGAAAAGGACCTCGAGAAGGCAAGAGACGGGGATCATACTGAGCTTTGCAATCTGCGCAAGGAGGCATACGAACTCGAGCTCTAGAAAAGAGCAAAGCACAAGCTTACCTGGTAGAAGCCAACGGAGTTCCACATCAGGCTGACGTTCATGCCGACGATGGAGAAGTTTGCGCAAAGAGCGAACTTTGCGAGATCGACGAATGGCAAGTGGGTCGGTTGGATAAAACCCAGGAATCTGAGCACCAGAGTCATTAGCGTGGTCATTCCAAAATGCAGGCCTGTCAGTGTCGTGGCTGCAAAAACGAAAGGCAAAACAACAAAAAACTTCAGCACCAGATAGATCAGAAACGAGCAGATCCAAACTTTCCACTGACCGAAGCTAAAGCCGTAGTGGTCCATGAGCTTCTTGTTCACCATGATGATCCCCACGGACGTGGTCACATTAAAGAGCCAAGCGCCCACATCGGCCACTGCCTTCCTATCCTTGCTGCTCGTCGGAGCCATTTCTGCGAGCCTACCCAGAAGAGAAGCCAAGATCTAGCGTCGCAGATCCACCACCATTGGCCAGATTCCTCGAAACCCAACGAGATCCAATGCCAATTCTCCGCTACCGCTCCACCATTTCGCTCCTCACTCAGCTGTCCCTTTATCCTTTACCCTAAAAGCAGTGTGAGACCATTTTTGAGACCAGCTGTTTCTATGTACCTATAGTTATAAGAGCAGTTGGTTCACGCTCTTCCAAACGGTTATCTCTCCTCCTCCTCGTCCTCCTCCTGGGATTTTCGATGAGGTGAAGATCATGAAATATTTATGATGGTACCTTGTTAGTTATCTCTTGCTACTGCGACAAGCAAGGAGCTCCGCGGTGGCAACCTCCCTAATGGCATAGAAATCCACGTCCATGTGTCGGCCCCTGAGAAACAAAAGAACAAAAAAAAGAACAGGAGAATCAATGTCTGGTGCTAGGAATTTCCATCAAGCGTACGTACCAGAAATGGTTCCTGGACCATGAGGAAGCCGGGTACATGGGACTCCCCAGGCCGTGGAAAATTCTGGCAATGGCACGGCCAGTGAAGTCCATTTCGTTGGAGCGTAGGAAAACCTGTCAGCCAAATGTTTTCAGCTTCACACCATTCGCTTGAAGTCGAGTGAACTGACCTTGACATCAGCACGCAAAAAGGAGCTAAAATCGCAGCAAGTGAGGGGGAATTTAGCTGCATGTGAAAAAGAGAAGTTTGCTTACCTTGTGGTTTTGAGAAAGCCCGGCATCGTAAGAGCTTGTTGGTCGGAGCTGGAATCGAAATAAGCCTTTATGCTGGCTCGTATAGGTGATTCAGCCGAAGGTCCCACTGACAAAGCTGCGGCATTGTACATCGCGTCCAGTTTTCTCACCTGTGGAGCAGCGTTAAAAGAACTACACTCCATAACCAGAGTAGATTAACCTTGCACGATTCGGCTTGTGAAAGGTAGTCCGCAAGTTTTGAAGTGAGCATGCAAATGTCATCCGGAGATTCCAGGACTTGGTAGCAAAATGCTGGATCTTTCAGCTCGTACGCGATTTCTCCTCTTGTCTGAAGGGCTTGAAGCTCTTTCTGAATTTGCATCAGCGTTACTTTCATCTCTGCGGTGAGAGATGGTAGATTGAGAGTGTATCCGCCGTTCTTTTCTTGTTTCCTGCATGCCACGCAGTTGAGTTGGATCCTTGACTCAAAGTGAGCCTACCTTTCTAAAACCGCAGAACAAAATGCATTTGATCTTGCCAGCACATGCGGTGAACCCTGTAATGTGCTGCGTCAAAATTCGGTGCCGCATAGCTGCTATGTTACCTTGTGGAAGTGTAAGATACATGTGGCCTTAAGAGAAGAGAGTACTCTTAAGTGCTGCTCTTCTCCGACTTCCAAGTAGGAGAGAACTGTAGCTATCACCTGTAATGCTTATAAGGATGATCACGAGAGAATTCTAAAATCCAAAACTTTGCGACTTTTTACCTCCTCTTTTAAATCTAATTCCCTGCATGCCTGCTCGATATTTAAAGATTGCAATCCACGGCCAGAACCAAAAATGCGAGAAAGGAGCTTGTTTATCGCGTATTCATCAGCACCATCGCTGCAGCACTCGTTCATCATTAGCAAAGCACCTCAAATTTAGTGTATGTACCTGTGTGCCAAGCTCCTCAGCTTTAAATAGCTACAGTTCTCAAGAAAGAGATGACAAAATGCAGGTTTACCATCGCGGCCAGCACGTCCTATTTCCTGTTTATACAATCAAATGCCGGTTTTCAAAATTCTAAAACTCACCTGAACATAGTGTTCGGGACTTGATGGTATGGAATAATGAATTACCTGAGCATTGCATTGTTTAATATCAATATGACCTTCTAATTAGCTTTCTTACCCCCCTCACATCACTTTTGTCAAGTCCCATTCCAAAGGCAACGGTCGCAACCACCTAAGAAGTATGGTTCATGTAAGAGTCCTGTAAAGCACTCGAAGCAAGCACATTACCACTCGAAGTTTGTTCAAGCAAAACTTTTCCTGGACTTCTCGCCGCGTTTGTAACGTTCTTCCAGCGTGATAACTCTGAAGTTCAACCATGCTGTACATTCAGCAAGCATAGAATGTTGTGCTTACGTCTGTAAGGAGGCCCTTCGACTGGAGATAGTTGCACACTAGGTCCGCTTCATTCTGGACGCATTCCGTCAAATTGGCCCGCAAGCATTATAGAAAGAGAGCGTCACCTGAAATTTGACATATATGATAATGCTCTGCGCATCCACAAATGGGCTAGAGTTGAGCAGCTGAGCAAGAGCATGCAGTCTGCAAGAGAGTAAGTTAGATCCAAGATGAATCAGCACGTACTTGTTGGTTTCACAGCGGGAAACCGTAAGAACAAGATTTTGTGGAACTTCCGGCTGATTCAGTACATTATTCGATGAAATTCCCAGGGAGGACAAAACTGAGTCCTTCGTTTTTCGAGTAGCTGTAGCGGTCATAGCCAGCACGCATTTCGGCTTAACTTTATTACGAAGAACACTCCCAAGCCTGTAGTACGACGGTCTAAAGTTATGTGACCTGCAGTGAAGTTGTTAGTGAGCAGGCAAATTGTACCAGAAAATAAACAAACCATTCCGAAACACAGTGAGCTTCGTCAACCACAGCCAGTGATATACTTGGAAGATCAGTTAATACGGACAGAAAGCTCTCACTGTATAGTCGCTCTGGAGATATAAAAAGAACCTGCGCCATTAATCGTTAAATCCATAAAACCGGACGATTTTCACAGCTAAGAAAATGAATACCTTAACGGCTCCAGTCCTTACTTGTTCTAGTACTTCCAAACTCTCCTTTGCAGACTATCCAATCATGAATGTTATGCACCTTGGATTAGTAAAGGAAACAAACCTGAGTGCTATTGATAAGAGCGCCAGGGATCGCCGATGGAAGATGACGCAACTGATCAACCATCAATGCTAACAATGGGCTTATCACCAAAGTGGTTCCAGGTAGAAGATAGGCCGCAAGCTGAAATAGTTTGCAAGAATTTAAGAACCAGATGAAGAAAAAGAAAAGGAAATACCTGGTAACAAAGTGACTTTCCAGCACCGGTGGAAAGAACAAGCATGGTTGACTGCCCTGACAGCACGCAACGAATCGTCTCTACCTGTCCCTTCCGGAAGCTACCGTATCCAAAAACAGAACGAAGAACCTTCAATAAGTTCTGGTCAGTTGGATCTTTCAAAGCCGCGAGCGCTTCGTCGGGGAGGCAAGCTTCATCTTGGCGTTGAAGAGGCTCTCCATTCCCAGAATCGCACCAGCCATCGTCCTCCCAAATCTGATCCTTCCCTTCATCGACGGCATTGTCGCGGTCCTTCTTCTTAAAACTGGATCTTCTACGTCCACGGTAAGACGACTTCTTCCCAGAAGATGCACGATTGAGGAACTTGCGATTCTTACGTCCTTTCCCGTTGATATTGAGCTTTACAAAATTCCCCGCGGAATTCTGCGAGACCTTCGGCTTTCCGGAGCTATCTGAAGTTCCTCCGACAGCTGGTGCTCGTTTGCTCCTTTTCTCTACCTCTGTCACATCCCCAAAATCTCCCTCGTCCATCGTAACTTTTGAGTCTAGACTTCTTTCCAAAGGAGCTCTCACTCCCCCGAGACTCAAACCAGTGCGCTTGCCACCAAAACGCAAGCTTGCTGCTTGGATCTCGCTCTCGGACCTCTGCCCGCATCGCTGTACGTTGATGACCATCCCCGAGTGAAGAATCCGAGAGGAATACCCGTCGCTCAACTCGGAACCCAAGATTCCTGAGAATTCCTTGCTGGAACACTCCATTCCTCTCGCGTTGGACACTCGCAAGCGCTTTGGATCCTGTGGCTTCACAGCAGCGACCGGCTTCCTCTTGAGCTGGAAAACCTCGTGTTCGTGTTACGCTACGAGCGAGAATGAGAGAGCGAGAGAAGCAAACCTGTTGTGTCGGTAAGAGATTCTCCTTGTCGCCCGCTACAAAGCATCGCATTGGCACAAGAACAAGAATCCCGAGAGCATACCTTCGACACCGAGACCGCCCGAGGCGCAGCTATCGTCCATGGCGCCCTAGCTCGCCCTTGCCCTAGCTCTTCCCGCCAAAATTTAAAAGTTTGCCCCAAAAGATTCGCTTCTTTCCAGATAGATAATAATGCCATTGCCAGGCACGCACGCTCAAAAGAGAGAGAAAATAAAAAAGAATCTCTCCTTTTGTGTCAAGTCATCGCTCGGACATATCAAATAAGAAATCCTCCTCGCTGGAAACTGGCCAGGGATTAGGGCTGGAGTGTGCTCTAAATGAAGTGCCACGGCGATCGCGTGATCCACAGGCGGTGAGCGCGCGCGCGCGAGAATGCGGGCTTGCGGCGAGCTCCACCGCGCAGCGATTGTCGCAGGTCTGTGTTCTTGCAGCAGGGTTAGCGGCAGTGGCAGTGGTACTAGCAGCAGTGGCAGCGGCTCCAGTGGAAGCTGGAATTTGTCGCTGGAATGCTTGCAAGGTAGAAATATAGCAGAATGTAGCTTTGGGCTAGAGATCAGGAACCCGAGAAGCAATTCTTTGGCCTCGTCTCGTCGCCGGGGAAATCTTCGCGACGTTTCCGCGCCTTCTTCTTTCACGATAAATGGGACTGGACGGATCTCTAGGAAGGACGAGGGACAGGTACTTTGATCTTTCTTTTTCTTTGTTTTTGGGCTCTTGGACTGATGAAAGAAAATTATGTAGCACGTCCACTTGCTAAAGAAAATTCGCGATTTGCAGTCACTAGCACTTCAAGGTAGGTACGCTTAAAGGACGTTTGGGTTTTATATCTTTCGATTGATACTCTTGTGTTGTAGGAGCTGCTCAATGGGAGATTGTTCCAGCATCGAAATCACTTCCAACAAATATTTTTCTGGGTGTGCTCGCGCTGGTGGTCATCGTTGGCATGCTCAAGCTCAGGGAATTCGTTCCTTTTGGACGTAGATCCCCGGAAAGTGGCGTTAAATCGAGAATACAGAGGTCAGAGTGGTTCAAGGAGAGCAGGTCGCCGAACGGGAAAAGAAAACTGGATGAAGCATTACTCCGGCCCAGCAAGAACTTCAAGGCCGAAGAGGCCGACTTTCCCGTGTTCGAAAGGCTGGTTATACATGATGGCGAAGTAATCAGGGGTGGTTCTAACAACAGCAAACTGGAGCCGAGTAGCAAAAGAAAGATCTCTCTTGCCCCTCGCAATACTGGTGGTCAAGGTGTCAAGAGCAGCACGCTAGCTGACGCGAACAGACTGTCGAGGATTCGAAATTTCCTTTCTAGAACAAACGATCACAATGCGAGGCCGCTCTTTCAGAACTCGAAAACGACGTCTGCCAAAGAGGCTATCAAGGAACAGGCGGGTGAAACTCGCGTTCAACGCAACTGGAATGACAAAGATGAGGTTTGAGCTTCTCTTTCTTTTTTCTCATATGAAATGTTTCTTCTTAATCTCCAGCTTGACTTGAGGAAACGAATTGAAGACCTTCGACAAAGTGTCCAAGCTGCAGAATATAACCGTAAGGCCGCGATCCAGGCGCTGGTCCAGGAGAGAAAGCGCAGCCTCGAGCTGGAAGTAAAGATCAGGAGACAGGTAAAAGCTGCGGTTATCACATACGAATCCTTCTCACACTAAGCCCGCAGAAAGAAGCTGCCACTGCTCTCGAGGAAGAAGTTCGCGTGCTCAAGGTACTCATTTTTTCTTGCTAGGCAATTAAATCCTATAAAAATTCAACTTTCACAGGAATCTCACGAAGCACTGCTGGCTTCTCTTCGTAAGAAATACAGCTCCTCCGCAGCTGCCCGAGCAGCAGCAGCACTCCTGTATCAAAACTGGGAATCTGGCGAAACAAGTAATGTGTAGAACAAACTAACGGGCGTGATGAAATTTTTGGTAACAAAGAAAAAAATAAAATCTGCTCTCAAGCTCCAAGAAACCCAGATTCAAGTACAAAGGAAAGCATCGAATTTTGTTTATAGGGTTATAGACAATATTTCATTTGACAATGAATTTTTTCAACTTAGAGATGCTAAAATATAAGAAAGCCCTAACGCCATATTCGAAAATGATTTTTCTGAAGCGGGCTATGTGGAGCTCTGAAAGAAGAATTGAAGAGATGCTAAAACCATCAAAATTCGAGAGCTATATAGAGGAAACTTACAGATTTCGAGAAGGAAACATACTGCTCGAATCCAGGGAAAGTTTCCGACGTAGGTCATCCTATAACATTGGCCGTGCGACAATGTTGGCAAAATTGGAGCTTTCTGATGATCTCTACTCCATGATTTTATTGAAAGCTGGTAAAGATTGTTGGATCTTTATTGTGCTATGCTTATTTTCTCTTCTGACGCGATGTGCAACTCGAACTCGAAGCAGATCAAGTCTGCAGACTTGCTGTACAAAGGTTCCCTGGACGAAGCTCAACATTGGCTCCAAACAGGTACTTCCGTTATGTTTCTAAAGTCACTAAGTAGCTCTTTTCACAGGCAAGATCGAATTCAGGCCTTGGCAAACTCGGAAGGGTTCTATGTCCCACCCCAGCTTGAAAACACTCCGGATTTTTCCTAGAGCTTGCAGATAATTTCCGATTCATGGATTTTGTGTTCCCTCCTTTGACACGACCGACCTCCTCCATCAGGAAACTGTTATTAGCAAAGAAATAACAAAGGGTAAAATTTTATTAGGGATAAGCAACGCATACATGGCTGGAGAGTCAGAGTCCTCCCACTGCCTCTAAGGTCACTCAAGGTCATCTTCATTCATCGTGCGGATGACAGTCATATAGTGATTCTGACCCTGAGGCTTTTCCTTTTCGATGATCCAATACACTTTCATAGATACTTCTATGCCATGGGCCTGTCGCAAACAAATCAAACAAAGAGTTGCTCACTTGCCTTGGTGGGGTTTCATGGCAATATCTCCACTTGGGGTGCATCAAGACTATACCACATAGAAATTTCACTCTGCTGCATATTATTGATCTTGTGAAAGGGTTAATATTATTTATCATAAAGAATATTTTCAAAGGTTTTATTTTACATTCTCAATAATTAATAAATGTATTTTATGCCCATAAAAGGAATGTTACTCCAAGTGAATTTAAGGATGTTTTCAATAAGAGGGGAGTTGATATTTTACACTAAATCTACTTTATAATTGTTCAGATGGGTATGGCAAGTTTGTATTCAGCCTTCGACACAATTCCTCAAGCGCCTCAGCATATAAAGCTCTCATTTTTTTCATGCTATTGAAGTAGCCATAATTAATATAAAAAATGTTATTTTCCACTTATCACCTTCCTAAATGCAAATAAAGTTGTAAACGCTATAAAAGTCAATCTTAGTGGAAGCCACATGGAAGAAAAAAGAGCGAAATCGATGGACCTTTTCCAAGAGCCCTAGAACCTACGGCTGGCATTCATTTGTTTCACGCTCGAAGAAAAATCACATAGCCTTGATAAAGACCGTAGAGTTACCTACCCTCACTTCCCACTTAAATGCCTAGCCAGAGTGATTTCCACCGTTGTCCGTCCCAAGTTCATCACGGGACACATTCTTTTCCCGGATCCATAGAAGCTCAAAGTGCTTCCCATACCTCTCAGGATTAAAAATCCCTGCAGAGTCACCCCACCACCTTGGATCTCGAGCGATCGACCAGATGTTAATCAGCACTCTTGTTTTCGCAGGGATGGTGAAGCCGTTTACCTCGCAGTCTTGGAGTGATTCGTGGGGAGCCATTAGAGAAGCCGGCGGATGCAAGCGGAATGCTCTCCTTGACCGCGGCTTTGAGGTATTTTAGTTTGGAAAGATCATCTTCGTTTACTTCTCTACCGCCAAATATTAGATCGATCTCATCTTTTGCTTTGGCCATGCAGGATGGATTTTTATGAGCTCCGAGAGTGCCCACTCTGTGTTAATGGCCGCTGAGTCAGGTCCTCCGGTAAGTACGTCCTGGAATACAGCCGTTTTACGATGGCTTATCAACAGACTCTTTCCTTCTTGCCCTCTGCGATGTGGATGCTGCATACCTTGATCGCTCCTTCCATCTTTCAGCGCTCCGGACCGATATTCTTACCTTAAACCGCACAGGATTAGTGGGAATCTACGTTGTTTAAGCTAACCCAGCCTTTACTTTAGTGCACATATAAATAAGATCAAGTCCTTTAGGGTCATACGAGCTATGGCGAGAGCAAGCAAGAGAAGTAGAGAAGACGATGGTATCATGGTGCTGAAAAAGAAGCGTCGACTGAGAAGCGAGAGGGCTTGCAAGCTCACGGCCGAGGAGGTGAGGGATCAAAACTTGTACGGCGTGTGGGAGCACCACGACCTTCCGGACAACGTGTACCAGTGCCCAAGGTGCCAATCTTACAACACGCGGTTCGATTACTACAACAACGAGAAGAGTACTGGCAAGCGTGACCAGCCGCGCTACGCTTGTAGGTCGTGCAAGGGAAAATGGACACAAGGTGGCAAGGTAAGGGACGTATCGCTATCGCCCACCGGTGGAAATAAGAGAACTTTAAAGAGCCATGGGGGAGACAAGATCACTCCAGTCGTCCAGGAAGAATTTGTAGGCGAATCATCTCAAGTTATGGGTGATTGTGTTGTGGGTTTTGATCAAACTACTTATTGGGAGCAAGGTCATGGTCTGGGTGATTGTGCCCAACCAATATCTCACGAGGCTTTTGATCAAAACAGTAGTTGGGAGCTTCTGCCAGCCTTGGGTCAAGTACCTTTCGGTGATTGTGTGCAAGAAGTGTTTGCTCAAGCTAGCGAGCTTGGCGATGGAGTGTTTGCTGATCAAGTTAGTCAGGAGTTTGTTGGTGGGGTTCAAGGTGGAGATGTGCAAACCAATTGCTGGGGGCAACCTCAAGAATTCAATGATGTGTTTCTTGATATTGAGGGATTTCTGGCAGACCTGCCAGAAATACAGGCTTGCTGATTCATGGAAATTTTTGTCAAAAGAATTTATAGTGGATCCCAGGGTTTCCAGATTTGTTTGATGAATAGAAACCTACATAGTATTATATTTCAATCTGTATGTCAAATATATGAAAAGCCGCAAAGATAAGAAAAAATATATACTTTTTCTTTCTCCTCTTTCTCAAATAGTTTCCTGTCCATCAGTAAGCCGACGACGAAGGAGCTCACAGAAACCTATGGAAATGCCTATAGATATATCTTGAGCTTCACCAGTTTTCTATCATCAACCTTTAGCGCCTTGATTGTATTTACAGCCAAACCATTTGTCATACATTGTGATGAGAATACTTGCGCATGCCTGGCTTCTCGACAGACTCTTTCCTTCTTGCCCGCTGCGATGTGGATGCCGCATACTTTCGACTGATATTTTTACCTTAAACCGCACAGGATTAGTGGGAATCTACGCTGTTTAAGCTAACCCAGCCTTTACTTTAGTGCATATCTAAATAAATAAGGTCAAGTCCTTTAGGATCGTACGAGCTATGGCGAGAGCAAGCAAGAGAAGTAGAGAAGACGATGGTATCATGGTGCTGAAAAAGAAGCGTCGACTGAGAAGCGAGAGGGCTTGCAAGCTCACGGCCGAGGAGGTGAGGGATCAAAACTTGTACGGCGTGTGGGAGCACCACGACCTTCCGGACAACGTGTACCAGTGCCCAAGGTGCCAATCTTACAACACGCGGTTCGATTACTACAACAACGAGAAGAGTACTGGCAAGCGTGACCAGCCGCGCTACGCTTGTAGGTCGTGCAAGGGAAAATGGACACAAGGTGGCAAGGTAAGGGACGTATCGCTATCGCCCACCGGTGGAAATAAGAGAACTTTAAAGAGCCATGGGGGAGACAAGATCACTCCAGTCGTCCAGGAAGAATTTGTAGGCGAATCATCTCAAGTTATGGGTGATTGTGTTGCGGGTTTTGATCAAACTACTTATTGGGAGCAAGGTCATGGTCTGGGTGATTGTGCCCAACCAATATGTCACGAGGCTTTTGATCAAAACAGTTGTTGGGAGCTTCTGCCAGCCTTGGATCAAGTACCTTTCGGTGATTGTGTGCAAGAAGTGTTTGCTCAAGCTAGCGAGCTTGGCGATGGAGTGTTTGCTGATCAAGTTAGTCAGGAGTTTGTTGGTGGGGTTCAAGGTGGAGATATGCAAACCAATTGCTGGGGGCAACCTCAAGAATTCAATGATGTGTTTCTTGATATTGAGGGATTTCTGGCAGACCTGCCAGAAATACAGTCTTGCTGATTCATGGAAATTTTTGTCAAAAGAATTTATAGTTGGATCCCAGGGTTTCCAGATTTGTTTGATGAATAGAAACCTACATAGTATTATATTTCAATCTGTATGTCAAATATATGAAAAGCCGCAAAGATAAGAAAAAATATATACTTTTTCTTTCTCCTCTTTCTCAAAATAGTTTCCTGTCCATCAGTAAGCCGACGACGAAGGAGCTCACAGAAACCTATGGAAATGCCTATAGATAGATCTTGAGCTTCACCAGTTTTCTATCATCAACCTTTAGCGCCTTGATTGTATTTACAGCCAATGCTTTCTTACACAAGTTTCGTTTTCTCAACCATACATTGTGATGAGAATACTTGCGCATGCCTGGCTTCTCGTCAGACTCTTTTCCCGCTACGATGTGGATGCCGCATATCCATCCATCTTTCGACTGATATTTTTACCTTAAACCGCACAGGATTAGTGGGAATCTACGCTGTTTAAGCTAACCCAGCCTTTACTTTAGTGCATATCTAAATAAATAAGGTCAAGTCCTTTAGGATCGTACGAGCTATGGCGAGAGAGACGATGGTATCATGGTGCTGAAAAAGAAGTGTCGACTGAGAAGCGAGAGGGCTTGCAAGCTCACGGCCAGCTTACAGCAAAGCTTATTTTATTTTATTTTTATAGATTATAATCTTGAAGTTTTCAAAAGGAAACTATTTAATCAGTATTTATTTATATATAAACCACTAAAAGGTTCCAAAAAAATTAGAGATGAATGAAATTCCATTGAAAAGACTAAATAAAATTCTATTCATACAATAAAACAGTAAGTGAACGACTTTTACTTCAGTATATTTAGGTCTAGTTTTTTCGAATGTTTGTAATTGATTAAAATCTAAATGAATAAATAATAAGAAAAACAGGCATATATTAATAATATTATTACCGGAATCAATAGGTTTCATTGAAATTTTGTGGAAGGTTTTGTTAAAGTAATATAATATGACAAAGAAATACATTTCCTCTGCTAATTAATTAAGAACTAAAATAATAAATTAATCCTTACAAATGAAGAGTGGGTTTAGTTTCAATAAATAAAATTGATACTAAATAAAGGCAATTGTAAAAATGAAATTAAGATCATGACAGCCAATATCTTAGACTTTATACAAGAAAATTGTGAGAATTTAATATTAGAAAAGGAAAAATTGTCTGATCAACATTATGCCACTTCCAATCCACTTTTAGGTTTACCAGTTCAAATCAAGAAAAACCAAGAATGATAAAAGGGAGATGAAGGAAATGTTGTAATGAGTTTCAAACACTTTATCCTCCACCAAAACGCAATCTCATGTGTGATAAACATGAAAAAGGTTTGTCAATTGTCCATCACTTTAGCATAAGTTAGACATTATGCTAATCAAAAGAGAATGCTATGAAAAGTGCAAACTCCCAATTAATGAAGTTTGTATTAGCATAAGTGTTACATAAAACTTAAAAAGAGAAACTAAATGTAATAAATTGAAAATAATTGGTGATGTAAAAAGGATTGAAAATCCATGAAAAAGGAATTGAGCCAAGATGAGAAGAAGAATAACATCCATTGCATAAGCTTAAGGGTGAGTGTGAAGACAAGATCTAAATCTCTATAATACATGTAAAAGTGATTTTCAATCTAATGTCATTGTTCAACATCGAAAAGACACCATCAACACATGACTCTAATTTCCATTAGAATTGTGCTTTACCATAATTATGTACTAATTCTCTAAGATGGACAAGGAATAAGGGTTTGATAATGATACTCCAATCTATTCTTAAAATAGATTATCATAGTGAGTAATAAAATCAATAAAGATGAGACGTTGGCACATAAATGTTGGATAGATGAAAAAGAATAAAATCTTTGATATCCTCATAAAGGCAAAGGCAAACATGTCCCTTGAAAGCTACATTGGCTCATGAAATATTAATTAGCAACCATTTGAAATAAGTGAATATAGATTTAGGGCCTTTACTCAAGTGTTGTAATTTATTAATGGCAATGCACTCTTGATTAATATTTCTAAATATACTAGTAAAGCATTGAACAAAGAGGATCACTCTTGAAAGAAACAAGGAGTGAACCCTAAGCCCCGTTAAGGCATTCTGGCTTTAAATCCCACATACCATATAATATTTTTAGAATATTTCTATGATTTGTGTCATTCTCCCTTCCCTAGTGACCCAGCCACTACCAGTAGCTTCGAAAAGCTAAATGAGCCTGAAGGGAATCCAAGGCAATATGACCATAAAGAAAAGATGTTCAAAAAACACTAACATCACAACAAACAACCATGAAAGAAAGAAAGAAAGTAATATGACTTTTTGGCATGACAATATGGTTATAGAAATAAATGAATGAAAATAAAGAAAACAACTCAAATTATATAGTAATATGGTTATAAAATTCAATTCTCCCCTTCATCAAGAATGTTATATAAGTTGTAATAGCTATTCCACTAAACCAACAACTTCTAAGTTGTCTTACAGTGTGTCTTCACCAATTTTTAAGCAAGAATATTGGCTGGACCAGCTTTCTCAACATTAATCTTTGAGATCTAGATGATGGATTGATTTGCAACATCACTAGAGTGTAAACACACTTAAAGTTTGCTCATATGGAATGTTAGATGAATATTTAAACTAATTAATAAGTCCAAAGTGTAAGCAAGATCCTCCATGCACTGTAAAATTGTTTAAAGCCCATAATACCATGAAAAAAACTTAACATTGCCACCTCTCAAAGACTTTTATGCATTTGACAGCTTAAAGAAAACCTTGTCACCAACTTTGTACTTTTGATGATAACAATGTGTAAGCCCTAAAGTGTAGCTAAAAGGATGCCATATAATAGTGGTTGAAGTGGAAGTTTAACAAGTGTAACATATTTAGACCAAAAGCTTTAACTTAGAAAGCCAAGAGCAAGAGTGGAACTCTGAACAAAGTGTTCAAGGAATGAGCATGAAACAATCGGTGAATGAGTCTCTAGAAAGGGATATAAAAAAGACTAACACATGACAAGTGTCATGATATATAGAAATGTTAAGACCAAATCCAAGATGGAGAAGATCTCGACATTTTCCATAAATAACATTTAAAAGTGGAATGAGATTAACACAAAGGGCATGATAGCAAAGGTGTTTGGCAAACATGGTAAGTTATCATTAGTAAATATTGAAGGACCAAGTTTAAACATATCTTAACACTAGCAAGTGCAAGTTAATGAATGAGTTTCTCTAGCCAAGTCAAGTATGTTAATAACACTTAGGAATTCCATCCTTATACTCATCTGGTTAAGTGCATATGTAAAGACCAATTTCTCAACTAACTTAGGCGGAGAATGAAAAAGGGACCAGCAATACCAACCTTCTGCTGTCATAGTAGTAAGGAAAGAATATCTAAAAGGACTAACCAACAGATAACTTTCGATACTCAATGTTACATTTGCAACAAAGAAAGAGTTTAAAGTGGAGCCTGAGAAGGAAATCAAAATGGAGTCCAAGAAGGAGTCTGAGATGAAAATTGAGAGTGAAACCAAGACCGAAACTAAGACCGAGACTAAGACCAAAACCAAGACCAAGATTGGGGTGGAGACCAAGTTTAAGTCCGAGGGTAAAAGCCCAAAGTGATCATCTCCTAGACTCTAGGGGGTTTGATGAGCTCTAAAAGGATAGTAGGGGGAAGACTTCAGTGGAACTAATTTAGCTAGGAAAGGCTAGTATGACTAAGGAAAGTTATAGACCATTAAGTCTTATTGACCTCTAGGATTTTCTCACTATGTGACCATATCTTTGGTCACTATACAAGAGGATTACTCCTCTTCCTTTACATAATTTAGAACTTTGGGATAACATTTTGAAACACCGTAGCCTTACACAAACTTCACCTTCCACCTTCCACCTTTCACTAAACCCCACCTTCCACCTTTCACTAAACCCCACCTTCCACCCTTAGGTGCCCTAGCCATATAGCTAGAATTAGGTTTCGATGAGCCACACTAGATATCTAAGTAGGTAATGCCATCTATACTTGATTAGGAGCATTGACTATTCAATCTCCTGGGGGAGCTAGAGCCAACTTTTGAACATTTTACTAAGTTACCCCACTTGTCCATCTGTGTTCATTCTGGCCTCGGACTCCTCAGTGGTTATATCATCACCCACCACATGAGTAGGGCCTTCGGGCCCTAACCCAGTGACATTGTTAGCAAGTATGGCCATGGATGGAAAGGGACTTAGTAGGGACTAAAGAAGTGACATTAAGGAAAGTGTAAGTGATTAATTTTTCCATTCTACTTTAGTCACTTAACCACATCTTCAACTACTTAGAAGAGTCTCATTTACAACCTCCATAAGTCCAAATTTTTAAGACTTGAGCCTAGTCTTAAAAGTACGTGGGGGAGTCAAGTGAAAACAGACAAACCCATGGATAAGAAGGTCAAGTTATATAGCAACGTGGGAAACAACGTATGCTACAACTGCAGTGAAGCGGGACATTTTTTGAGGGAATGTCCCTACCCAAAGAAGGCCAGAGCCAATATGGCCATCAAGTCGGGTGAAGTCTAAATTGAGGTATGTGATCCAGTCCCTAATTCAAAGTTACTTATTACACGAGCAACTTTGGTAGAGAGTTGTTCGCGACATCTACTAGCCCTCTGAGGGAAGCTTGGAGGTAGCTTTGTTAAGATCCTTATTGACACGGGTGTTTCGGATAATTTTGTGGCTGCAGACATAGTCCGGCAAGCCGGACTAACGGTGCAGCGGCTAGGCAAACCAAGGACTATAGAGTTTGTTCAAGGTAGCTAAAGCACCGATGAGGTACTTCGATAAGCGAGAGTCGAAGTAGGGACATGGAAAATAGACATGGATTTCCACCATGTTGGACATGGCGGAATTTGACGTGATTTTCGGAATGGATTGGTTCAATCGGTTCATGGTAGCCCTACATAGACAAGGTGGGAACCTTGTGGTACTGGCGAATGCCCAAGGAAGAAAATCCAAGGTGGAGGCCCAGGATCTAAAGGTAGGGCAATGCAAGGCCAAAGATTCGTGCTTAAACCTGGTGTCCACGAGAGGACAACTCACTAAAGGGACCCAAGTGGCATTTTTGTGCTTACTCTCGGTGAGAAGTGACAAAAAGACAGAAATGGAAAAAGTACCTTTAGTGATCTAGCGGGTGTTGGACCAATTCCGGGATACCATGCTAGAGGAGCTACTGGCGGGGTTGCCCCCCGCATGACCGATAGAACATAAGATTGAGCTAGTCGAGGGTGCTGAGGCGGTGGTTTGTCCCCCTTATCGTTTAAACAAAAAAGAACTTGCGGAGCTCAAGCGCCAACTAGAGGAGTTGGTGGACAAAAGGTATGTTAAGTTGAGCAAGTCACCGTATGGGGCACCGGTGCTATTTGTGAAAAAGAAAGATGGATCTATGCGCATGTGCATAGACTACCGATTGCTCAACAAATATACAAAGAAGAACAAGTACCTTTTGCCAAGGATTGAGGACTTGTTCGATAGGTTGGGAAAGGCAAAATACTTCTCGAGGATTGACCTAAAGTCAGGATACTACCAAATCAGGGTAGCAGAGAAAGATGTCGAGAAAACAACCTGTCGAACGAGGTATGGGAGCTTCAAGTTTCTAGTGATGCCCTTTGGGCTATGCAATGTGTCAGCAACATTTTCAGCGTTGATGAACCATATCTTTGTACCCTATATGGATCACTTTGTGGTCGTTTATATTGACGACATCCTGATTTATAACGAAACGCTAGAAGAGCATGCCAAACACTTGACGAAGGTGTTTGAGAAACTAAGGGAACACCAGCTGTATGCTAAAGAGAGCAAATGTGACTTTGCTCAGCAAAAGGTAAAGTTTCTCGGGCATGTGGTGGGCAAGGACGGGCTCAAGGTGGACCCTGAGAAGGTCCAAGCGATCTAGGATTGGGAGCGACCATCGAATGTACACGAGTTAAGGGCATTCTTGGGGATATGCAACTACTATCGAAAGTTTATCAAACACTATTCGAGAGTAGCCCTGCCTTTAACGGACCAAACAGGAAAATGGAAGATGGTATGGACAGCGGAATGCGAGGCAGCATTCGTCCACCTCAAGGGGAAGTTGAGAAAGGCTCCCGTGTTGGCATTACCAGACTTTGGTAAGAACTTTGAGGTAGAAACGGATGCTCCGGACTTTGCGTTGGGCGCAGTTTTGAAGCAAGACAACCATCCAGTAGCGTTCTTCTTGAAGAAGTTGGACAAGGCTCAACGGAAGTGGCCTGCCCATGAGAAGGAATTGTTTGCGGTGGTCAAGGCGCTCAAGGAGTGGCGACACTACCTTGGGAGACACTTCAAGGTTTACACGGACAATGTGGCAACAAAACACTTCTTGTCACAGCCCGACCTGAGGGGAAAACAAGGTCGGTGGGCCAATGCTTTGGCTGAGTTTGATTGCGAGATTCTGTACAAGCCTGGGAAGAGCAACATCGTGGCAGATGCGCTAAGTCGAAAAGCGAGCTTGAAGTTGGCTATATCTAGCGCGACGGCAACCTTTTGGGATGATGTGTGGACCGCATACGAGAACGATGGTCTAGCACAAGAAGTGTTGCTGAGGAATCTAGATTCACGGGAAGCTCACCAGAGAGGTGAGCTGCCAATGGAAGAGAAAACGGGCTATGCAGAACGTAACAGACTCATATATTACAAGCAAACGAGGGTGTATTTTCCAGAAGGGGAACTAAGGAAGGTAGCCTTAGAAGAGTGTCATGACGGACCTCTTGTGGGACACGGCGGAGTGCCCAAGACAATGGGCTTACTCAAGAGGAAGTACCACTGGCTAGATATGGCTAAGGATGTCCAAGACTATGTAAAGACATGTCCAACATGTCAGTAGGTCAAAGCCGTGACTAAGGCTAGTGGGGGCTTGTTACAAAGCATCCCAATTCCAGATCGTCCGTGGAAATGTCTTACAATGGACTTCATCATGGGACTTCTCCCAAGCGAGGGGTTCGATGCGATATTCGTGGTGGTGGATCGATTTTCGAAGATGGCACATTTCATACCCACCACAACAGAAGTGGATGCGGAAGGTGTGGCGAAGCTGTTCTTCGAACAAGTGGTTCGAGTGTGGGGAAGGCCGGAAGAGATTATCTCAGATCGAAATAAGATCTTCACCAGTAGGTTCTGGAGGACACTCCTAGAACAGTATCGCACCAAGTTGAAATTCAGCACAGCTTATCACCCACAGACAGGTAATGGGTGTTAAGTCAAGATTGATGGCACTAACACTTCTTGACAGACGGACAAATGGAAAGGGTGAATAGGCAGTTGGAGGATTATTTGCGATGCTATGTTTTGGGAGACCAGACTGATTGGGTAAGTCATTTGGGACTTGCGGAAATGTGTTATAACAACTCACCACATTCGAGCATCAGGGTGAGTCCATGGGAAGTCATCAATGGGCGAGCTATTGAAGGTCCTGTGGAACTCGGCATGGCCGAGTATCATGGAAAGTTACCTGCAGTGGAGGCATTCACGGCGGAAAGACTTAGCATTTGGAATCTAGTGAGGGATTCCTTGGAACGAGCTCAACAAAGGCAAACTAAGTATGCAAATCAGAAGCGCCAGGATGTAGAGTTCCAAGTTGGGGAGAAGGTGTGGCTGAACACCAAGAACCTCAGGCTACCAAGTGGGATTAGCCGGAAGTTGACCCAAAGGTAAAAATGCATGTATTCCTGTAAATGAATTGATCTTGAGTTCCTTAAGCAGGTTCGCGGGACCTTACGAGATTGAGGCTCGAATCGGTAAAGTGGCTTACCGTCTCCAACTTCCTCGAGAGATGGGGAAGATGCATCCCGTGTTCCATGTGAACTTACTTAAGCCATATTTTGAGGATCTGCTTCACCAGGACCAAGTAAGACCTTTACCTGAGGTTATCGAAGGGGAAGAGGAATACGAAGTCGAGGCCATCCTTAATGCACGCAAGAGCAAGCGACAAGGACGCGAGGTGAGAGAGTTCCATGTGAAGTGGAAAGGATTTCCACACTACGAAGCAACATGGGAACCGGAGCAGAACCTAGCGAACGCGCAAGATCTAGTGGAGAAATTTCTGCAAGGCAAAACTCTATGTACTTATACAAAGTTTAATTAAAAGTATCAATTTGGGAAGTTGAGCAATAACATATGTTGGGACCCGAAGGCGCGCCGAAGGTAAGCTAACTAGCATGGGTTAGCTCGGTTGACCAAGCATAGGGCACTACGCCCAACTCCCCGCGGGAATGTCGAATCCGTAGACGTATTTTACGGAGGTTGGGTTCGAGTCCCAACCCCCTAGTAAAGCAAGGTTGGGTTCAAGTCCTGACCCTGTACTATGGCGTGGTGAGGTGAGGAGTGGAGGGACATCTATACTCTGTTGTCATGGACTCTTGGCTGGGGAGGCTAACTTAGGCACACCGCTAAGTGGGGGGATGCCCCTGGAGACATGGTCAACAAGTTGTAGGATAAAAAGAGACGTTCAATGTGGGCATCGAACTTCTTCTATGGGTGGTGGAGTTGTAAGGAACCGACTCCCCGAAGTGTCGTAGGCTAAAGGATCCCCGAAAACATGACTGAAATGACAAAGAGTTCATCGAATGGGACCGAGTCGAAGATCGAGTCCAAGACCGACTCTGAGACCGAGTTCGAGATAGAGTCCGGGATCGAGTTCGAGGCCGAATTGGAGACCGAGTTCGAGACCGAGTCCGAGATCCAAATCGGGTCCAAGACCAAGTCCGAGGTCGAGTCCGAAGTCGAGTCCGAGATCGAGTCCGAGATTGAGTCCGAGACCGAGTCCGAAGTCGGGTCTGAGATCGAGTCCGAGATCGAATCTGAGACTAAGTCCAAATACTAATATGGGTCAAGGGGTGAAAGCCCAAAACGTGCATCTCCCAGGGGGGGGGGGGCTGCAGGGGGTTCCAAAAGTATAGTAGGGATAGTGAGGTCCAGGAACCAGTCTTGAAGGAACTCTCCAGTGGTGCTTCCAAACTGACTTGAGGTTGAGACTGGGGCCGAGGGGCCTTGGGTGGGAGTGAGCATGGGCTTGGGTGGTGCCGGAGGGGCCACCCAGGGAAGTGCTCAAGAGTAGCTCCCACTCCTGAAAGGGAAACCGACTGCGGTGCTCCCGGCTCATGTGGAGTGGTGCCCCACGTGAGTACCTTGTGGCTCATTGGTCCTCGCCCTTCCTAGGGGCTTGGGCCTTCCCTTTGGGATGGAAGTGGAGGGGTAGAGGTACCCATACCGGGCCGTTAGGCCACAGTGTTTCGCCCTGATGTCCCGAAGCAAGTGTTGCACCAAAGACTTGGGATTTAGAGGGTCCCATAATCAAGTCTTGTTGTACCAAGGGGTGTTAGGAACCTGGAGGCTTGGTGTGCTTGGCTTCTTGTGCCTGCGGGGAATGTAGCCGAACCTTAAGTCCAGTCTAACTCAGGGAGGGGGATTGGGAGAGAATTGGGAATCCGTAGATGGATGGCTAACACTCTGTTACTCGTGCAGTGAGTAGCTAAAACCAAGTAGGAGTTGGTACAATAGGTAGGAACCTTGGCAAGGGAACTTAACACAAGCCAAGGCAGTGTTGGTTGAATAGACGAGGTAAGCTAGCAAATTGGAAAGGAAAAATTTGTGGCTTACATCGAGCTTTGGACTTCCCAATGGTTATCTCATCACCTAACACTTGGGTACAACCTTCCTAGGCCAAATTGGCTCCACTGGGGTCCAACCCCCACACTCTCTCTACTATACTTTTGGAACCCCTTGCAGCTGCCCCTCCCCTGGGGGACGATCGCTTTGGGCTTTCACCCAACAGCCTGTATTAGTATTTAGACTCGGACTTGAACTCAGACTTAGACTTGGACTCAGTCTTGGTCTCGGTTTCGAACTTGGATTCGGACTCGGTCTCGGTCTTGGTCTCGGTCTTAGTCTTAATTCCATCTTGAACTCCATCTCAAACTCCATCTTAGGTCCATCTCGGACTCCATCTCGGGTCCATCTCAGACTCCATTTCAAACTCCATCTCGAGTACATCTCGAACTCCATCTCGAACTCCATCTCAGGTCCATCTTGGACTCCATCTCAGACTCCATTTTGGGTCCATCTTGGACTCCATCTCGGGTCCATCTTAGGTCTATCTCGGACTCCATCTCGGGTCCATCTCGGGTCCATCTCGGGTTCATCTCAGACTCCATCTCGGGTCTATCTCGGACTCCACTTTGGGTCCATCTCAGACTCCATCTCAGGTCCATCTCAGACTCCATCTCACATCCATCTCGGACTCCATCTTGGGTCCATCTCGGACTCCATCTTGGACTCCATCTCAGACTCCATCTTCGGTACATCTCGGACTCTATCTCGATATTTCCACGTTTTTAGAGACTCATTTATTGCTTGCTTCAGGCTCATTCCTCGAGCCCTTCGTTGGGAGTTCCACTCCTGCTCTCGACTTTTCAAGTTGGAGCTTTTTAATCCAAACCTATTACACTTGTTTGGCTTTCACCTCGGCTCCACTTTGGGGCTTAAGGATTTGTGTATCACAGAAGGGTGTTCCCCATGTCTTCGAGCATTTTAAGGATGCTAATATGTAGTCTTAGGATGACCATTCATGGATAGATAGCCCAATCTTTGAAAGATAGGATTATGGCATGGGTGGTCTTGGATTACCAATGAGACAGAGTTAAATGGATATGGCTTTAGCATAATAGATTGAGATGTCAGTAGTACCTTTAAGGTGTCTATCATGGGATCAGATGCATGAAACACTTGGACTAAATGTAAAGGCTACATGGTATAGATGTCATTCATGGGGCTAACATATCTCTAAGTTAGGAATAAGACTTATAGAGGTTGTGAGTGAGACTCCATTAAATGGTCAAAAGTGTGATTAAGTGATTAAAGTAGAATGGAAAATTTAGTCACTTACACAATGCTTATTAGCCATTTTTTTGTCTCAATCTTGAACTTGTCTTATATTCAATTTTGCTAACTTAAACTTGTCTTACATATCCTCCAGAAAATCACAAGTATAAGGCACCAAAGCTAAGCTCAAACCTAAAGGAGGCTTTAGCTTATAGCCATACATTGCAATAAATGGAGACATGCTAATAACCTATTGATGAGTGTTATTGTGAGAAAATTGAAGTAAAAGTAATTACTTCTCCCATACACTTTATTGAGTCAAGTTTCCTATAAAAACTTTATCATATTTTCTAATAGTTGATTCATGTGTTTTGTCTACCCATCTAATTATAGATGTTCACCACTACTTATGCTCAACCTAGTCTCTAGCTTCTATTTGCCAAAACTTTTAGATGTGAATTTGGGATCTTAATCACTCACAATGTCACCTGACAAACCATAGAGATTGAATAATTGGTTTACAAATAATTAAGAAAGTTCAGAACCTTTAATTGTCATTTTCACTAAGAAAAAGTGAGCCATCTTCATTAAACAATCCACAATAACCCAAATAATATCATTTCCTCAAAAGGTCTTAAATAAACTAGTGATATAAAATCTATCAAAATGCTATCCCACTTATCCTTGGATACACGTAAAGGATGATAAAGGCTAGTAAATTTTTGATGATTAACTTTGACCACCTGGTAGGTCAAATAATCACATATATACTTCTCAACATCTAATTTCATCCCAGGCTAAAAGAAATGCCTCTTTACCAACACATATGTCCTTAATACCCTTAGATGTCCATCACTTGGCATATTATAACACTCAACAAAAATCCTTTTGATGAGTTTATCATCTCATATCTCTATCATTTTTCAAATCTATGGAGGTGTCCCTCAATAAAACCTTCATGCAAATATTAATGATAAAGGGGTTGAAGTCAACAAAGCCCTTAAGCTTATTCAAGAAATCACTAAATAATTTCACAAACGAGGTAGAATTTACCATCTTGGATAATGTATTAAACACTTTATTGTCACCTCATGTTTGTACCAGATCTTAACAGATATTTCCTATAGAAACTTTTGGCAGCCTCAAAGATCCTTTTGATGACTGAAATAATGGAGACACTAATGATTTAAATCTATATAGAATTTTGATTTATATAGATAATGTTGCCATTCCTTTACAACAATGATCATAACATGTAACTCCTTATTTCAAATTCCATTGTGTGGCATCAAACTTATGGCTCATGTATGCTAGAGGATGCCCAAATTGAAGCAATACAACCCTAATAGCAATATCACTCACATCTATTTTGACCACTAAAGGCTTCTTAAGATAAAAAAGCTTCAATACGAGAGCAAAGGCACAACACTACTTCAATCATTGAAATATCATTTGACACTTTTTATCCCAACCATGAATAGTAGCATGTTTTAACATTTTCTAAAGAAGATTGATCAAGGGAGCAACTATCTTTAAGAAGTTATTCACAAATCGATGAAAAACTCCAGCTATACTAAGGAAACTACAAAAATCATGCACTATCAAAAGTATAAGCTAATAAACGATAACTTAGATCTTTGCAGTATTAACTCACTAAAATCAAATGCCCACAATATCCAATCTCCTCTAAGAAAAACTTGCACTTGAATAACTGAGTAGAGTTTATTATCTCTCAAGAGTTGCAAAACACTTTGCACATGCATCTCATATTCCTCCATTGTAGAGCTAAACACTAAAATATCATCTAAATAATTGATTGCAAACTTCTCCAAGTAAGGTTATAAAACTTGCTTCATCAACTTCTGAAAAGTCATAAGAACATTTGTCAAACCAAATGGCATTACCAAAAACTCATAGTCATCCGTCCTCATCCAAAATGCAATCTTTAGAATATCCTCCAGCTTAACACAAATCTAATAATACCCTTTGCCTCAAATGAATCTTTATAAAATATCAAGCACTATGAAGATGATCGAGTAAATCATTGAAATGAAGAATTAGGAATATATTTTTCACCATTCTTTCATTCAATCCCTTATAGTTCACATACTATGTACTGTTTTCCTTCTTGACCATCATCACTGGAGTAGACTAAGATGACTTACTTGAGACTTACTTATTTGCTAACCACCTTTTTCAAAGGTATTCAACAAGCTACTTATTGATCTCCTCATCTTCAATAGGACTAGTATCAGTTGGCTGTCAATGATAAAGAGTAATTATAGGAACTAAGTTGATCTTATGTTAAATCCTATGTTCCAAGGGCAAACCATCAGGAAACTCATCTGAAAATAAGTTATGGAACTCCTTCTATTTCAAAGCATTAATCAATCAAGTATCACTATTCTCTGTTCTAACAATCTCTTTCACAGTGCCACCAATTGTGATATGCTGAACATTGCACTCCCAATCGATCCCTAGCTTCTTGTCATAAACCCTTCTTTCCCAAGAATAATATATATGACTAAAATCCATAACTTAGAATAAAGGATGGTCAAGGAACCCCTAAACGGTCAAAAGAATACTCAAAGCCTATTCACTATAAACATGAGTGCTACATCCATTTGTTACAACCACTTTATAGATTATTGAGTTCTTTTCTATATGCAAACTAAGTTTCTTCACCACTTTGAAAATCAAAAAGTTATATGTAGCATTTAGATTGAAAAGAATATTAATTGCACTACTTTGAGTGTCTCCTTTAGCCTTTATAAATTGATTGCACATAGCACCATTGAGCTCTACAAAGTTAATATGAACTTGAAACTTTCACCACAGGATGTGAAATAGATTCCACCACATTCACTTTAGTATTCTTCTTTCAAACAAATAATCCTTGCCTTGATGTTTAGCTTTGTGGCAATAAAAATAATTACCCTCCACTTTATTCCTCTCTCATTGGTCTGAATGAAATTTCTTTGCCTCATTGCTATCTTCATTCTTTAAGCTCTAATGTAGCAATGGCTATTTTTTCTCTGAATGAGCTAATTGGTCATTATGTTGACTTCTTTGTTGATCATTGCATTGACCATTGAGTTGACAAGTGGTTTTCACAAAAAGATTTTAGACTTAGTAATAGCATTAGTCAACATTATTAAAAAATCCTTTTTGACCTTTTGTTACACATCCACTAAATTTAAACCTTTGATGAAACATTACACCTTTAGCAATTCATTATAGATGCCCATAAGACTAAGGTAAAGATCATAGAACTTGTAGGTATATGCATTAAATGATAAAGTCCCCTACTTGATTTCTAGGAGTGTAGACCATACTTGAGCTCACAAGTTAAAAAGTTGAGCTCGTGAGTTGAGCTAAAGTTTTAATTGTATAAACATTAAAAAATTTAAAATATTAAGGTTATGGCAAACTTAATAATTTCATAACTCTTTACATATTATATAGATAAAAATGTTCTAAAGGACACTTCTTATTCTAACAATTTAAATATTTACTACATGCTATAATAGGGATGTTTGTTATAATATAAAATAAGATGCTTGCAGAAAAAGTATTCTTGTCACTTCCTTAAATCTGTATTTTGTCTGGCTAGTAAATGGTAGGTTTATTGGAATTAAAAGATTATTAAATTTGAAATAAGATTCTATGTAAAACCATATAACCATTTGAAAGAAAAAAAAAACTGTTAATATGAGCTTATTGCATATAAAAGAAAGACTTGGTTCTTTTCTAGAATAAGGGGTTTATCATAATATACTGTTTAAAATTTATAGATCTTTATTCACACTCTTATTTGAAAAAAGGGAAATACACACAAATGTTTGTAAGTTCTAGTGTTGGTAATTTTTACTCTCACAATTTTTCTTCCCAGGGTTCAAGGGCTAGGAGATGCAATAACTATCCCATTGCACAATATAACTAAACTATATAAGAGAATGAAAGAGAGGATAATAAGGATAGTAATCATGAGTTAGAGATAAATGCAATGACAAAGGGCATAACAAATTAGGTGAAAAATAATGCCCTTTACCACTTTCAAGAAATGCTTTATATGTTTTCTAGTGTTTGGTGAAAACGATGGCAATGATCAATATGATGGTATATATGCTCTCGTAACACTTTGCAACATCACGCACCCGAAAGATTACCATGAAATCTTTTTTGAGATGGTAAAGACAGAAATGGAGACATACAAGTACTATGGGCAGTATTGCAAAAAGAACACTCAGAAGTATATAAAATGAAAAGTGAAAAAATACTTTTTTATTAATTATATAAAGTATAATAAACTTAAATTATTGATAGAGAATAAACATCGATAGTGTTAGAGAAATCTAGTTAGCTCCAAAATTTTTTTGGAACTTAACAATAGTAAAGCTTATTTGGTGTATATGAATATCCACTTTAGGATCTTGGTGCAAGATGTTAATGAAGATGTAGTATATATGCTTACAAGGAGCATATGCCTTCCCATGTTCCTCACGCTTTATAAAGTCTGGAGTCCTTCAACAAGAAGGAAAGTCTTGAAAGAGGATGCCCTGTGGATTTTTGAAAAATGATGGGTCACAGTGAGATACCATTGATTGTATGAAAGGATTAGCCAACAAATAACTTTCAATACCCACAATCACATTCATGACACTCACCCCCCCACCCCCTCACCCCCTAGGGAAAATCAAGTGCAAGCCTAGTCTCATCTATTACTTTTATTTTTGGCAATTGTGTACTCTCCACCTTTTGTTTTGACTATGTACTCATTTGCAAGTGTAGTGATGTACTTCATGGAGAGAATCTCACATTCAAGAGAGCCAAGTTTATTTTACCCTGCTTCTGCTTGGAGACGGTATCAATAAATTTAACTACCTTATCTTTTCTTGTTGGCATTGTGCATCTTTGTAGGAATAGTCCTGGTTCTATCACTCATGTCTCCAACTCTCCTCTCAAGATTGAAACCAAATTTCTCAAGGTTTTCAATCTCATCTGAGGTGAGTGCGACCCTATTAACAACCAACCATTCTTTAGGTACTACATCAGATTTAGTCACTATAGTGTTTTCAAGTTGCTTCATATGGTTGGCGTCAGTGTTGCAACAATACAACCAGCACTATCTCGAAAATCCTGCATGCTTTCATTCTTTATAGAAATATGGGGCTGAAATAGAAGTAGATTTGTCACCACAAATCTAGGCTCAACACTTACCCCTCGAAAACATCCCCACACACCTTACATTTGATTTTGCTAACACGTGTTAGATTGCCCATTGCTTCGACTCCATGCTACGGTAAATAATTTCAATCTATTGTGATGCACTCTCTTCATTAGCCACTTAAGGTGGCTTGGTCTAAGAGTAGTGTCTTGGAGAAGAATGGTATTCAAAATCAAGCTTGTGAAAGCTTTTCGCTTTAAGATCCATACCATAAGCAAAGGAAAAACGACAATTTAAGTAGACAATCTTCATATCACTAATAAAAGCCCGAGAAGTGTACTTTATAAATGTGCTACAGACCACTTCCTCAATTGCAATTGCCACTATTTAGGCGGGTGGAGTTAATTTTCTTTTCATCCTATCATGTAACATCTCAACAGAAAGCTCTATTCCCATGTATCTTTCTTCCTCGAATGCTAGTGCTTTTGAAAATTGCTCTATAGCACATATCAAATCTAATAGACAAGCTTCGTATAGACTCATCTTCCTTTTCCCTACCTCAGAGGAACACCAACTTCAGTGTTTACTTTCAGAGAGATTCATAGTTAAGGTGTATGCGAGGTTCTCAAATGGTTGTTCATAATGGAAAAAACAATACTAAAAGGTAATAAAATGAGAAGAAAAAATAGAAACCAATTTGAAAAGAGTGATGTCCTCACTAGAACATCTTAACTTCCTAACCATGACTCAAGTTGTGATAGACAACTTACGTTTATATGGCCATTTTCACACCACCACATTTAGATCTCGTTTGCTTTTGCCTCATGCTCTTCTTTAAAAGGTGCAACCTACCATTATTTGCACAACTCCTTTAAATATTGATTGAAACTTTGGTTTGATAAGGTGGTAGTGTTGGTTTAGGCTTTGAGCCCAATGGAACTCACAAATCTTCTTATGACCTTCCAATAGCTAACCATTCCCAAAAACTACTCAAACATCATTTTAGTTTGCATCAACCCTATTTGCCATGAAACCACGAAAGTTTGTAGGATTATCAATCTGCTTTAGGACAATATTGGAGATGGACTTCCAAAATATTTCCTAGGCTGTCTAGTCTTGTACTTTAAACTCTGCTGTCGCAATTGTCAAGTTACAACATAGCCTGTGAAATCATAAATATTATAACAATTTCAATATAATGAGAATAAAAATTACCTTGGATCATACACATGAGCTCCCATGGTTGTCCAATCCGATACGCACTTCATATGGTCAAAATGTACCTATGCATTTGCAACCCAAACATGTCCATTTGGGAGACAAGATCTACACCAGAGGCAGGGACTATGGTAGATATTTTGAAGACGAAGAGGTGCTTTTGCTTATTCACAACTTGGTCTGGAAACAAACTTTCGTGGATGAACTCATATGGACAAGTTTATTTCAATTCAAGGATGGAGTCAATTTTTTATTGTAACTTCCCCTCTCGAGATTCACATATCCAAGATTTTATCCTAAACAATATAATGTAAGAAAAAGATATTATTATAACATATGAAATATAATAGATGTACATCCTTAGGCTAGTAGCAGGTTGTACTCCTCATAGTAAATCCCGCAAGCTAGCTTCGTTTAATTGAGTCTTTTGGTAACCTGGATTGAGTAAAGTGTTTGCAATAAAATCTTTGAGAACGGTTTTTTGAACTTGCTTCAAAGTTGCAAATGAGTTTTCTATAGTCTCCTACTACACAGCATCTTTGAAACGGTTGAGAAAACTCCTTTGTATCCCTTCCTACATTAGATGCATATGTGTGTCAACATGCATTACAGCTTTTCCAGCCACTCCATCCCGTGAAAGAAAGTAGTACATTTTGGCCTCATAGATAACACAACATAGAGGAACATTTTTACAAAATCGACACTTAAATTCAATAGCAATGGTGTCACAGATTGGAGGATTGATTACAGACCCTTTGAAAAATATAGAATTTCTACAGTGGTCTTGATTGCATGCTTCATCCATGCAATCTAAATGCCTACCACAATGAACTATAGCACTATGCTTTCAAAATATTGGAAGTGTGTGGTCTTGATATTACACCAATTGTGGACATCCTGCTTAGTTTCCATCCCCTTTCGTTTGGAACCTATGATGCTAACAAAAGGTGGTAGCTCGAAGAAAATGTTGCCATTGTAGGAGGATGGAAGCTTGCTCACAAGCTTATACAAAAATAAGTGTGATTGAGAGGCGTGAAAATTGGAAAGTATTGCTAACAACTTTGAATATTACTGAAGCTGAAGATAGTGAATTCGGCACCTACATTAGCATGACTTCTCCACTTGAACTAAAAGAGGATGAGAAGATAGCGACTAAATCTTGCTTCACATTCACTTTGGTTGAAACGCATTTTGGCACTTTGACTGGATATCCAAAAACTCAAACACCCTTTGACTTGGAATTCTATAAATTTTATTGTTGTCCACCCTCACCTACATCAAAAAGAAGAAACTCTGAGTATGCAACTATACCAGTGTCATTGTGAATCATAGCCTCTGAAGAAATAAAGCCAAGATGAAGATCAAAATGCCGATATAAAAAACTTTCATAAACAATATTCTGAGAGAATGAAAGAGGTGGGTGATCTCGAAAATGAAAAAAAAACCTCTCCATCATTCTCAATAGGTTTTGGAGTTCTCTCTCTTTATGCTACTTGTAAAAATCTATAGTGAAACATAATTGAAATTTAAATAGAGCAATAAGAAGAATATCAGCAACGTACAAAATGAATTTAAATTCTATAAAAAATTTAATATATGCAAGTGTAACAGTATTAATATTACTATCATCTATTATGATATCTTATGCATGTATACATATAGATCCAAGAAAGGATTTTCAGCATGTGAAGTTTGATAGTTAATAATAATACTAGTAATGACATTTTGCTATAGCGTGTCAAACCAAGAAATCCAATCTGACTGTCAGCACGTGTGATATGTCAAGTTATCAAATTGTAAGTGGTAGATGATAATAAATCTTGTCAAACCTTATTCTTTAATGATAGATTTGATTCGTAGTACAACTCAAGTTTTATCCATAATTGTGAACACAGCTCAATGACATTTAAAGCACATGCCTATTGTTTAGGATCTAATACAACACAAAATAAATTTCTGGATGAGGATTCATCCATTCATAGATGGATATAGTACAGCATATTTTAATGTGCCTTATTTATACTCTTTAAAGTTCTTATAGTGATTCCAAAATATGTACAAAATATTAATGAGAATGCATCCTTTCTAGATAATTTGTAAAAAATAATATTATATCTCTAATAACAGAAATGTTGATAGGTGCTAGTTATATCATCATTAAAATATACAAAATAAAGAACCATAATTCACATATAATAATATTGATAAGATAAAATAAGATCAAAGATATTGTGATGGTTGAGATTTAGGTTATTCGGAATGAATAGCCAGGATGAGAAATTGGTTAGGGTTAGAGCAGCTATCAAGATTAGGGTTAGGGTAGCTGCCAAGATTACGTTACTGTTTGCACCATGAGTGGAGCGCACGAGAGATCGAAGAATTGAGCACGAAGGAGATCGAGGGATTGAGTGTGCAAGAGATTGAGAGATTGAGTGTGGAGTGCACGAGTGTGAGAGATTGAGCGTGCGAGTGGGAAAGATGGAGTGTGGGAGAGTGTAGGAGATGGAGTGTGCCAGTGTGAACACGAGTTGAGAGGGGTTGGAGAGGCCTAGGTTATTTGAATAACCTTGGCCCCTTAGGCAACTAAAGTGTTTGAGATGGAGTTTGGGCCCACTTGATTTTTTTTTCTCTTTGACTATTTGAATTCCTTATTATCTTTATTTAGTTTGACTAACAAAATTTTTTTTCTTGCAAAAAAAGAAAATTGTACTATATAAAAAGGTTGTTCGACCCAAGAAGACACAAGAAGTTCAATTTGGCACTGATAATGACATCACGATCGACATGTCCATTGGCACATCAACAAAGACGCATTTACTTAAAGATCCACCGCCTACACCACCATCACCTCCGCCATCACCACCTCCACCACCACCATTGCCACCTCCACCACCACCATCACCACCTCCACCACCATCATCACCACTGCCATTGCCACCATTGCCACCACCACTACCACTATTGCCTCCGCTCCCACCGCCACCACCACCACCCCCACCATCATCACTGCCACCTCCACCTTTACTCTTCACTAGCCCATCACTAGCACAAATCCCTAAAGTTGGGCAATCTAGTGGTGTTCACGATAGGGAACTTAAGGAATAGCCTGGAGTTGAAAAAGTTGTAGAACTTCCTAACAATATAGTGGATAAGCGCTTCCAAGAAACTGTTATACGGACAAAGGAAAAAACAATTCACCAAACACTTGATGCACTCAAGTGGCCAAGCCCTTATGACTTGATCAGAGAAATCCCCTTTTGCCATTTGTAGTAGATGAACCTTTTCCGCATAGCATCCAAGTATGTCAACTCAGATATATATAACTTGTTCAAACAAAATAGCTTTGCAATGAATATTGGTATGTTTCTAGTCTCTTTTTGCAAGTTAGGAACAACAGAGATCATTACCATCACATCTGAGATTGTGAATAGTTAGGATCCTATTTGGAGGAGGAAGTCCTTGGAATTTGATAACATGCTTATCAAACATCCTAAGACTCAATAGTTTGCAGGGACAATGTTCCAAATTATTAACAGTAACCATCAATATAGGGCTTGGATAAAGTGTATCAATTATCATTTTTGCGATGATCCTATCTACCATATCAATGTTCCAGTTGGCCATGACTACGTGAGGGGACCTTTAAATGTCAACAGACTTATCTTGGCCTGCCAAAATATCAATGTATAAATTTTATAATTTTACTTCCAACTCCACTTTAACTTGTTTTGTCGTGTTTAAATATAAGCTTGGGTACTTCGCTATTCAAAAGCAAAATTTTGTCCATGACATTGAGCAACTTCGATTTTTGGTAGACTTGAGTGAGGATAACATCCGCCAACATTATGATGGTGATCTTGCAACATTTATTCAGCACTCATGCACTCGAAATGACAGTACAACTTGGTTCAACAACCCAATCAATTTTATGCTCGCTGTGTGGTGCAAGGTATGTCTTTCCTTTTCATTTTATAAGGGCCTCTTTTAATTGTTCTGGTTTTTAGTCTTTGGTGAAGGTCGAGCAAAATGCTTATGAACTTGCATATCTAGAGAAGAGTCGGGAAGAGCTCTCGGCTGAGTTTGTATAAATTGAGCACAAAATTCAACATGTAGAGTCTTCAAAGTTGAAGAAATTAGTATGCATTGCAAACAATTGTAGGCCGAAGGAGTGGCTAAAGACTATAGCTGAAATTTCTTCTCATGAATGTAAGTTTTTTATCACACTTCATTTTTCTCAATTATGCATATGTTACTTTTGCAGTGAACAAACCTCCAGATAACATGATTTACAATATCACAAAATCGAAGCTATTATTAGAGACTTTGGAGTTCCTCAATGTCTGTTTGATGAACAAAGAGAAAGGATTGCCAAAACTATTTGAGAACATGATGAGAAGGGCTATCTACATCACAAAAACTATAAGTGAAAGTGAGAAGTTCTTGGCACCACACATTAATGACGATCTAGATGGCATATTCATGTCTTTCGACACCTACATCAACACATCGTTAGAAGGGATCGAAGAAGGGTGGCTGCCAGAGAATTATACAAGCACAATAATTTATAATTGCCAACATGGTCAGCCTTATTTTATGTGACATGCAGCTTACAGGTATAATATTATTTCTAAAACTTTTTTTAAATATATATTGTTTACAAGTATCTTCGATATAGAGGCATGCCATTTGAGGCACTAGTTTGCACTCAACTTGTTGCAAAGGGTGTAAGGGATGGAGGAATGTACCCAACAATGTTTGCTAGAGTTTCGAAGGCATAGAAAATAAAATGCCTTTGGGAGTTGGAGCTCCTAGGGAAGGAAACCTTTACACTAGATCACGAGGAAGTTATCAATGCTAGCAACAATGGCAATACAAGTGATGATAGAGATGAGGATGAGGAAACTCTAGATCAAGTTCATGTTCCACCACCAGACAGCTAGAATCAGGCTCCAATTCAACCATCAAACAACCAAGATCTGGATCAGGTTCTACCAGTAAATAATGATGATCAAATGGTTCACAGAATATCACATTAACCTCAAGGTAAGCAAATGTGAATTTTACAAACTAAAGGTGGTAATACATGTTTTTTGCAGCAATGACTATTGGTAGTAATTTCATTCCAACTTGATAAGATGTGCGTGAAGAGGAGTTGAAGGAACTCTCATCAACAACATGCCATATGACAGTATTATATTATTTATTGCTTTTTTCATTCACTTAGGTTCGTCTTGTGTCCCCAATAACATAACGAGGCATTGTAAGTATCTTTATTGGCTCCTACATTAGATTGTTGACATCTTTTATGGAAAACGACATTAACATAGATATATAGCGCCAGTTCAACCGTTGGTGCTGAAAGATACAAAGGCCCTTACTCCCTGTTGCGGACTTCATTCTCTTCAACTTTTTAAATGGTCTTTCAAATATCAATGGGAAAGTTGAGGATTGGAACTTTCTCACACTTGACCACATGCACGATGCATTCCTCTTGTCTAAAACACTTATGCTCGAAGTTGACCATGTCATCTTCATCATACCGAACAACCCTAACTGGATGTATAAACTTATAACATGTGCAGTAGAAGTTCATTTTAAGTCATTCTCTTTTAGGTGCATCATAGATCCTATTGGCATCGATATGAGGGGTGTCGAAGGGAAGCTTGAAAAGGTGATTATGTATTTTATATTTTTATCTAATTTCTAAACATTTTTATTTTCTAGGTTATGATGTGGACTTATTATACCTTCTGCAGATGGGTTTTGTAATAGCGAACGTGTAGCACGTGTTTTGCCCAGGTATGACAATTCCACTAACATCATACCCAATCTTGTGGATGAGCAAATCTACAACACATTTCCAAGATACCGATTTTGAACTCCATCGACAATGCAAGTCTTGCTTGAGCTCTATTGCCCACTAGATGGTGCTATGATTGATTGCACAATAAATAGCGAATTTATAGTAGAGGGAGCATGTGACTTTAGTAAGTTAGTATTTGCTATTGAAGAACATCATTTCTTCAAACACCGGCTCAGAGGATCTTGTGAGATGCCTCCAACCTCAAGGGTAAATTATGTTTATTAAAATTTTAATAAATATTTAATTCTATTTTATAGATCACAGTCACTTGAAGTTTTTAGAATTGGAGGCTTTGGAAATCTCTTTGACTATGTAGAAGCCATGGCTTAATAAATACAAGGTGAATCTTCCCCACAATACTAATATAGGAGGAAACATAAAAGAAATCAATATGTTGATGATGAGGTAGAAGAAAGTTAATTGCATCCTTACATAAAATGAAAAATTTGTTATATGTCAAATGTCTGTGAAAGTGTCAGATGTCAGTGTCATATATCATAATTGCAAATTATCATTCTCACCTGTCACTATCACTTTGTAGCACTTGTGTGTTGCCATCTCCTCCAACATTTTGTAAACAATTGTATATGATATGATAGCACCTTCTAGAACAAAGTATGTTACCTATAACTAATATCATTTTATTATATTTTTTCTTTTAATAGTGACAATACTATAGTATAATAAAGTAATTTTAGACCCCACTATAGAGTGGCCTAAAAGCCTTATATTTTGCACTAGTGTTTCTTAAGGGGATGTTGTTTCTCACTATAAAGCGATAGTAGGTATATGTTCGTAACTCATTCTTGAATCTATTATACATCTACACATGCACATTTTTTAGACCCATCATTAAGCAATTGCTACAGTGTTCAAGAAAAATTTGTAAACCCATAGAGCCATTTGTCTTGTCCAAAAAAAAATAGCATATTAGAGACCAAATGTAATAGTGTTTTGTGCTTTCAAGTAATCCTACAATGTCCGGAGCAAGATCTTGCAAAAACATATGGCATTGCTCTTGAAACACTTGAGGCAATCCCTCTCTAGTAGCAAGATTCGAAATTTTATATATAAAGAACTCTAATTCAGCTTTACTAAAGTCCTCAATAGAAAAAGAATTATTATGTGGATGTGAAAGTGGAATGTTGGTAGAACTTGGGGATGGAGGTGGAAACTGATATAAAATGCTGGGGGCCTAAGTACGAGTAGGAGCGACTTTCCTTTGAGCCATTTCAATACAAACTTCCAAAGAGCTCAAGGAGAACAAAAAAACTACGATGACTATAATTTTTCTAAATAGTTTATATACTAAGTTTTAGTCTTGGGAATAAGGTTTATTTATTATGACATTGACAATACTTAGATTCTTTAAATGTCAGTCTTGGAAATGGGGCTTCATAATCATAGCTTGCTTGTATATATAAGAGCTTCTAGAATTTTAGATTATCATGTATACACATGCTCTATCATTATGATGAAATTCTACTTTACTACATATATTCTTTTTTACATATGCCAAATGTTTAAGGAAATAGACTGCAAAGAAATATAAACCATATTATAGTGGCAGAGCACATTGGCACACTACCATTCTCTTGTGTGAAATTGTTTTTTAGTCTTGGAAATGTAGATAAAGTTGATTCTTTGATGTGATATTACTTTTGAGTCTTTCAAAAGATTTCGATTCTTTTATTATTATTCACAAACAACTCCCAAAATCTTTTAATGAGGATTCACTGCAAAAATATACCTTGGTCTTATCATATGAGAGGATTGTGATATAGGCAGGCAACACAGTTTTTAATATAAATTAATATGTAAATTATAAATGTTATAGAAAGTTTTATAGAGTAGATTTTTTGGTGCTTTCTGCCGTGCTGTTCATTTCTTCATTTTTCTTGTTCTAGACTGTTGTTTCAGAAGTAACAAAAGCATTTTTATGAATCGTGATAATGGTCTCTACATTCCTAAATAGGTAATAAGGACCAAGAGTATAATATAGAGATTGTGGTAGTGAAAATAAATTAGCATTTTCACATTCCTTGGCACTACAACTCTTATTCATAGATTTTATATTTTCCTTGTTTCCCATCTTTTTAAGAACCTTAAAAAATCTTTTTAATGAAGGAATAGTATCTACAACTATAAAAGTATTCGAAATATTAAGCAGTCAAATCAAAATATGACAGCTATAATAGTAGTCATAATAAAATAATATAGCTTTGTGAGGGCCAAGTGTACGGCTACGATGCCGTATACTAATATTAGCGTAGTGGATTTTGGTAGCCGTCGGATTGGTTTCAATCCAGACCACTCGCTCCTGTATATAAGCTAGGGTTTTTGGGCTAATTGATATGCACATTTCTGTATTCCCTTTCCATATTCCAGGCACTCACATTGGTGGAGATGAGGGGTACCTTTGATTGTCCCTGAGGAGTGTTTGGATTTGGGATTTTGATTTAGATCTAGCTTTTGCATCGTCTAGATCTAGCTTTTTCCATTTCCTTTCTTTTGTTCTTTCTTTTGGTTTAGATTTAGCTTTTTGCGTTGTCTAGATCTACCATTTCCTTCTAGCTTTTTGTCATCTCTCTTCTTTTGCTCTTTCTTTTTTGTTCATCTTCATGGCAGATCCGCAATCTCCTCCTTTGACTCTAGAGCAGCAGTTGGTACAATTGCTTGATGCTATGCGCTTGCAATTGAACAACCAAACTCAGTTGATGGCGGCGTTCACGGCACGTGGTACAACTCCTCCTGCTCTTGGTGCTAATCCTCGCGTTCGGCCGGAGTTCTTTCGCGGGAATCCTGGGGATGATGTGTACCATTGGTTCGATCACTTCACGGTGATTGCCACATATCATTCTTGGGATGATGCTCGACGTTTGCGTGAGTTTCCCACGTATCTCCAAGGGACGGCATTGCAGTGGTACAATGGTTTGAGCGCAGCCACTCGTGGGGATTGGAGTGTTCTCCCGGACGTCTTTAAACGCGCCTTCGGACATGCCGATGATTGTGATGATGCTTTCCAACAATTGCATCGTCTTCGCCAAGGGCCATCTGAGTCAGTGATGCAATTTGGCGTTCGTTTCTGAAGTCTTTTGCTTCGTGCGGAGCCAAATATGTCGGAGCGGATCAAGCTAGGAATGTTGTGGCCAGCACTTCGTCAAGATCTTGTCGGACTTGTGCATGCACTTGCTCCTGCCACCCTTGACGATGCTCTTCGCTTGGCACAACGTTATGAGACGTCGCCTCTTCCACTTCTCGCTACACGTCCTTCCGCTCCACTTCCTATGGGTGATGGTTCTGTTCCAATGGAGGTTGATGCTGCTGCTGCTCGAGTCCAAGGACAAGCGTGAGGACGTGGTCATGGCCGTGATGTTCGCTGCTGGGCGTGTGATGAAGTTGGTCATACTTATCGGCGTTGCCGTCGTTTTCCGGATTGGCGACCTCCATTTCCTAGGTGGAGACCTTGGCGTCAGCAACGTCCCGTGGGTGCTGCTGCAGTGGAAGGTCTGGACACCGAGATGCATCCGGGAAACGAGGAGTCGCGCGAGTAATGGAGGGACCTTGCGCGAATAAATCAGTGACCCCTCCATCTTTCTTTCGGGAGTATCATCAAGGGGTTCACTCGGCACCGGTTCATCCCGTGTTTACTTTCCAAGCTCGTTTTTATAACAAGAGGTCTCCTATTATTCTCTCCGTGTTGGTTGATACAGGTTCGAGTTTATCTTCTATTGCTCGACCTGTTACCACACGTTGTCGTCTACACTTGCGTCGTGCGGCGGAACCAGTTTTCATTCTTTATGGCAACGGCCGTACACATGCATGTGCACGGGATGAGGTGGACCTGGTTGTGCGTGTGGGCGATCTCGAGCTTGAGTTGCAGTCGTTGCGGGTGGTGCCGAGTCAAGCTTTTGACCTCATTCTTGGTATGGATTGGTTGCAGGGCAATCATGCCAAGTGTGACTTTGAGGCTTCTCCCCCTTGTCTCATACTTCCTTATGTTTCATCCATTCCTCTCACTTCCATACCTCTTCGTCCCTCTACTTCTACCTCTGCTTCCATTACTTTTGTTCCCCCACTCTTTCCTTCTGTGTTTCCATCTTGTTCTGCTTTTCCCTTTTCCGATCCCTCCGACGATCTTTGTGTTGCAGCAGTTGACCGGCTCATGAAAGAGTATTCTGATCTCTTTGAATTTGACCTATCGTCTGGGGCCAAGATTGCCACACGTCATCCGATTCCAACCGGGGATGCTCGTCCAATCAAGGTTCCTGTTCGTCGTCGGTCACCTAAGGAGATCAAGATTTTACGAGCCAACGTCAAGGAAATGCTGGAGAAGGGTGTTATTCGGAAGTCGCGGAGTCCTTGGGCATGTGAACCTCATCTTGTGACGAAGCCTGATGGGAGTATTCGTTTCTGCATCGACTATCGCCCGTTAAACGAAGTGACGATCCCAGATGTGTATCCTCTTCCTCACACTGCTGATCTCTTAGATCGTCTGGGGCGAAGTCGTTGGTTCACCAAGCTAGATCTTGCTTCTGGGTATTGGCAAGTACCGATGGCCGAAGAAGATATTCCTAAGACTGTTTTTCGTACACCATTTGGTTTGTACGAGTTCTTGGTGATGCCGTTTGGTTTGAACAATGCTCCCGCAACTTTCCAGCGGATGATGGACGAGGTTCTTTGCGATATGCCGGAAGTGACTGCTGACTTCATTGATGATGTCTTGATCCACTCGGAGGGGACGTGGGAGGAGCACGTTCGTGATGTTTGTAAAGTGTTGGATCGGCTACGGGATGTTGGTTTAAAGCTAAAGCGATCAAAGTGCGTGTTTGGGTCCAAGGACACAACTTATCTTGGGTACCGTATTTCTCGTGAGGGTTTGCAAGTTGATCCTGACAAACTTGTGGCTGTTCTAAAGTTCCCTACTCCGAAATGTGTGAATGATGTGCAATGCTTTTTGGGTAAGGTGCAGTATCTCGGTCGTTTTGTGGATCATCTTTCCGATCGCACTACACCATTGCGAGCGTTGCTGAAGTCATTAACGTCATCTTTCATCTGGTCTCCGGATTGTGAGCGGGCGTTCGTGGATCTCAAAGAGCTATTGACGACTCCTCCGGTTTTGGCATATCCTAACTACACTCGACCTTTTATTTTGCGCGTGGATGCTTCTGACATTGGTCTTGGAGGTGTGTTGATGCAAGAGAGCTCGAGTGTGCCTGGTCAGCGCCATCCCATTGCATACATAAGCCGTACATTACAACCAGCGGAGATGAACTACTCCACGACGGAGAAGGAGTGTTTAGCAGCAGTCTGGGGTTTCGAGAAACTTCATGCATATCTACATGGTTCTCGGACGTTACTTGAAGGTGACCATGCTGCTGTTACTTCATTATTGAAGCGGAAGAACCTGGTTGGTCGTACAGCTCGATGGGCTTTGAAGCTTCAGATATATGATTTCGATGTTGTTCATCGCCCAGGGAGTTCTATGGCTGATGTTGATGCCCTTTCTCGAGCTCCTCTTCCTTCTCCACTCACTTCTCATGTTTCTGACGAACCTGTTATTCCAGCGTCTGTGGATTTTCTAGATGAGGATTCTGTGCCGTCGGCGGTTGCTGTCCTTGACGTTCAGTGTCCACAGGGCGCAGAGCAAGATCTACCTTCTCTTGATGAGGTTCGCGAGGCTCAAAAGATTGAGCCGTGGATTCGAAGGCTTCGAGATGGGTTTGAGAATCCTGCATCACTTGCTGATGACTTGCCTTTCCGGCATTTACATTCTCAATATCGCCTTGAAGATGGCCTTCTTTATTTTGTGGGGACGGATCCTGATGATCATTTACGGTTGGTGGTGCCTTCGGTGTTTATTCCGCGGTTTCTCCATGCCTACCATGATTCTCCTGTTCTAGGTGGGCATATGGGACACCGTCGTGTCACTGAGAAGCTGCGTAGGTCTTTCTATTGGCCGGAGATGCGACGTGATATTATCCAGTATGTGCGTAGCTGCGTTTGGTGCCAAGCTCGTAATACTCCCCCTTGTGCTGCGGAAGGACGGTTGGAGTCAATTGCAGTTTCCCGTCCGTTTGAGTTTGTGGTGTTTGATCTTATGGGACCTTTTCCACGATCAACTGCTGGCAATGAGTATGTTATTATTGCTTCTGACTACTTGACTCGTTGGGTGGAAGTTGGTGCTCTTGTTAGCGCCTCTGCAACTGCTGTTGGATACTTCCTCCTCAATCGAGTGGTGTTCCAGCATTCTTGTCCAGAGCGGATTCTTTCGGATAATGGTCCTGCATTTATGGCTGAGGTATTTCATGTTTTGACATCTCGGTTGGGGATACGCCACACTTTTACAAGTGCTTATCATCCACAATCAGACGGTCTAGTGGAACGGCTCGTTCGGACATTCAAAGGGATGATTGCAAAGTATGTGAACTTTCAGCATTCGGATTGGGATGGTTATTTGCCGTCTCTTCGGTATGCCTATGTCACAGGGGTGCAGAGTTCTGTTGGTGCTTCACCATATAAACTTCTATATGGTCATGATCCAATTTTACCAACAGAGCTGGGTTTACCTTCGCGATTGCCACGAGCTCCTGATGCTAGGTCATGGGATCAGTATTTGACAAGCATTCTTCCACTTGTCCGAGCAGAGTCTGCCGAACACTTAGGCCGCGTACAAGTGGGATAACAACGGCGCTACAACTCCCATCATCGTCCACCTGCGGAGTACAAAGTGGATGATTTGGTGTTAGTCCGTTTTCCCCATCTTACGGTACGTGGTTTATCTAAGGGGCTCCTTGCGCAGTGGAAAGGACCGTATCGGGTGTTGCGGCAAGTTGGACCGCAAGTTTATGAGGTTCGGCATGACGTTCAGCAGGCCGATCCTCCAGAGATTGTGCATGTGCAGCGGTTAAAACGCTTCATACAAAGGGATCAGGAGCAGTTAATACTGTCTACAGATCCGCCGATGCCTCCTCCTGACGTTCCTCCAGATCCCGGCCCATCTACAAGAGAACCCTGACGGCCTTCCATTATTCCGAGAGGAGGGGATGATGTGAGGGCCAAGTGTACGGCTACGATGCCGTATACTAATATTAGCGTAGTGGATTTTGGTAGCCGTCAGATTGGTTTCAATCCGGACCACTCGCTCCTGTATATAAGCTAGGGTTTTTGGGCTAATTGATATGCACATTTCTGTATTCCCTTTCCATATTCCAGGCACTCACAGCTTTATAAAAGATAGGTTCTCGTGAACTTTGTCTTTTTTAAACAATTCAATCTTATAGAAAATTTTAACTCAGATATTTACGTATTTAAATATTTTAAAGTTTGCTAGAACCTTCATTTGTTCAATTTAGATTTCCTATGTAAGACTTCTAGTTGACTGTGTTGACTTGAGTTGACTTATGTTGAATTAAGCTCAACTCAACTTTGGACCATCCTCATCTCTAGCAATTGGTTCATTAACTTTTTCAAAATAAAGTGACAAAAACCTTCATTAAATCATTTTAGAAAGTCTACTATGAATTAGTTTTGATGTAGTTATTCCACCACAAAGAATCATAGCCTATAAGATTCGTAACAAAAAAATCAATATTCACCTTATCCTTATAAGGTTGTGAGACTAACAACTTTCTCACAATTCCAACCAAGAATCAACCCTTTATCTATCATAAACATTTGGTAATAACTTCCATTCCATGATACTATAATCCTTGGCATGTTTGACATACCAATAGTAATCATAGACATGATATTGATTCAACCCTTGAGGGTCTATGCCAAGTAAAAAATCTTTAATGAGATTGACAAAATCCTTAGCTTCTTTATGTTGTTTTGAACCTCAATAATTTAGCATCCTTACCATGTATCAACATTATTAAGAGATTCTTCCCCCTTGTCATAGCCATTATCACTAATGTTATACTCTTCATCAAGATCTATATCCCATTCCTTTACAATCCCCAAAAGAATGTGCTAATCTGATACTAATGAAACAAACAAGGAACAAACCTAAGCTAACCTCCCAACCTTTAAGGTGTTCCAGCTTTAAATCCCACAGGTTATAGAATATTTTTAAAATATTCTTGTGATTCATGTCTACTTTTCTCAAAAAGGTGGAGAACCAAGAAAAGGGTATCCCAATAATAATAGATCGATTAGTTATATATAAAAAGTTGGAGTGGAATATTGGTAAGGCTATATAACAATTTAAAGCCTAACTTACAAGGAATATATAGAACTCAAACTTTATGCCATAAAATTTTTCTGTCATATTAAGTTTTGGCTTAAAACCAAGAAGTTATTATAAATAATTTGCTAGAACAATGAGTGGTGTGCTATATTAGATTGCTTGAACACTTGATATAACTTTCATAAAGTTTTGAAATTTAGCTGGAGCTAAAGAAGAAGATCTGAGAAAGCCATTAACATTAGAGTTTTTAAATTGCCAAGAGCTCATTATGAAAAGAAGGGAAGACAACAAACCTTTTAATAAAATATTAAAGTAATGATAAGAAAAAGATCGATTTGTGTTGAACATTCTAAACACAAAGTTCTTAAGATCCATCTATGTGCATAGTAGGTCTTAAATCAAATCCTATAAGCAAAGGTTTCCAAATTCAATTCCCACTATAGTTAATAGCAATGAATATACTCTCTATAAATATAGAAAGATAGCACATGTTATGCCTTCATATGGATGGTTTACCCCCTCTATTACTAGAGAATGTTTTACCAAGTCATGACTGCTCAAAAGGACAAGCAATGGATATGTTGATTGTGGAATATTTTAGATGGTAATAAGCCTTGTGGTAATCATAATTTTTTTTGCTATATTAATGATAGCACCAACGTTTTATATCAACTTGTAGTTACACTTTCTCCATGGTAGTCGCATGTCCAACCACTTAGGATGTCACAAAGTTTTGGAGAAAGTTCAGTATCAATTATATTACCCTCAGTTGCACTAAGATGTTTTTGAATATATCAAGACTTTGTGAAGAGTGTCAAAAGTTCAGAATCTTAATAATGCTACATGCTGGGTCATTAGAATCAGCTTAAGTCTCATGTTCCTTTGAATTAGTTGTGTATGACTTGATAGGGCCTTTCCCAAAATCTACTAATGCATTATTGTCGCACCTACCAAGATTAACTAGACTAATTTTCCACATTAGTAATATGGACCATCTTTATGTCTGTATAAGTGTGAGTCATGGTAATTTATCCTGTTTGACACTACTTTTAGAGTTCTCTCAAGTTTACAATATCTACAATGTAGATAAAGTCTTAAGCTCTAGTCTTCATCATCCTCCCTTATGCATTCTCCAAGGCCATAATAAACCACTATAGACCTTAATCCAACATGAACATAAATGGTCCTTCAATTTAACTTTACTCACTACTATATGTTATTCTACACACCATTCCATATAAGGGTTTTAAATATCTATATCTAGTTTATACAAGTCACTATATTGTGTTAGCTTAGAGAGTTCTGGACTGATATGTATGGAAAAGAATCAAATAAATATTCAACTCATTAAGTCTTGTAAAAATTTGAAAAATGCAAAAGAACTCCATATCCAAGTGGAAACAAAGCTTCCATTTGATACTTATCTTTCCAACTTAGTAATTCAAATGTATGGCAAATGTGGAAGTGTGGAAAATTCAAAGAAAGTGTTTGATAGTATACACTCAAAAAGTATCTATACTTGGGGATTGTTGCTCATTGCATACACTTCAAATGGCTACATCACCCAGGCTATACAAGTATTTGACTCTATGCCTGAACACGACTTGTTTTCTTGGACTGTAATGCTTGCAGCATATGCCAAATCTGGGTATTTGCAGCAGGCAAAGAGAACTTTCGATCAAATGAAAGAGCGTGACATTGTCTCATGGAATGCAATGTTAACAGCATACTCCAACTACCAGTTGTTAAAAGAGGCCAAGAATACTTTTGATATGATGCCAGAGCATAATATCATCTCCTGGAGTGCCATGCTTATTGTATATGCCCAATCTGGTTATCTATTCGAGGCTAGGGATATCTTTGATCGGATGCCTGAACGTGACCTCGTGTCCTGGACGGTGATGCTCGTATCCTATTCTGAGAATTTCAAGCCTCACGAGGCAAAATTTATATTTGACCAAATGCCAGAGCAAGACGTGGTATCTTGGACCGCGATGCTTGCCGCATATACCCATACAGGGCATGTAGAACAAGCTCGTCACGTCTTTGATTCCATGCGCGAGCGAAATTTGATCTCTTGGACGACGATGCTCCTGGCTTGCACAAACGTTGGGAATCTTGACCAAGCACAGGGAATCTTTGATTCTATGCCGGAGAGAGACATAGTATCATGGAATGCACTTATTGCGGCATATGCCGAGAGAGGGCAGCTTGATCATGCCAAGCGGCTCTTTAGTTCGATGGCACGCTGGGATCGCGTCTCGTGCACCGCCATCCTCCGTGGCTTTGCGATCTCCGGCGCAATTGAGGAGGCCAAGGTGGCGTTTGATTCCATGCAAGAGAAGGATCTAGTCGCGTGGAACTCGATGCTTTTGGCATATGCCCGGAACAATTACCTAGGCGAGGCGGAGGCCTTCTTCTTGGTGATGCCCGACCGCGACGTCGTCTCGTGGACGGTCATGATCTCTGCCTACGCCATCAACGGCCAGCCCGCGTCCGCCAGGCGCGTGTTTGATTCCATGCCCGAGCAGGACCCCGTGACGCAGACTGCGATGCTCTCAGTACTTGCCCAGAATGGCCATATGGAAGATGCTCACAGGATCTTTCAGGGCATGGGCGACGGGCACAACCTCGTGGCGTGGAACGCGATGCTCGACGGCTACGCCCGGGCCGGCGCCGCGCTGCAAGCCCTAGAGCTATTCCACGAGATGAAAGCATTCGATCTTCAGGACGGGGGATCGTTCGTGAGCGCGCTCACGGGATGCGCGCATTTGGGGGATTTGTGCAGGGGATTGGGCTATTTCGCGTCGATGGTGGTCGATTTCAGCCTGGATCCCAAGAGCCAACACTACTGCTGCGTGGTGGATCTCCTGGCGCGCGCTGGGCACGTCGAGGATGCCGAGGATCTCGTCAAGAACATGCCCTTCGTCCCCTAGAGTGGACGTGCAAGCAGGGATTCAAGCCCAGGGCTAAGTATGCCCAAGAGCGGCTGTTTATCGCTATTTTCAGAACAAGGTTTTCCATGGCGGTTTTTAATGTTATGGTGTCGATTCTGACGGTCAAGAATTTTAGCGGAGCAATCGTGAGATTTTTTTAACACTGTCCACAACCACAAAAGTAATGGACACTCCTGCATTACTCAGAAAAAAGTCGTAGCCATCTAGCCAAAGCACTATCAGCTAGCAAAACTAGGAAAAAGTAAAACCTGGCAGAGATCCTAAGACAGTTAGCTCAGCATGGACCCAAAAATGACTCGCGCCATACCATGGAAAGATCGGCCGGCAGGGCAAGCTAGCTCAATCGAAGCACAAAAAGGACTAACCTAGTGAATGATGGAACCATAAGCCTCTTGCGAGCTTAATGCCTGCTAAAGCTGTACAAGGCTATTGATCCAAGCTCCAATGAGTTCACTTCACTCAAAGTTCTCTTCATGTGTATACTGCCATGAATTTCCACCATTGGTAGCAAGTGACAATATTGATCCACACCCGAAAGAGACGGAGCTCATGACTGCATTGTTGCTCAATCCTGGGCTGCCAAGTCCTCTCATCCATGAAAAAGTTTTTCTTTTATCAAATTTGTTTAGTGTTAAAAATAATTTTATAATTTATAAAAACAAGATTAATCTAATTCCATATCAACATTGTTTAAAAAAGTTTATAAATTTAATTTATTCATCTAAATGAGATGATAGAATATACCATAATATCCAGGTATTCTGGGTATCCATATAGGTTTGCTTATCATCCTCAAGAATGTAAGCACCTAAATTACTTGTCTTAAAATTTAAACACTCATCTGAGAATGTTTAAGAATTAAAAATCATAGGTTTGAGATTGAGAAATATCCCTGAATATACTTAGATATTCTTGGGATATTCATTACCCTCAGACAAAAAATACCTCTCAAAGAATTAAAATTACAGATATGCCTCTAAAAAGTTTTGATATTACAAAAAATAATGGCAATTATTTACTAAAAGAGCCTTTAGTGACATTTTTTATTTTATATATTCCCCAAAGCAAATCTCATCCTATAATCAATATGGTAGGCATTCCAAGCTTTATAACAAGAATGATGCATTATATATACTCTCAACTACTATAAAAGCAACTCTATTGAGTGCACACACCTAGCTTGTACAATTAAGTGACCTCTCTAGGCTTGTGGTTTTCATATATTAGTACTATATATTGAAGAAATTTAAAGAGCTTAGTGATGAATAATATGCAATCACTAGAATATTTGCCAAGTAGTTTGAAGAAAACACATCTATTGTAGGCTATAGTGTATACAAATGAGAAACCTAAAGCCAAGTGAGGTGACCTACCTTTCCATCACCCCAGCATGAGCACTAGAGGCTGTAGTGGTGGGGTTGTTTCTTTGTTTGTGTTGTCACCACCATATTTCCCATCCGTGCCACTACTGCAATCTTTGGTAGGAGATTCCACTTCCAAAGTCTCACTATTCATACCATGATATAGAAGCTAGTGTTTGAGCCAAGTTGCAAAGTGTTGGGTCTTATTGTTGTCTTTTAGCAGCCTATATCAAGGATAAATTGCTCCTAGTGTTCGTCACCACCACTACACCATTATTTATAATATTAATGGCTCTTTATTCTCGAACCTCCTCTTGTTGTGCACTTCCCATATCACTTAAAGCCTAATTACCCTCCATAGGCTTAGCAATTGTGTCTAATGACCTAGGGGTTGCTATCTTGGCCCCAAGTTTGTCCTAATGCACTTGAGCTCCCCACCCTTGTCTTCTGAAGAGATTTTACGCTATTGCAAATGTGATTGTGCGTATCAAAATTTACCTGTAGGACTTGAACTCGGGTCCAATCTTGAATTTGTGTAAGCAACCAAAAAGAACAACTTAAAAATGATTAATATGGGTTCAAATATAGAAGGAACAAGCTTATAAACTAAAATGCCCCTTTTCTAATCAATTAATGGTTTGATGCTTATGGGTTTAAATAATAGTGCTAAGGAAGTTTAAATTTAGGAGTTTATATTTGGTATGAAAAAGGTAAAGGTTAAGGGAATCATACCACATATTAATTGACATTTGGTAGGTCTAGTTTGCTCTAGCTAGGCTCAACCTAAAGGGTAAGGTGTCAAGAAAGTGAAGCTTTTGGGAGAGTTGTGGCTTTTACTTTTCGTTCACGAGGGTGTGAACTTGCATAAAAGTGACTCAAAAATTGTTTGATACATGATCTGTAAAGTTAAAATATAGAGGGAAAATGCTCAGAAACAAGATTACACCCCCTTTCCCAGTCAGTTAAAGATTTTAAAAATATTTGAAGTTAAATGCCTTTAGGTTTGAATAGTTTGGATTTGAATAATTTTAGGCTAGGTGATCTCCCATAACAAACTCTTTTTTGGACTCTTTTTTGTAAGCTCCTGAGTTTGGACTTTCCGGGAGGTTACTTAGCCCAGTACTATTCAAACCCAAGGGCACTTAACCCCAAATATCTCAAAACCCTTAACCGATTGAAAAAAGGGGTGCACTCTTGTTCATAGGCCCTTTCCCTTTATATTTGAACCCCAACAGATTGTTTTTCAAGTCGTTCTCTTTGGTTGTTTACAATCCACCATGCTTCCCTACAAGTTTATGCCCTCATGAACGGAAGCTAAGAGCCGCAACTTTCCCGAGAGCCCTGCTCTCTTGAAAACCTACCCCTCGGGTCGAGCCTAACAAACTCTTTTTTGGACTCAGTCCCAAGGGGTTAAGTATCCTTGGGTTTGATTAGTTTGGATTTGAGCAGTTTTAGGTTAGGTGATCTCCCATTACAAACTCCTTTTTGGACTCAGTCCCAACACTTCTGTAAGCTCCTGAGTTTGGACTTTCCAGGAGGTCACCCAGCCCAGTACTATTCAAACCCAAAGACGCTTAACCCCAAATATCCCAAGACCCTTAACCGATTGGAAAAAAAGGTGCACTTTTGTTCATAGGCCCTTTCCCTTTATATTTGAACCCTAATGAATCGTTTCTCAAGTTATTCTTTTTGGTTGCTTACAATCCACCACACTTCCTTACAAGTTCATGCCCTTGTGAATGGAAGTTGAGAGCCGCAACTCTCCTAAGAGCCCTGCTCTCTTGAAACCTTACCCCTTGGGTCGAGCCCCGCAGAAGAAAACTGGACCAGCCAGATGTCAATCAACATATGGTGTAATCCCCTAGCTATCCAACAGAGTCGAACTTGAGACCCCTTTGATACCAAATGTAAGCTCTTGAGTTTGGACTTCCCAGGAGGTCACCTAACCTAGTATTATTCAAACCCAATGACGTTTAACCCCAAATATCCCAAAACCCTTAATTGTTTGGAAAAAGGGGTGCACTTTTGTTTATGGGCCTTTTCCCTCTATATTTGAACCCCAATGGATCATCTCTCAAGTTTTTTTTTTTTTGTTGCTTACAATTTCCTTGTGTTATGACACTTGCCATTAGTTCATTTTGTGTCCTTTTCTAGAGACTCGCTTATTGATTGTTTTGTGCTTGTGTCAAGACAACTACCATATGTCGGTCCTTTGCCATATGTCAGTCCCTCTTATGTCCCTTTTTAGAGACTCATTTATTGATTGCTTTATGCTCGTTTCATGATACTTACCATATGTCAATCTCTCTTGTATCCTTTATTAATTGCTTTATTGAAATATATGTATACATTACCCCATGTCCCATAGGGACTAAAACAATATCAAAAGTGCACTCTCACAAGGTGAAATTAGTGCCACTCTTAAGCAGTCTGCCCTTCCTAGGTGTCTCTACCACAAAACTTAGGGCTAACTGCTATGCTTCATAACACATAAAACCCACTATAGAGCACTCCACCACCAACATGCCTCTAGTGTGAAAACAATGTCCAATCACAATATAACTCTAGCTTGTAGATCATTTGTAATGTGTGAATTTCTTCCAACTTATGGTCAAAGTGTGCTACCCTACCTCCTACATAAAATAAATGCACTAGCCCATCTTCAAAAGAGTCTTACTCTTGCCATAGGGATTAAAGAATTTATATAAACCTCTACTAAAACAAGTGCTCTTATAGATTTATCATTTAAAAAGAAATATATGGATCTATTATATATATAACATCGAATCACCTTTGTTGGCCACTAGCCTCAATCATGATAGCAATCCTTACCACCAGATCCAAAAATCCTCCTTTCTTAATCATCCTCAAAGTGAAACACTATATATAATCTTCCAAAAAAACTCCAAAAAGTAAAAAAAAAATTCAAGTCCCAACCTCTAAATCACCCTTATAGTAACATTTAGCTCCACCAATCCTTGATTGTTATTGTCTCCATCACAAGATAAACAAAATTGCATAAATCTTGGCAAAGAGCTCCATTTTTAGAGTCTTCGCAACTATCCATCCATCATCGAAATAACTTAAAAGCCTCCTAAAACTATAACAATCCACCATTGCCAGCCCTAGAAGCCCTAGCTGCCAAGGGAGCTCTAGTTGCCAAGGGAACTCTAGCCCTAAAGTAGGGGAATCCACCCTCCTAACTGCCAAGAATTGCCGTATAAGAACCTTAATTTTAGAGTGTGAGCTCCAAATCTTCTAAACCTTGGATCTAAATAAGGTGCTACTAGGAGTGCTTCTCACCACTGCCTAGATGCCAACTATGAAGTTGAGTCAAGAAAAAGAGCAAAAACCAAATTATAGAAGCGAAAAAAGGATTGCAATTTTCTTAAGTAAATTGTTTATTGTCTTCAATTCATAATACTTATGCCCTTTCTTGTTTTTAAATGCACGAATGACAATTCCATTGTTGGGTTGCAAGCAAAAGGACTTTGGCTTATCATCACAATCACTATATGTTTAAGGTCCCACTTTAATCTTGAGAGATCTTTCATAACCTTTTTCCCTTCAACTTCCTTGGTCAAGCACAAATCTTTATAGAGATGATAGCAAAGAGATTCTTAGTTGGGTTGAGCTTGTCCAAAATCTTATTTGCATATGGCTTTATTACTCGAGTAAAACCCATAATCTTGTATATTTTACTCATCTCTTTTAAAAAGTCATCCACACCCAGCCTCTTTGCCACAAGGTAGTGCTATAATGGAATAATTTTCCCATTGAAAAACTTGAGGGATATTGTGGCCTTATGGGCATGGATTAGTGTCTCATTCATGTTCAACACAAGCATGGGTTTCTTCTCTAAATTTGGTGGCAGCAGCAAAGAATCATTTAACAACTTCACCTTTTTGTTCTTCTCTTTGGTGGTGATGTCAAGCATCGCAAAACTCCACTCCCCATATTCCCACGGCCTCTTCATAGCTATGAAGAAAGATAGAAAGAATATGAGCCCTAACTTAATAGTAACAAATCTTTATAAATCAAGTTAATACACTTCCATAATTCTAGCCAAACAGTACATAGAAATTTGACTGTAACGCCAAGAGTCTCTGAGTAACTTGAGCTCCACGCTCGAGATCCTTGTGGATTTGCTAGCAAGCAGCCAACAGCAAGACCCAAGCAACACTCTTGGAATGGATGAGCTCCTTAGCCTTGTCTAGCTCTTCGGCCCTTATAAACGCATCAACAATCTATAGTAGTGTTCTCCCATGGGTTTGATTCCATAGTCTTGAATCATCAACTGGAAGTAGTCTCAAGAGATCTTCACCACACTCAAGTGGTAGCACGCTGCAATTATAACCATCGCACTTTAGAATCTTAATATAGACTTTTCATGTCAATTTCCTAGGTGTTTTTAACACTTTCTATTGCATATATGGTGCAAACTCTACTTCCCCATCCTAAAGAGTTCTTTATTGGAGAACACCATCGCCCTCTCTTTCATTTCATGTTGTCCATAGCTCTATCATTTGGTTCATTATTGCTTCATTTGTTGAAGCTTTCACCTTTTTTCAAATTAGAGCACTTAAGAATCTTATCCTTAGAAATTTAGTATCTATTAACATCCATCACATAATGGTTTATCACCTACCTTATCATTTTGAATTCCCTCATACAATTACTAAAATTCATTTTTGGCCACTAATCTTTTGCTTTTATCCTTTAATTATTGCATTAGGCATTATAAGATTGCTACCTTTATCCTTGGGGTATTCATTTTTGTTCTATAACAAAGGCTTTATTTTACTAAGCCCCAAATGTATTCACCCCTAATAAGTCTCATTAATATTTTATGCTATAGACATTATTTATAGCCCAATTTTGCAATCTTCCCATATATCCATCTTTAGAGACTACTTTATTAGACCCACAATACCATTATATTGTTATAAATCATTCACTTAGGTGTCTTTCCCACTTAATCTCTTTGACCAAGTCATAGTATATTATTTGTTCAAATTACCACTTTGAACTAGAAACCTAGATTATATACTTTTCCCATATAGACATCTCAACATATTTACTAAAATATACTAAATCTACCCGACTTTTGAGTTGTTAATCATGACCTCAAAGGCATCCTTCACACTTGGAAGTGCACCCAAGCTAACCCTTCCGGCCAAGGGTCTATAACAACTAAAAATTAATATCCCCATCCCATTCACCATGCATTCAATGCCACTTACACTAGAATATTCAAGTTAGATATACCGAACTTTCATACCAAACACACTAACCAAAAATCACGACTTTGGGGTGATAGTGTGCCCAAGCCAACCTCCTTATTAAGAGTCCATAACCACCAAAGATTGAATGTCCTTATATTCTAAACCATCATTATGCTCTAGTGGGTTTGGACTTGAACTTAAATATTAGAATGTTGGTCGTCCCTTTCAAGTTGTGAGAGGTGATATATTGTTGTCAACAAGGGACAAACAAGCCATGCCAATAGTGATGGATAACAAAGTTAAGAGCAGAATTCAAGTAGTACGGCAAGTCCTAAAGCAATTAGTAGTGGTTCAATTGAAGGCCACACTTGAGGGGGACAATATCCTCAATTAGTGTAGACAACAACTCATTAAAGATTTAGATTAAAATCTTGTATGGCACAAAGAGCTTCTTCTCGTTTGAAATCAAGAAAGTGCGAGATGATCTCATGACTAGCAAGGAAGAGATTAGTAGGAAGATCCCTAAGCTATGGAGGAAGTGGATCAAGCAAGGAGTTGAGGTGAATCAGGTGGTGGATAACACACTTGCTTTCTAAAAATTACTGATATAAGAAAAAGTCAAGGCCATCTCTTAGTTGGTGGTGAACAACAGGTTAGTAGTGGGACAATGGTTCTAAGAGGAAGCATGCCAAAGATGCAAGGAGTGTGGCAAACTAAAGACAGTGCAACATGCTTTGTAAGACTATGATGTGGTAAGAGAGGTATGGTAATAGATTCTTAAAGTGATATAAGAATTAAAAAACATTCCGAAATTTGAGGGTAGGAGTGGGGATGTTCTCCACTGGTTTGAAAAAGCACAATGTCCAGCCACTGGTTCAGCTTAAAAATGTTTTTGGTCTCAAGGTCGATACAAATGGAGCATGCAAATCAAATGGGACATGACAAGGGCTGAAGTTGATATGTTGGTATAGAGGGTGATGGGCCATGAGTGCCGGTCTATAGAAGATGATAGTCACCAATCTCAGATGATCACCTTGTCTGATATCAGTGCATTTGATTATTACTTTTCTTATATGCTGAAAGTCGAGAAGGCTTCAAGGTTAAAAAGCAAGGAAGTGGCAGCATGCAAGGATCATAGTATGCTCAAGTCATCACCAACTCAGCCAATTCAGATCGGGGATGGACCTCAAGAGCTAGCTGGTCATCAACTTTCCATGGGTGTGGTGCCAATAGCTGAGTTGGAAGCAGGAAATTATCCCATATTTTTTTAAGGTTGCTGATCTTCCACACAAGGAGACTTCCGCTCATTCTCAAGTAGATTTAGATTATTTTGGAACAGGCAAAGAATCATTATCATTTTGATAGAAATGAGTGAGGATATTTGCAATGGTGGCATCATCTTGTAGTGGTCCATCTTCATTATGCCTAAAAGAGTTGGCGAAACAAAGTTGACTAGAGGAGTGGAGGATCAAGTCGCTTTTGTGTTTCGGCAGAGTGGTTGATGGAGAGATTTGTAGTGGCATCCTTCTGACTCTATTCTACATTTGGCTCAAGAAGGAGACTTGGACATCAATATAATCCAAAGGAGACGACCACATCCACTTCTACTCCAAGATTAGGTATAGTTGAGATGCAAATATCACATAGAGTAGCTTATTGAGAGGGTGGTACACCCAGTTTTTGTATTAGTCCCATTGGGATACGGGAATGTACATATATGTTTATTGAAACCAAGTATTAAATAGTTGGGACTTGAATTTAACTTCTGTATATGCATTTATATACAACATTTATACATGTGCTATAGATCACAGTTTTTTCAAGCTTCCAAGTCTTTTCACTTGATAAGTTAGTTAATTAACTTGTGATTATGTATGAACTCCTCTATGTTTAGCTTTATGGGCCACCCCTCTTAAAGTTAACACCTTTAATTAGGGTTTTTGTTCCTTCAACTTGCCATAGCATAATATGGTTCAATGCATAAGCGTGAAAGTCCTTAAATATCGACAAATAAAGCCATCTCTTTGAATATGTGGGAAATATTTCCTCAATCTTGATAGCCTCACCTTGAGAAAGAAATTGAAGAGGTAAAATTGTTTATTGTTGTCTCTGGTGTCCTATTGATGGCTTTCAAGTGCAAGTTTTTAATCCGTACAGAAGAGTTGTCATTTTTCTATATACTAACTTACCTAGAATTGTCTTTAGAATTTTAAAAGGATTTCATTAAGGCTTCTTCTTTCATAAGCTTCATATCTACTATCTAGTCTAACATAAACAATTCCATTTTTAGACTTTATGACACCATTATTATAAATAGTGAGACCCTTAAGTACTTACTTGATTCCCCTGCATAATTATTTTAGGTTATGTTTATTGATTTCTATAGTTCAATTTTATCCATTTGCTACTTGGTTTTAATTTTATACATTCCCTTCATTTATTCTTCTCTATGCTAGAAGGGTAGCTTTACACTTATTACCATATTTTAACAAGTATTTTTAAGGATGAACTTACTCAATGACTTAAGGAATGGTTCCTCAATTTAAATATACTCACCTTGTAATTCCAACATCAAGATTAACATTTGCTACTCATGAGCTATTATATATGCGTTACTAATCATGCCAAAATCTTTTTTGCCCTATCCATTATAAATAGACCATCTTGTAGCACACTTGAATTTGGAACTAAACTCTTTCATGACATGTTATTCAACCTTGAACTTGAATAACATTTCTTATCCATTTTCTCTAAAGATTTAATCTCTTGAGCATTATTTAATCTCTTCATGATATCAAATAATATTTTTTTAGTGTTTTAAGGTGTTTATATGTTTCAATAATGGATTTCTTAGACAATAAACATTTCTTGTTATAATACCGATTCATTATATTGCAATATAAGCACATTATCTTTTAAGAGATGTATTGACTCTATTGGTTGATTAAAGGAGTCACACTATATGTTTAAACTGCCATTTGATAAGTCCAATTTACCTCTAGCAATAAATTTTCAAGGTGATGCAAGAATTAGAAAATGTTCTAGAATTTAAGTCTAGGAGTAAAGATGTTCTCGACTAGTTCAAAGGAGCAAAAAGTCTGGCCATTAGTTCAGCTTGAAAACATATTCAGTGTCAAGGATGACATGGATGGAGTATGTAAGTCCAATGGGATGTGATAAGAGCTAAAGTCATATGTTGGTTTGAGAGGTGATGAACCATGGAGTGCTAGTATATCTCAAGAGCAACCATTTTAGGGATTTGGAAAGACACTTCAGTTTTTGCTACAAATTTAATCACATTTTAGATCTAATACATCTATAAGTGCCTCAATATTGCTTTCTTTTAAAAAGTCACATTATGTCTTGATAAAAACCCTTATATATTGAGTTTAATCCCTCTATATCATTATATGATGATAAAATATTGCTAGGCATCAATTTTGCCTAAAGGAGTTATTTAACTATACATGTATAAAAGATGAATATAGTTTTTGATAGGCAAAAAATGAACTCTCAGGTTGTATAATGTAAAGTTACACATGTTATCATGTCATGAACAATAAAATATAAGTTCTTCTCTGATTGCATAATAAGAAATTGCAACTCACCAATGCCACAAGCACACCATGATGAGGGGGTTGTGGCTCAAGCTATGTAATTTCACTTGCTACTTCAGCCTCCCCTTCATCACATTGAGCCTTTGCCTTAACCTCCACACAAGAGGGCTCCAACTCATGCTATGGATCCTCTATCTCATATAGAATCTTGACATAGGGCCTTCTCACAAGGAGCCTCCACCTCCTCTTCCATCTCACGTGGAGGAGGAACCTTGTCTTCACACAAGGCTTCTTCATAGGAAGTCTCCAGTAAATTCTCCACCTTCTTCAGCGAAGGCCACTTCCAGCTTTTCCTCCATTTTTATGTGGAGGAGGAACTTCTACTTCCACCTTCACCATACATGGAATTTGCACCACCTCGTTGCTTAGAGTAACTACCTTGTCCACCTTAGAAGCTCCATTCACATCCTTACTTAGATGTTCCATCTCTTCATATGATGGCTTCTCATGTAGAGCTTCATAGTCAGCCATCTCTGTGTTATGTTGTTCCTTGGATGTAGTACCAGCCCATTCTATGGGAATGTTTCTTGTGCAATACCAATTGAGTAAAATGTTTTATTTCTATAACCATGGATATGTGCTTTTGATATGATACAGTGTTACACTCACGTGTAAAACAAAAGCTTGCTTTAATAAGGAAAGACAGTGCTAAAGCTCATGTTGTTATTATTAATGTCAAGATGGTTCTCCAAAAATACCTGTTATGTTAGTAGCTCAAAAAGGAAAAATTGTGCACCTGGCAAAGCTTGTGGCCTTAGCCGTGCTTCTGTCCAAGAGAATCATTTCCAGAGGATGGTGCTCGAGTCAAGAATCCCTTCCAGCCCTGATTCAGGATGGTAGGTAACACAGGGGTTTTCGGCAAGGATTTTTAGCGGCCATTTCGTACAGCTGTGCAAGAACGCACTGGGTTGAAATATTATATCGACAGAAACAGCTTTAGAGATACTTCCACCAAGCAAAAATACTTCATGTCAGCTGTGTACTGGAGGTGGAAAATTAAAATCAGCCCTCCATGGATTCGCAGCTCCCCATGGCCATCGATTTTTCGGAGCAACCATGAGAAGTCTAAGCTAGGAATCGTCTGTACGGTAAGATTGCACGGCTTTTCTACGTCTGAAGCGCCTTAAAGTCCACTCGGCTCTCACCTTGAGGAACTCGGTCACACTGTAGTACCTTTTAAGCTCGTCTTGATCAACAGGAAGCATATTTGTGTGCTCCTTGTCAGTGAACTTGTACACGTCCACCGCTGCAAAGAGAAAATTGAGCCTTGGAACCGATTCAAACCACAGGAAATGGTCTAAGCAGACGGCAAAATCGTGATCCTCCACAATATCCACGTCCTGAGGCTTGCAGATAACAACAGGAACTCGAAGAGCACGGCAGACGGGGATTCGCATACTCATGACAAATGGGTATTTTCCCATCTTGCTGTGGGCACGTATGGCATCCCATCTTTGGCGTCGCTCAATATACGATGGAACACGCTCCTGAAAGCCAAGTGGTGACGCCTGTAGAGAAACGGCCCAAAATGAGAAAAACAAAACAAGGATTTGGTTTCAACTCACCAAAACTTGGCGTTCACTTTCAGGTTCTCTATCAGTGTTTGAACAAGCAAGATTGCAATCTGTGAAAAACCAACGTAATCGATCAGATGCAAAGACATGAGATCTGTAGGAGGCTTACACTGGACATTGCTGAAGGCGTAGTAGACAGGGAGAGTGGATTTGCAGAGCCAAAGCCTCGCGTGTGTTGCGCAGTCGAACAGTGCAAACAAGTGGGAGAGGAATGCCGACTGAGGAGGCCTTTGAGTACAGAGACTAGCCAAAAGACCGCTGCCCTCCTCGTCGTGCATGGCGGAAAACAGTTTCTTGGCCTGTCCAGAGCCAAGGCCACCCCAATTCGCGACTGGCAACTGCGACCCCAGTCGAAAGTACTCGTCCCACTCTTCCTTGCTCAGACTAACAGTCTCCCTGTTGTAGCAGTCCATCACTTCGTCTGCAAGGCAGCGCAACTCACTCACGCATCCAGTTCCAGCCTCGATATGATCCCTTATACAAACCAAAGCGGTGGCACAGTTTGGACCCTGAAGGGAAAAGCTTAGTCGACGAACATCACCATCACCGTCGATTCAGTACCTCAACTCGACTTGGAAAAGAACAAAAGTAACCCGAATGGATGATTTCTGTCACTATGTCAGTGACACTCGTGAAAGTGGGCCTAAAGGTAAATCGTAAAGTTAGACATGGATATGAAGAGTTGCAAGCTTAAGCTTACTCGAGTTGCATGGACTCATATGGCGTCGTCCAAATCCTCTCCACAGTAGCAAACGCCGGGGAATCGTCCTCGAGAAAAGCAGATTCGCCAAGAACCTGGCCGACCAGGACAAGACGATGCAGATTATCGGAGCTCGCCGTATGGAGATGGGCTAGGCAGGCTTGGAACTCTGCGTGATTGTCTGAGAGGCAGCGCGAGATGTAGAGCACCGCCAGCAGATTGAAGAGCTCTGGATCATAGGCAAACGGGAGCCAGCAGTCTGATCTCCACACAGTCATGGCCTCGTGAGCGCACTCGGCCTCGCGAAGATCCTCCTCGGCTAGGCTCACGATTTTAGACATAATCTCGTCCCCGAGGGCTGGAAAATGCACCTCCTGCCGCGCCTTTCGGAGATGGAACAGTGCAGCCCATTCGCCAGCTGATCTCCTCCTCAGCCCCGATCTCGCATCCTTGCACTCCGCCTTTAAAAGCTTCTCCATACCTAATTTGATGTGCCAACACAATTTTCACTCTCTTTTTAAGCCAAACTTAAGAAAATTGTTTGGTGAAAGAAATTTTTACTTCCCAAGGTTCTAATGATTTATAATGATAATATATTCAGATTTCATCTTATAATTATCATTATAGAATGTGTTTTTTTATTCATGCAACTTTACGTGCAACAAATTTTGGTGATAGCATATTAAACTCCTTAAATTCATCAGATATATAATACAAGTAATTTTAAATTTTGAAAAGACAATGGGGCGCCAAATGCGTGTCCTAGGGTTTTGTGTGCTAGAATGAAGAGGAGAAGGAGCGGCGGAGGAGGGCATGGATGCCCTGCCCGATCACATCCTCGTCCAATGCTTGGCGTGGCTGCCGCCGCAGCACCAGGCCGCTGCGCGCCTCGTCTGCCGCCGCTTCCACGATTTGCTCCGCCACGGCCGAGCGCTGCGCTACAGCCTCTGCCGGAGCCGCTTGGAGCCATGGCTATGCGTGCTTGGCGGCGTCCAGGTGAGGGATTTCGCGATTTCGCGATTTCGCGATTTCTGACTAGGGCTCTCCCAATCTACAGGAGAACAAGGGGCATCTTCTAGCTGAGATGTATCATCCTCTAGAGGGCCGCTGGCGCTCGCTGCCGGCGGCGCCTTCTAGCTCCTGCCACAACGTCCCTTGCGTGGCCTTCGGTGGCCGGCTCTATGTCGTGGGTGGCTTCACGGGGAGACCCCAAATGGCCGTCTATGACTTTGAGCACAACGTTTGGGAGGAGGCCGCGGCTATGCTCGAGCCCAGGGAGGCCTTCGCTTGCGGTGTGATAGAGGGAAGGATTTACGTCGCTGGTGGGCTTTGCCGGCACTACTCCACGGAGAATGCCCGACTCAGGTCTGCGGAAGTCTATCACCCAGAGAAGAATTCGTGGCTAAGGCTGCCACCCATGAAAGAGAAGAGAAGCTGCTGTGCTTCGGCTGTCGCTGGTGACAAGCTCTACGTGATCGGTGGCTACAGCACTCCGTTGATCCTCACGTCCGTCGAGGTTTTCGATCCTCGCGAGGGGAGCTGGGAGACTTGCTCGGAGATGCAGGAGCCTTGGATCATAGTTGGCTGTGCGGCGATCGGGCCTTTTATCTACGTGGTCGGTTCCAAGTTCACGGAAATGGATAGGCTGGAGCTCCAAGTTTATGACACTATCCGGGGAGAATGGGAAGACAAGGGAACTATACCGGTTTCCAAGCTTCTTCATGGAGCACGATGCAGCTTGTGGGGCTCCGCGGTCGTTGCAATGGCCGGAAACTTGTACATAGCGGGAGGATCGAGCTCCTACGATGGTGGGGGACTTGATTCTGTCATCGTCTACATTCCTGCGAGGAGAGAATGGATCAGTTTGCCGCAGATGCGTAGCCGAAGGCACGCGTGCGCTGGAGCGGTGATCTATCTCTAGCAGCGGACACACAATTATGGTTCGTTTTCTTTCCTTGCTTCTGGGGTTCTATACTCACGCTACCACTACACAGGTTGGTCGAGATATCTACAAAATTCAAACCTTTAATTATATACAACAGGCAAACACTTCTTTCATACGATCACATCTTTATCTACGAAGTGGTCGTGGTGGATCACAGCTTTATCTACGAAGTGGTGGTGGTGGTGGAGTCTTTGTGTTGAGCACGGTCACGGTGTTTCGGGCTAAGATGCAGCTTGTCCATCATCTTCGCCATCAGTCCTTCCTTCTTCACGTTGTCATCCCGGGGACCTTCTTTATGAACACCGTGGGAGTCTTTATACTCACCTCCACCCTCGTTCTGGCCAGTCGGAGTGTCGTGACGAGCATTTCGTGGCGCTGGAGTGCTCGCAGCACCGGGAGTGGAGTACTGCTCCGCTCCCTTGTAGCTCTCCGGAGGATACATCTCTTCTTGGACAGCCTTCGATGGATCATGAGTTCCAGCAGCGGACTTCTGATAATTCGGATCTCCAGCACCGTACGCAGTTCCAGTTGCATGATCTCCAGCACCGTACTCAGTTCCAGTTCCAGCAGCGGACTTCTGATAATTCGGATCTCCAGCACCGTACTCAGTTCCAGTTCCAGCAGCGGACTTCTGATAATTTGGATCTCCAGCACCGTACGCAGTTCCAGTTGCATGATCTCCAGCACCATACTCAGTTCCAGTTCCAGCACCGGACTTCTGATAATTCGGATCTCCAGCACCGTATGCAGTTCCAGTTGCATGATCTCCAGCACCGTACTCGGTTCCAGTTCCAGGACCAGTCTTCTCTCCGCCATTATAAGTCGTTCCCATCAAACCTCCAGTACCAGGCTCGGCGACGTTCTGTCCACCATAGTGCTGCTGCTCTGGATTATACGTAGTACCCTCGTGACCAGGCTTGCCAACATTCTGGTATCTCGAGGCCTTCTCTTCACCATAAGGTCCAGGACCAGTAGAGTAACTCTCCGGAGTACCAGCGTCAGGACGATTAGAAGGATAGTGGGTCTCTCCAGGTCGATCACTGGTAACAGATGCTTTGGACATACCTGGAGGAGGAGCTGGTCGAGGCCACTTGGTATCATGCTCGCCTTGGAACTTCCCAGCGTAGTCCTCCTCGCCAGGAACAGCACCCCCAGTGGTGGCGTGTCCGGTAGCAGCACCGTATCCAGGCTTCTGCCCAGTCAAGGCGTCCTTCATCTTGCCGACGAATCCAGGACTCTTTGACTGCTGCTCGGGTGGAACTCCAGTCCCCTGGCCAGCAGGAACTCCATGAAGCTGATCGTGAGCTCCTCCAGGTCCCTGGCCAGCAGGAACTCCATGAACTTGATCGTGAGACGAGCTTTTCGGGCCACCACCGACGGCGCCTTTCACCGCGTCCTTCATCTTCTCGCCCATTCCGCGGTGACGCTGGTCGGCCCCGGCTGGAGCAACGTAGCCGGACTCCGTCGTGGAGGCCGAGAAGGGCTCGTGCCCGTGGCCGATGTTGGTGTCGTGCGTCGCCTCGAGGGGATGGTGCTGCTGCTGCTGCCCGGACTGGGGATTTACCGCCTCGGTGTCGCCATATCCTGCGTTCTTACCAAAGTGGACGCCGCGATCTCCAGGAGCTTGCGACGGCCTCTCCGAGCTGGGCTGCCCGAGGTGCCCAACTGCGTCCGAGTGAGCGACGTAGGGGCTGTTCTCCTGCTGATCCATGCCGGATTGATCGCGAATGGGCTGCTCGTAAGACATTGCAATTCTTTCACACGATTCGATTTGGATTTCCTCTCATTTTATACGAAGAAGTGGGACGCGTGCACTTCCATCGCTATCTTTCCAAGTGGCATTTCTCGCCAGTAATAAGACACGTGCCCAGGGCTAGACACGTCAAGGGGTATCGTGGCACCGACACATTCGTAAGCGATAAACACGGGTTTTGCTTAGCGCTAATCAACCAACAGGGGTGTTTAGGGCTTATCAGCATGCAGCAGGCGCTACTGCTCCTCCCCCACGCCGGGCTCGTCGCCGCCGCGCCGCTGCGCGCGCGATCCCAGCTCCAGCACCGGCCCCGAGGTAATCTCTTGAATCTTCTCCAGGCGCATTCTTCTTCTCCGAGGCAATTCACCACTTCTTCGATCCAATTCAAGAATTCCAATGTGTCGTCAATCAAGGCGCAGGCTCAGTATGGAACAAAAGAAGCGTCAGGGTTTGGATCGAGCTACACGACTACTGTGGATGCAGCGGAGATCAACATGCGAAACTTGGTCAGTAAAAATGCCGAATTTTAGTTCTTTCTTTTCTCTAGAAATCGTTTTTCTTGAAGAAGCTTTTCGGAAGTTCTTGTGAAGTTCTAACTCTCCCCTTTTTCTTTCTCTTTTGCAGGTCGCAAAGCGTCTCGAAGAGACTGCTCGCCATTTCAAGACGATGGGATCGCTCGGATTTTGGAGTCAGTTCCTGTGCACTCTAGTCTCCGCGGCAATTCTCGCATTCTCGATCTTTGTTAGCGGGACTGCCACAGCCACTGTGACCAAATATCTCACGGCCGCGGGGATTGCTGTGGGATTTATCTCGGTGTTCCGCTCCTTTGGATACATACGATTGTCTGGAAGGCTAGAAAGCGCTATGAACGATCCCTCAAAGGTAAAAACTTAGTTTTTTTTCTTTTCTTTGTTCGTTTTCTCGTTTAGTTTTTTCCATTCTTTGTTGGTTTTTTACTTTGTTCTTTCCTTTGTTGGTTTACTCGTAAGCTAGCTTTTAACTTCCTGTTTTCGTACAGGCTCCTCCCAGAACGGAGGTCATTGACAAGCTCAAAACCGGGATCATAGTCAACGTTCTCGGCCTAGCGTCAACGGTGGTCGGCTTGCAGGCAACGGTGGGGCTGCTCGTTGCAAAGGCGTTGAACTCCCCGGCAACGCCGTTTTTGCAAGGCCCCTACGCCGGCCAGAGCCCAGTGCTAGCTCTCGACGTCTTCCTCGTCCAGGTATCGTCCTCGCCCATCCGCCTTGAATTCGTCTAGATTTCCGGGCGAGAGAAGAGAGCATTAACTCTCCCGTCTTCACTCTCTCGCGCTTGCATTTTCATTTCATTGCGTCCATTCCATCCATACTGTAAGTTGTCCAGTCCTCCTCTGCCCAGTTCTCAGGGAAAACAGCGAAGAAGAAAGCTGTGCTAATGCTCCGTGCTCTTCTCTCTCTGCTTTGTTTCCAGGCCTGTGCCAACGCGCTCCTCTCTCACTTTCTGGGCCTCGTTTTCAACTTGGAGCTGCTGAGATCGGTGTCGGACAAGCCGCCACCTCCGCAAAAGGTTACGGTCCAGGCTGCGACTTGAGCAGAAAAAAAAAAGGACGAGAAAAAAGGAACGAGAAAGAAAAAACGAGAAGAGAAGAGCCGTACATTTTACACTGAGAAGCGTACGTACGGACGTGTCCCGATCTGGCGGCTGCGGTGGTCCATGCGACGGGCGCCGTCGGATGCGTACGGTGCGTTTGATTGGCCCATGTGGGGGCATGTGCTACTGGCTGGATTGAAATCCCGTGATGCGGCATTTGCGCTTCTTACACTTGTGCGTGTGTTTGTCTTTTGTTGGATTTTTCTATAGTTTTTTTTAAATCTTATAATTCTTTCTTTCTGTGAAAAAGAATAAAAATTGCCAGAAGTTTCAGTAGCTTTGCTGGCTGGGAATCAAAATGCTTATAAATTTTGTGTCTGGAAGTTGGAGATCTGCCTGCGGATCCCGCTTGGTGAATTTACTCCCACGCACTTAACGGAGAAAGCAAAAACAAAAAGAAAAGAATCGCAATTACTCCCACGCATTTAACGGAGAAAGCAAAAAAAACAAAAGAAAAAATATCGGAAGAAAAAAAAGAACCGAAGAAATAGATAAATAAAAATTTTAAAAACTTGCTGCCACAATCCACATGCTGTGAGGCTTGGCCCGTTATCGTTTTCGCGTTTGGTTGGAGGATGGGATGGAAAACCTTTGCTCTTGCTGTTGTTAACTTTGATTGCTCGCTCCTGTCCAATTGATTGATTGATTGATTGAGCTTGGGGCTCGATCGCCCTGGTGGTTCCAGCCTGGGAAATGGAATGCTCTCCTCCACACACATGATCGAAAGAGAGAGAGCGAGTGAATTTAAGCCCATAGCCAGGGAAGCGGTACTCTTTTGGCTTTGCTTTCCCATTGATTAAGCCGCGTCGCGGTCGTTGCCTTTGCGATGCTCTCAATCCACTCCAGCGAGAGAGGAAGTGTGAGATTGAAGGAGGGAAACTCCTCTCTTAATGGACGGGTGTATAAAAAGCCACTCGCGCTTCACTGTTCACGACCGCGAGCCTCGCAAAGATCTTTTATTTTTGTGTGTGTGTGTGCGCTGAATCTTCCCCCCTCCAAGGTTCTCTCGTGTCACTCTAGAATATAGCAAGATCTTTGTTGTTTAATCGGTGGATGTAACTTATATATCGATCGATCGAGGTGAGAGGAATGGAGGAGTACTACGGAAGGAAGTATGCCGGCTATCTCCTCCCTTCCCTGGCCGCGGTGATGAGGAGCTCGTCGAGCTTGAGCGTGGACGAGAGAGATCAGGTGATAAAACTGGTCGCGGATGGATCGCTGGCGGCCACTGCTCGAGGAACTAGCTGCTGCTGGAGTGGAGCTCTGGCTCGCCAGGTTCTTGGAGGAGATCGTCGCCGAGTCCATCGAGCTCGCAGAGCTTCCGGATCATCTAGAGTGTGGAGCTGTGTGTCCAAGAGGAGGAGCCGCGTATGCCTGAGGCGGAGCTTGCGAAAGTCTCGGCGGCAATCATGCGAGATCACGGAGGGCCGCATTGAAGTGCTCAAGGATTTGATTCCCGGAGGCCGGCTCGTGAAGAGCTCGGCGGTGTTGCTCCAGGAGGCGGTGGATTACATGATGTTCTTGGAGGTCCAAGTGGGAGTTTTGAGCTCCTTGGCCGCGGGAGTGATCGATCTATAAGTTGGATTTTTTGTCTCTCTTCGCAAGGAAGAGGAAAGTTGTTCCACTGTTCTTGGGAAGCAAGTTGGTTCTTCTTTGAATCAAAGGAAAAAAAAAAAGAAACTCACCTTTTGTAACTTGTTAAAAGTCAAAAGGGTGAAAAGGCCGGCGCCCAAATTTTTTTTTAGGGCTCCTCGTTCCAAGCGATGGCGGCGACGGCAATGGCCGCGCTAGCGGCGGCGGCGGCGGGGGCATCGCCCCAGCTGCGCTTCATGAGCGCCGCGCAGCTACTGGCCCTGCGCGGATCGCCGGACGTAGCGATCATCGATGTCCGGTAAGAAGGAAATGCGTAGCGATTTTTCACGCATTGCAGAGCCCTTGAGAGATCTCTCCTTCCTTTCCCAGGGACGAGGATGAGCGAGCCTACGACGGCCACATAGCTGGCTCCCTCCACTGCGAGAGTCACAGTTTCCAAGACGATCTGCCGCGACTGCTGCAAGATTTGAGCCGCCACAAGACGGTCGTTTTCCACTGTGCCTTGAGCCAGGTATAATTCACATCTCTTTCCACGGAAGATCTAGCAGGAAGAACTACTTTCTAGCTCAACTATTCTCATCCACTGCTACTAGACTAGATATTCTTCCTTCTAAAGTTCTTTCTTTTTTCTCTTCGGGATTGGTGATTCTCATGTTTGGATTGGATAATCAGGTTCGCGGACCAAAGTGTGCCAAGGCTTTCCTCCACTCGATTTCCAGCAGTGGTGGCGGTCCCGAAGTTTTCGTGCTGGAGAGAGGATTCAATGGCTGGGCTCAATACGGCCACCCGCAGTGCTCCTGCAAGGAGTTGAAGAGATGCATCGCTTTGCTCGAGTGACAAAAACAAATCCAGGCCACCACCAACTTAAAAAACACTCACAGGTGACTTTGAAACTTTACTTCCTCGGGACTATTACTCTTTCGTAGATGATCTTCGATCGGATCGAGAAGCCAAAAAAGCAAAACAGGATGGAGGCCAAGGGGGAGGGATCGCTCGATTGAATCTATGGCTCGTCAAATCAGCAAAACCTGTAATCATGTGGAGCAAAAGTTTAGTTTTGGCAATGCTATGATGCAAATCCTTTGGCACGCCTTGTTTGTGTGAGTGCTGGCTTAACTTTTATAAAGCTCGCTCGCTCGCTTTCTCTTTCTTTGTGTAATTTTCCTTTCTTTTTTCGCTCTTTGTTTCTTTCCGTGTACGGTGGATCACCTGAAATCATGAGAAGAACTACAAGTCAAGTTTACGAAGAACAAGAAGCGCGACTTCGCAGTTTTAGCAAGAAAAACGCAATCACTCACCTCTTGCGCTTGTTTTTTAGAGACGTGGACGAGGATGGATTGCTGTGCCAGTTTCGCTTCCTCTGGTTTATAAACCAATTGTTGATCTGCTTGAGCTCCAATCCGGTCTCCTGGACAAGACGTGCCTTGTCATCTTCCTGGAAGAACGCGTAGAAATTAGAAGGCGAAAAAAAAATAAGCATAAACGATTCCATGCTTCTTCTTTCTTTCGGTTGTGGATCCAAAATCTATCAATCTTGTCAATAGAGGCTCGCTTGTAGAAGCAAGCGTATGGGCGTAGAAAAGAAGAACTTACGGATGGATACGGCCATTTGGAGTGTGCATGCCACCACGTCTTGAGCACGGACGTTGTATCGCCTGGAAGCTTTCCGGCCCTGCGCTTTCGAAGAATCTCCTCGCGTACGTCGTTGATCTTAGCCTTGTATCCCTGCGTGGTCATCAAAATTCGATTTTGTCACTCCAGAAAACCAAAGGGAGTTTGTGTCGCTTTACCTGTTTTAACTCGATCTTGAGCTCGTGTCTGACGCGCTCCATGAGAGTCCGCTCTGTCTCGGTGGGGATGAGGGGCCCAAAGCCTGTGAAATCGTGGCCGTCCATCCCCGCGTCGTAGTAGCCGGAATCACTGTCGGCTTGCTGATCGTCCTCGTCCTCGGACATTGTCGCGCCAGTTCCCTCGCCGGGAGAAACGCCTGCAAGTTTTGTAGGATAAAAATTAGATTTTTCCTGTTTTTTCCCGCAAGAACCCACTCGACCAAACCAGGAACAGTGGAGAAAGCAGTAGAAAAAGCTGGCAGACGCTCTCACTCGTCTAGAATTCTCTCCCTTGGAGGAGAAAGGAGGAGCTTTTAAGTCATGACTTTGAGTGACTTTGAGTTATGGACGCTTCTTCTTCTTCTTCTTCTTCTTCTTCTTCTTCTTCTTCTCTTTGCCTTGAAGAAAAAGGAGGGAAGGATTGTCCTGACTGACTTACTTTTTGACAAACGATCATAAGAAAACTGGAAAAGGAGGGAAAAAAAAAAAAAACCTCTCTTTTGGAGCGGCTTGTAAAGTTATGCTTGCCTGTTAGCGTGAACAAGGACTGTTCTAGCTCCCAGCATGCCACGACGGCTTCCATGGCGTGCACACGGACGTGTTGTTGGAGCTGATCCTTGAACGAGCGTAGCAAAGTCACATAGTGTGCCTGATCAGACAAGAAAAAAATATAAAGGAAAAAGAGAGAAAAAAAAAAAAGAAAACACGCAAAAGTGTCGGTCAATGTAAAGTTGCAGGAAACAAAAAGAAAAAAAAAAACGAAAAACACACTAAAACGACAAGAAAACCAAGAGAAAGAACAAGAACAAGAGCACGAGTCTAGCAGCAAATTCCTGGCCTTCGAATGGATTTGTAGGAGAAGAAGAATGCAGTCACTATGCTTCCAGTGTTTCTCTCTCTCACTCTCTCTCAAGTTCACGATCTATCTAGAACTTCTTCTAGAGGGGGCGATCGAGAGAGAACTTACCATGAATTCGTTCACTTCGTCCTTGTCTTTGCTGAGGCCTTGCTCGTTGGCCGCGAGAATGGAATACTTTGCAGCAACCTGGCTGGAATGCGCGAGCTGCGCGTCGATCTTGGGCAGCTGATCCACCGGCGTGGCGGTGCGCAGGCACGAGATGTGTGCCGACAGCAGCTGCTCGTAGAGCGGATGCGTGACCAAGTCCGCCTTGAGCCGCGCGCTCTGCCAGAGCTTGGAATCCATCCCCCCGCCGCCGCCACCTTGCTCCTCCGCCACCATGTCGCCGCCACCCCCGCCGCCACTGTTAGCGGTGTCGCCATGCAAATGCTCCAGAAACCCCTTGGCAGCGGCCGCGGCGGCCGCGGCGGCGTCGTGCGATTGCTCTCCAAGATCCGTGGAAGTCACTTGCGGCTGAGGCATTGCCAACCACTGACTGTAATTCGGAGCTCCCGCAGCCGCTACTGGCGATGGCGATGGCTGCCGGGGCATCACTGCGTTGCTCAGCCATGTCGGGCCACTGGGAGCTAGTCCACCTCCACCTCCAGCCTTGTGATTCTTACCGCGCAGCAGTAGCAGCGAGGGATTCCTGCTATCCCCGCCTTGATCATCCTGATCTCCTCCTTCGTCTAGAGCTTGTTCCCGTTGATCCCGGCCGCCTCCATCTTCTTCTCTCCTCCTCCCACCGCCGGCCTCCACAGCTTGCTCCTCCTCGTCGTCCTCGTCCTCCACCCCGCCATCGCCATCGTCGTCGTGCTGGCGAGATCGAGCTCGCGAGACTGTGGCATCAGTGGCGGCTTGATCTTTGGTGCTCCCGGCAGTGGCTATAGTGATCGCGGTGGAGGAGGTAGTGGTACCAGCATGCCTGGTGTCGCTCGCAGCGGCGGTGGAAGCATTAAATCTGGAAGTGGTGGCGCTGGTGGTGGTGGCGGCGGTGGACGCGACCACTGCCTCCTGGAGCTCTGTCAATTGCTGCAGTGACATATTATGGGGCAAGTTGAAAGCCATAGCCTCGGGAACTCTACTTTAAAGGAGAGCTACGCGCACGATTTCCCCGCTACTGGCCGCTCTCCTTGAATTTCTCCCTGTCCTGGCCTTGTGTTCTTCCACACACCTGGGCTCCAAAGAACTACACTTAACGACCCTGTAAGTCTGCCACTGCCATATCCTCTCTCCTTCTTTTCTTCCTTCCTCGTTCTCGTTTTAGCTTTCTGGCCAGAGGCAAGATGGAAGATTGAAAGCCCAGCAGCAGCGTCCAGCAAGAATAAATCGCCGAAAAAATGGACAAGAAAAGAAGAAAATGAGCTAAAGTTGAACTTGAGCTTGGATTTGAGAGAGTGAAGAGAAGCTACCCTCAAATTGCCTGGAGAGATAAGTGGGGATTGATCCTAAAAGGCCGACTGTGCAAGATCTTGCGAGAGAGAAAGCGAGAGAGAGAGAGAGAGAGAGAGAGAGAGAGAGAGAGGAGGAGCTCGGGCTTTGGTCCTCTAGTTATTTGATCTCATCCTCTCCTCCTCCATATTTCTTTGGTGTGTAGTACGAGCTCTAGGTAGTTACTGGAGCCAGCAGCGTATGCCTGTACAAGACATTGGGTCAGACGGCATAGTGTGTGAAGTGACGATCTTCTCTCTCCTCCTTATTTGAAAGCTTCCTAGCTATGGCGCTACGATAGAAAAAGGATAAACAAGAGAGAAGGGAGGAAAGCCAGCAAATTTTTATATGTTTTTGCGGATGGAGGATTTGGACAGGGATGAAATGCGCTCACTCACCTAACCATGGCTGCAAAATCGGAATTTTATTGTGGAGAGTGTTTGTGTTTTCAATCTGTAGAGATATACGAGGGAATTCGCTCGCGCGCGTGCGTGTGAACTTGATACCGCGATTAGCGATCGAGCGAGCGAGCAAGCCTGGGGACTGCAGAGAGAATCGGTGAAAACTTTCAAGGCTGCTAGATTGTGATGGCGAAGAACATATACACGATCTTCTCTCGACACTGTCGTTGATTCCACGCGAGAGCCGGTGAGTGAGTGAGCTCTACCGACGCAAGCAATCTGGGCGCCAAATCTAGACACTAAAACCCACACCGGTGGCGAGTGGAGGGGAGGGGGAATTGCGCAATCACGACTCACGAGCTGGAATTAGCGACGCGATCGAGAGAGAAAGGGAGAGAGAGGGGGAGAGCGGAGAGAATTTGCGCAGATCCCTTCGCGGTGGTGAGATTTGATTGCCCTAAAGGCCGAGGGAGGAGGAAGAAGAAAATGTCTGGCACAGCATTCGAGAGATTATAGCTCCCCCAAGTGAGTGAAGTGAGAATGTGGGCAAAACAAAACAATCCCTCCGTTCGGACCACTTCCGTCTACGTAACAGAGCGAGACTGACGCGAGCTTTGACTTTTCGGCAGAAAGCCCTAAAGAACCGACGTGGCGAAACCCCTACCGTCCAGGGCCGGGAATCAACGGACGGCCGCACATTTGGCGTACGGAGGCTCTTAAACGCCGGATGTGACGGCGACGGCGGGGGTGCCGTCCGACGTGGCGCCCGGTATCTGCCACCTGTCAGTCTGCCCGCGCGTGCCGGCCGGCGGGCTGTCGGTCCGAATCCCCGTCGGAAACCGGGCCGGCAGGTTCCTGCGGCGCAGCCGTACGCCGTGCGCCGTCCGTACTGGTAATGGCTGACCCTTCCATCTTTTTTTCTTTTGCTGCTTTTTCTTCAAGGAATGAGAGGAGGATTTGTTTAAGGCCGGATAGAAGATTGATTGACCGATTGGAGTGATTGATTGATTGATATCTTAATTGGAGAGGGTAGAATCGATTTGAAGAACTTTTGTTGTATAGTTTTTTGTATGGTAACATGAGTGGGCGCCCCATGATTCAAAGGCTCTTTGCGCAGCGTTTGTCTACTAGTGGTTTTCAAATGTTCTCGTGGGGATTTGCGAGCAAAGTTGACATTTTGTTCTTGGTCTTTGGCCGAGAGAGAAAGAGAGTCAAGCCCTAGAATCGAAATCTCTCCACGCCTCTATGCTCCTCTCCACCACCACCAACAGGAGGAGAAGATGATGACATGTTATTGGGAAGTGGGATGCCCCGAATGCGATTGAATCCCCAAACAAAAAGCCCGCGCTTGGGATTTGTATCTTTGGACAAAATGGTCTTATCAGCTGAAAACATATAAAGAAATATCCTTTTTCCCCTTCCATTTTTCTTCTATCTTATTGTGCAACCAAACACATGATCCTGTTGAATGTGGGGCGGCTTAAAGTTGCGCAACCAACCAACCATGGAAACAAGCGTGTAATATTCGAATCGCATCGAAGGTAGGGCACTGCCGCCGGCCAAGATCCCTCCTTTTTTTTTCAAAGCCGACCTGTTTCCACGCCACCTACGCAGCCGATCGGTCGACCAAGAATTTGACAAACACAACACAAAACGTGGAAAGCGAAACCCGACTGTAGCCTGCGTACATACGCATTTACGTATACACCAAACCAAAGCGTGATTGCCAAAAGGTGGTAACATGGAAAAAGGTGGCGGAGGCGTGGCTCTTTGGGCTGGCACAACTTCCCAATCGGGCAATTTGTGTAAGCTTTTGCAGGACACCCGCCGCCATCCATTCCATGCACTAAAAAGTTGCTTAAACGTATTTTTATCCTGTTTCTTTATTTCGGGTATGTATATTTGAAAGATCAGCGCCACCTTTTCAAGTTAAAAAAGAGCAAGCAAGCATTTGAGATTCCTTTCGCTTTCTGGTAGCGCATCACATGCCCGTCTTTTAAGCCACAAATGAGCATCCCCAAAAGTTCCCATAAAACAAATGAGACGTCGTCCTCCCTTGTTTATTGTAATCGATGATACAGCGGCGGTACTCTTCTTATCTTTCCTTCGGCAGCTCTGTACTCTTCTTCCATCTCTCTTTTTAGAACTCTTTCACCCAAGGAAGTTTGCGTTTGGAGTACTGGTAATACTGGTCGCGCTGCCGTTCGCCGCCTGCGGCTTGTTGCTTTGCTGCTGCTGCTGCTTCTTGTGGCTTCCTTCAGTGCAAAGGATGCACCGCTCGCTTTGCTCCTCGTCGCTGCCCGGTGATCGGCCAGGACTCGTAGCCACTGATGAGTCCTGGAGGCACGTAACGTGGTAAAAGTGGCCGCAGAAGAAGGTTACCACTGCCACTCTCTGACTTGCCAGGAGGTCCGAGCATATACAGCACGGGCTCTTGCCGGCAACCACTGCCGTCCTGGAGGAGCTGTAGCGCTTCAGTTGTAGATCGCGACGATCGGCCTGGAAGGGAGGAATTTAGAGCTAGGATCTCTATCTTTTAGCGGATACACACACCTTGAGAATGTTATTGCAACCGCCCCTGAGCGATGTCTCCGTCTTGTAATCTGTGATCACCTTCACGAGCCTGTCTCTCAAACTGCAAAACAGCGCAATGTCAACGGAGATTGTCCCTCGTCACGGCGAGATATCGTACCGTGGCACTGGCATGTCTTTGGGAATTCTGTTTATGACTTGCATGGGATCAATATTTCCCACGGTATGATCCAAAAGCGCGCCAATCTGTGCACCAGCCATCGTGTGAGTATCAATATATGAGGATCGACCTAGTTATACTGACCATATCTGGATTGTGCAAGCTCTGGTTGATAAGCTCGTTCCATAAATCATCATCGTTGCGAGATGTCACAAACTCCACAGCCTGTAGTGACGAAAATTATTGTGAGTTTACATCTAGGAAATAAATTCATTGTAAATACTTACAGCTTGCATGCTCTTAAGTTCATTGATAATCAGAGCTAAAGCTTCCTTCGCATTTCCCATTTGCCCCAGTAGATAAACTTTTTCCCTTGCAAGATTTAACCTTGTGCAAACGTCGTACGCCTGTAAAAAACATATATTACATCTTAAAAAACAAGATGAACAAATTTGTACCTTATTAAGACTGTAGTACTGACTGCTACGCAAGAAAGGCAGCAATAGCCGTGGTTCAAATTCAGCATACAATTCCACCTGCACACAAATTTAATAGTCTATAGCTTCCCATAAAATAAATTTCAAAACCTGTAAATCATGATACTTTCTTCCAGCATTTGTGTCTCGTTCGAACAGAGTATGCAAATAGTCGTGTAAAAGACGCCGGCGGCTCTGTTCCTGAGGCAGGTTCTCTAAAGAGGAAACCACCTCGCTCGCACTAATTCGGTCCCTTTGCTGAACAAGTAAGTCAATGGCTCTTTTCGAATCCAGCTTCATTAGAAGGGCAATCTGATCAGAAAATAGAAATGCAACATGGATCAGAGGTTACACATGTAGCTTACATGTAACTTACATTGCCATGAAGAGCATCATAAAGATGGTGCTCCTCGATAATGTCAAACGCTGCGGGCTTTTGCAGCTGCAAAAACACAATTTATAGTTAACATCGCATGTAAATTTGAATGGTTATACCTCGAGATATAGGTTCAGCACGTTTTCAAGCTGCCTCTGAGAAAGGTAAAGAATCGCAAGCGCCTTCATCCTCACTGGATCAGCTTACGCTCTTCAAACAACACCAGTAGTTACCTCGAGTAAGAAAGGAGTTTTTCCGCCGGTACTGCATTGTATCTCAGCGGCAGATATAATGGTGGGTACAGAATAAATGTGTTGGGGCCAGCTTCGAACTAGCTCCAAGAACTGCTCATGGTGCGCCGGATTTACAAGCAACCGATCAAGGACAACCTTAAAACTTTTAAAAGTCCATGTTAGAGCTCACGCTGCACATTCGGAAGCTCACCTCATATACAGTATCGCGAAGCTGCGGATTGACAACTGGTATGTATGGGGCCAGGACGTGCAACTGTCTCAATTGGCCGAAATGAAATACCCGCCTGCTTTTACTCATCTGAACATCTGCAGGAATAAAAATAGCAGCCTCACCTTTCCCAAGCCTCAACACTACCACGCAAGATCTTTGGACATAAAGAAGCTGCCAGCGCGTACTCCCTCCCCAGGATCAAGTGATCTAAGTATTGCGCACCAACCTGCACGGACACGCATTGGCCATCGTCTTTTACCGTGAAAAAGAACACACCTCGTCCAGAAGCTCGACACGAGCATTTCCAGCTTCTACAGCTTCCAGTGCTTTCTCGTGCCACCCATGCTTGAGAAGCCATTGAACATGGTCGTCCGCATCCCTGCGAGAGTTTGCAGAAGAATCAGCTGCCTGTACAATTTATAGTTCTAGCCAAACCTTTGTCGAGCAACAACCACGTCCTTTGGAGACACAATGTAGTACAAAGGCTCGTACCCAGCGGCCCACTGGCCACCAGCGGTGCTACTTCCTACACACGACACGCAAATGAATTTGCTTTTTAAAATCTTATCGTACCAGAGAATGGAGCGTGAGCAAGCTCGTAATCCTTAGCCTTGTAGTGTTCATAACCATGCATAGAGAGCGCATCTGTTGCCAGTTCTTCGTTTTTCCAGTTCAAGATGCATACTTCAGGCCGTTGGGCATGTCCTGTCTTAGCACAGTTAGTAGTTTAACGTTACGTACTGAAATAATAGCAAAGTCATGTACCTGTTTCGGAGAGTAGCCCGTTGCCGATTCCGTTTTGCTGCCCTCCCTCTCGATGTAAGCAAGGACCACGAGAGCGCCTCCATACGGAGCCAGGCCGCAAATAAAGTATTCAGTTTGCAAAACTGATACAATCTCGACATACTTCGTCCCCGGCAGAAGGTTGAACCTTTTCCCAAAAGAGAATGTTTCGGAGTTGAGGCCTCCAGGAAGGTCAGCTCCCCTCACTCTGAGGGCAGCAATCTTGATGCAATTTCCCCAGCCGACTAACAGGTGAACATCATCCTGGAAAACAAAAACTATATGCTATACAGAAGAAATACCAAAGATGATGAGCACGAACCTGCCAAACTAGATGCGGACGCAAGTACTCGGCGTCTGGACTGTTCTTCGGCTTCTCAATAAAAGTAAGGCGCTGCTGTGAGGCTGTATCGAACAGTTTGACACCCTCGTCATTCGCCCACGCGATAAGGCTCGTTCTCCATTTGACAGCATGGATGGGACCCTCTCCCGAGTGCAACACCTGCAAAAGAACAAAAGAAAAGGTGTAGAAAAACCGAAGTGATCGTGACAAAGCTTTGAAGAATGAAAGAAAAATGGAGAGAGCAGAGTAATCTTCACAAGTGTCGCTACCTGATCTTTGGGACCAAACCAGCCTTTGCTGTTGAGTATGAGATGCCCTGCCAGTCCCCCGCCAGCAAAACGATTTGTTTTGCAGTAGTCTGGATCCAGCGCGACGGCCTTCATCGGCCGGTGGTAGTGGAACTTCTCGTGACTGTCGGTATACAGGCTGCTCACCACCACGGATCCATCGTCACTGCAGCTCCCCACGAATTCTCCAGCGCTATCGAAGCTCAGCTCGTTCACAGTGGCAGTGTGAGCAGCGAATTCCTTCACCTGGATATCCCATTCCATTCCATTTCCATCCAAAAAAACTGATAGGAGACTCACCTGGTTTCCCTGGTAATCCAGCAAATGCACCCTGCCGCCGTGCGTCCCCAGCGCGATCATCCGCTCGGCGACGCTGATGCACGAGGCCGTGTCGCTGGAGAGAAGAGAGGGAACACTACCTCCCAGGCGCTTGTACTTGAGGCGCGGCTCTTCGTCCTCGTCATCGATCGCCTCCTGCGCCGAGGAGGAATCGTCAGCGGCGTCGTCGTCGTCGTCGCATTCGTCGTCGGCATCGGCGCGCTCCAGCTCCTCCTCGTCCTCCATTGCCGATCAATCCAAGAACCCTAGAAACCCAATCTCGAGTAGGATTATTCCAAAATCTATTATGTTACAAAAGGCACACTATCTTAGTTTCTAGTTGTCAATGGAAAGGGACGCTGTGTCATGCTCAACGTAAGATCTGTTCTTGGAGGTTCCGGGCTTGAATTCGTATGGCCCCTGTCTTACACCCCACACCTGCAAACAAAGCGTAGAAAAAAAAGAAGAACGAAGAGAAAGAAAAACGCAAGTTTTAGAATCGAGAGCGACTTTGAGGAACCTGATTTCCTTCGTCGTCGTAGGCGCGATCCCAGCAGTGGATCTCTCCACTTTTGAGGATTGTGAGCTCGGATGTGCACCGGGAAGCACCGTTCTGCCAAGAAACGAAGAGGAAAATGTGAAGAACTCTAGAAAAAGTAAAATGCTTTTTTTTTTCGTTACCCAGTTGTTTGGAAAGCCTCCGGGAGGTGTTGATCCTTCGTAGAGACAACGTTGGCCTCGCGCACAGGCGGAGAGATAGACGGAAGTTAAATGCTCGGAGATGTCCTTGACAATCCAAACAAAAGAGGTGAATTCTTTTCCCAGCTCGAAAGGCTTGTTGTTACTTACTCCAGGGATCTCTTCCGGCTGTGGTCGCTGATCCTTTGGCCTCTCACAGAAGTTCTTGTATTCCTCAATGTCACGAACAGCGTAGGATCCAACCTACAGCGATCGAAAAACTTGAAAGTTCTACTCTACAAAGCTAGATGTGTTTTACCTCCACATCGCACTTCATTTCTTTCGGGCAGGGCCTCACAACGTAGAATCTCTGGAGAGAAAATGAAAGAACTCTCTGATCTGATACATAAAAGCGTTGTTCGTGCGCATACCTGTCTATATGGCTTATCAGGCGTTCTCCAGAATGCCTGGAAGAACGCAAAAGATCATTTTTCTTGTTTCAGTGCATGAAAACCAAAAATACTCAAGAAGAGCACCTGTTCGAAGTAGAGAACTTTCGCTCCATCGTCCAGAACAGTCGCGGGGCATGCCAGCATCCTGCGATCAAAAGCTTTTCAATATTCTTCCTGTTCTCGACAACCAGCGCGCTTACCTCAGATTGAAGTACGTCATTGGATCCCTTGCCGCTTGCTCTTGGGAAAACTACGAAAAGCAACCTCTAAGAAAAGTGGAACAAAACGATCACACAAGCAAAGATAATGGGAAGAACAAAGAAGACAAGAAGAAACAAAGCGATGGAAAGATCGAAAGGGTGATCTCTCGCTTACTTTCTCGCCTGTGAGAGCATCGGCGACGAGACGAGTGTGATCCCACCGCGTCTTTGCTTTGGTGAGCTTGCGGAGCAGAAGAACACCACCCAGCAGACATACCGCTTTCAAGACGAAGCTGCGAACGCCGCCGCCTCCTCCGTCACCGCCGCCGACGCTCACATTTCCAGCGCCACCGGAGGATTGGAGCGAGGAGGCGTCCTCCCTGTCGCCTCCCGCCATAGCCGAGAGGGGAAGAGGACAATAAGCCCTAGATTTGTGTGTGACGTGCTACCAGTCGCCCGCCACACACATTTTAAGTTTTTCTCGCGAGCGTGAGCTCAAATCGGAGCTCCGATTGGATCAATGAAGTTCGGATTGGATCAAAGATGGTGACGGGCGCTCAGAGCGATCGAGATCGCGAGATAGATCCCAAGCGTGGAATTTATGATAGTAAAGTGAATGTGGTGGAAAGTATGAGCGCTCTCTTTATAAAAAATTAGGGTTCTTGGTGGGCGAAGAATGCAGCCTCCACTTGTCCTCCAGCAGCATCCCCACTGCGCCAAGGTAGGCAATCGCGCGCGTAGGTTTCTCCTTACTCGTCGCCTCTCAGATCATCACCTCCCTCTTGCGCTGCCACAAGGAGCATGCCGCGGCCGCCAATTTTTCGGGGAAATGCAAAGGTCTCAAGCGTGAGGTGGCGCGCTGCTTGGAAGAGGAGGTATGTTTTTCTGCCAGGATTGACGCACGGGCTTTTGGATTTCTCAAGGTTTTGCTGCTTGAATTCGATAGAGAGCGATGAAGGAGAAGAGCACGCAAAGTTACTCGCGGACAAAGTAGAGAATTTCATGATTGCTCCATGTAATCTCCCGTGGAGGATTGGAGCGAGGAGTCCCTGTTTGGATCAAAGATGGTGACAAGCGCTCATAGCGATCGAGAGCGCGAGATTTCCAGTGGACCCTTCCATAGTAACGAAAGAACACTGCTAGAATTTGGAAAGCCATCTATGTTGTGACATACTTGGGTCAAATCAATGTTACGACATTCTTTGGCTTGACAGTGAGCTGCAAGGTACGAATTTCCATCGGCCCGAGCTCCACAAGCAGCGACTTTTGGTCGATCCGAGCTCCACGCTTGGCTCCACCTTCGCTTTTTTCGGCCACTTTCCATTCCATACGCCTCTTCATGCTGCTCTTGTCTTGGTTTGTTGACAGCGAGAGCTCGTTCACACCTTGTATCTGGAAGAAGTGTTAATCCTTAAGCGATCGGAATCGAAAACTCGAGCACGAATACCTCCCAGTGCCAGAAGAGCTGTTTGAGTTGTACATTTGCCGGCTTGGAGAGGGTATCGTCTTCCCCGGCCTAGAAACAAGCCATTTCGTTTGTAAAAAGCTGGTCTTTTTTGAGATGGAAAGGTTCTTGCGTACCTCAAACAAGTGAGCCAGCCTCACGAGGATGGATTTATCCTCCAGCTCCTACGTAAAATCAAAACCAGCAAGGTTATACACCTGGAGAAAACTTTGCTACTTCTTCAGAACCTGGATTGTGAGAAGCGCGACATTGTCTGGAAGAGCATATCCACTCTTTACCATCGAGAATTGCTTAGGAACATTTTGTCCACTCTGAGACAAGATCATGGTGGACAAGTTAGAAGAAACAAACTAGAAATAATCATCTACCGGAGTGCTGAAAAAGAGCTGGAGTGGAGAGTAAATTCTCTGGCCTTTGAGACGACGCCATCGGCTTGCTTCCTTGACGGGACCCGAATTTACGTAAACCATCCTTCTAACCTGCAGAAAAATTTGAGACGATGTTCGAAAATGAGACTTTTACTTGCCGTTAGACCTTCGCATTCCTGTGACCCAATACAAACTTGCTCGTCCAAAGCTTCGGAGACTCCTCTTTCATCATCGGCCATTAGACGTCTGCGTGAAAGCCCGACGATAAACACGCGTTTGGAATCAAATGAATACCTGTGAAGCATGAGCTCAACTTCACCATCGTTGATACTCGACGCTCCTGAAGCTCGATCGACAAGAAGTGACAAGTCCGTTTGGTTATCGTTGATATAAATTCCCAGGTTTACCTGCGGAAAGACAACGATTAAGAAACTACGGTGCCAAAAAGAGAAGTGAATACTTACGGGATAGTAGTTTCCAGCAACGGGCTGAGTCACTTGCTTTGATCGCACCTAAGCGTCCATGCAAAGAATGAATTTTTAGTTCGAAAGTTTCATGGAAACTCGTACTCGTTCTAGAAAATCCCGGCCGTTTGAATCAGTGTAGAACTTGCTGTTGCTCGTTGTGTTCGCCTTGACCTTCACAATGACTTCCTTTCCAACGCCATCATCCAGTGGAATGGGGCCAACCTGCATAGAAGAATCTCAAAACATAAAACGCTAGCAAGGACGACTGATATGTACCGTGATCTCAAGCTCATTATGGGTTTCGCCATTGTAAAGACGATGCTCCTGGAAAGAACTTTCAGATGTAGAAGCAAAAAAGAATGCCTCACTTCGTAAATCCAAGGTGAAACTTGTCGTCGGCGTGCCTTGTACAAAGGCCCCTCCACAGCCAGCCAAACCTGAAGCAAAAGAAAAATAAAACTTCAGAATGAAATTAAAAAACACAAGGAGCTTACAGATGATGTTACTGGAGTTGGATTGTTATCAGCTGGTCGAAAGATATATGCACCAGAGTTCTATCAAAGAAGAGTAAAAGTAAAAGTTTATGGTACTAAAAAATCACGTAAAGAAATACCTGGCCTCCAACTTCGCCAGTGTACCAAAAGTACTCAGTCGACGAATCCGTAATATTTGCCTCATATACTCTAGAGTTTCCAGCTGAACCTGCATCGATCACTTAGAACGTTAATCAGAAAACATGCAAGAAACCGAACCACTTGCCATTTTCATTGGGCTTGGACGGCTTGACAAGGTAGGAGCTGAAGCCAAGAGGAGGAACCACTGCCTTAAAGACGAGCGAGTAAAGAGTTTCGTCTTCTGGTATTACGCCGATATCTAGCTCGGCATGAAGCTTTCTAAGCTTTTTGGTTGCGTCACTGATGGGTGCTAGCTGTGAGTCCACTGCTTTGCCAGTAGCGTCTGTGACAATAAGAGCGTTGGAGCTCACCTGGTAGAAGAACAAACAATGCCTTTGGATACGCGAGAAGGATTACGATAATGAAATGTCGAGAGAACTTACCGGTATTTGAATGTATTCCTCACGAGCCCATCCAAGAGGATTATAGGCAGTGACAACCTGAATGATATAGAAAGCTAAGCAGCGCCAAGCAAGCAATAAAAGCTACTCTTACCAAAGGCTTGTCACTGGTAATGTTTTCGGACGAGGGGCAAAAACTTATATCGAGATGAGGACACTGAAACAAAATCAGGCTAGTCTAAGCTTCAAGGGCCATGGTAAACTCACTTGAACGGCGTCGGAAGAAACGTTCTTTCTGAGGCAGTCGGATGGAGAAACGCCGGCTGCTAAGCAAGAAGCAGCCAAGTTCATTGATTTCTCAGCCTGCACGAATGGATGGTGATATGATCGAAGAACAGGGAAGAGATTAAACACAGCACAAGCACAAACCTCGGAAGCTGCGATAGCAAGTAGTCTAGCATAGTCGTCAGCCACCTTTTGCCGCTCGGTGCCACTGACTCCATCGTGATGCTGTACAACACTCAAGGCACGCCACAAATTATCTGTGTTTGGATGGTCTCTTTTTCCTGTCAAGGCCTCCAGTTGCCGAGCCGCCTGTCGATAGTTTCCTTCTCGCGTTAAACAGGCTTCTAAGATAGAAAAGCACGTACCTGTAAGTAACCAGAAAGAGCACGAACGTAGCCCTTCAAGACGGGTCTACTGGTATAGTATCCTGTCCAGAACGAGTCCTTATTGTCCGCGTATCTGAATCAGAATTCTTAGTCTAAAGCTCTTGGAATAATTCAATTATACTCACGGAAAGAAGTCATTCTTTGTGACATTCCACACTTGATCAGCCGCGTGCTTAGCATCCAGATATATGGATGGCGTCGAGTACAGAGCGTTCACTCGACCATCCTGACAAAAAAATGTAAGAAAACGATTTAGATGATCGCGGTTACCTTATTCACGTAGTGGATCAGCTTGTCCATCTCAGTGTACCACTCTGCAGAGCGGTAGTATTTGAAATCGTCTCCCATCGTCCACATGACATGATTTGTTTGAGTCGCATTTGCCTGTGGAACAACTAAATGAGACCGTTCTTATGGATATGGTGGTGGAAAAACTTACATACACCTTGGCTGCGTTTACAAACGCTTCTACACGCTCCCCTATGTTCGTAGCGCCTTTGGAAGGGTCATCCTGGACATAGGAAAAACTTTACAAGGAGCAAAGATATAGTAAAACATAAATACCTGCATGATAATTCCACCGCTTCCTTCGTAATCAAATCCTTTTGGGGGATTGTAGTGGCGAAGAAACACACTCGTAAACAACTGTTTGTCAGACTTCAAGGTGTTTGATCCTTCCCAGACGAATTCGAGGTTCTTGTCTCGGGTCCTCCTAAGCCTGTCTTGATAATCGATCCTTGCGAAGAACAGACCATCAAAGCCAAGCTGGAAAAACAAAAAACAAGTTTTTAAATTTTCAAAACAGAGAAACTCAGAGATGTTTTGTCACTTTGCAAACTCACCTCAGTGCCTAGGAGATATGCTTGCACGGCGGAGTGTCCAAACGGGTCTATTTGCCATCCAATGCGAGGAACTACATCAAACTCTTGCTTGAGAAACCTGTGACCGAGTGTAGTTTGATCGATCATATCCGCGTAGTGAGTCGCGGCTTCATCGTGCATGCACCATCCACCATTTCTAAAACCAGCATTCACAAAGTTTTGTCTCAAATAGTAGAACCGAACTAAACAAAGTGATCAGATGCTACTTACGCAAATTCGAGCTGCCCAGACTTGACAAGCCGCCTCACGACCCCCTGAACGCTAGAGTTCTGCTCGTTCCACCATCTGCTAAAGAATGCCTGAAAAAAACAGCATTTTTACCATTGGGAAAAGAATTAAGTTCGCGATCGCAAAGCCAAACCTGTTCAACTTCCACAAATTTCCTGTCCGGGTTCTCTTGCAGGGAAGCCAGGACTGAGTCAAGAATGCCCTTAACAGTGTCCTGGGAAAGAGAGAACAAGCCATTTTTTTCTCTCTTGGTCTTGATAGAAAACTTACATAGTAGTCGTCCACCGTTTTGATCCACCCAACATCGTCGTGACTGTGAGCAACGAGATGGACGTTGAGCTTCCCAGCGACAACGCTCGCGTTAGTGATGTAAGCAGCGTAACAACATTGCCCTAATAAAACAAGCAGAAGAAACACCACTTCCATTCCACTTATCATTGAGACTAACAAAGCGTCCCATTCTTTTATAATCCACGATCGGCACGAGACGAACGAGGAGAAAAGCTAGCGCCCTTTTGTTTTCTTTCGCTGGCCATTTTCTTGGACAGTCCAATTCTTACCGTGCTTTAAGTTTTGGAGCTATTCGTTACATTGTTGGTCTCGATCGCATGGCAAATGGCTCGATTCTAAAGGGCTAAAGTTTTCTCCATTTGCCCAGAATGGGCATTTGCGTCCACTGCTCACTACTCACGGCGCTTCCAGGTCCCGTGGATCGCGACAACTCGGTCGCCAGCCAGGAGCACACCTCGGATGATCCGCAAGAACTGGAGCTCCCATCGCCTAGTTTCGATAACTACGCCTCCCTCCTCCGCCACTGCTCCCTCTCCTACGGCAAGCGCCTCCACGCGCATATTGTCTCCTCGGGGCAGGACAAGAATGTCGTGCTCAACAATCTCGTCGTCCAGATGTACGGCCGCTGCGGCAGCGTGCGCGACGCCAAGACCGCCTTTGACTCCCTCCCCGTACGGAACGTCTTCTCGTGGACCATCCTCATCGCGGCCTATGCCCAGAACGGGCATCATTCCGGGGCGCTATCGCTCTTCCGGCAAATGGACTGCGAAGGGATGGAGCCCAACGAGATAACTTTGATCACTATCTTGGGAGTTCTTGCGGCGACGAGAAGCGTCCGCGAGGCCCGCTCGCTCCACGCGCGCATTCTTCACACGCGTTTCCACTCCCATTGCCAAGTCCTCACGGCCGTGATCCACGTCTACGGTCGCTGCCGCTGCCCGCAAGACGCGCGGCACGCCTTTGACGCCATGCCCCCCGGCAAGCGGAATGTGGTGGCCTGGAACACCATGGTGGCGGCGTATGCCCAGAACGGGCATACCGCCGAGGCGTTCGAGGTGTACCGCGTGATGAGCAGCGGGGATTCGCCGGTGCGCCCCAACTCCGTCACCTTCCTCAACATCCTGTCGGCGTGTGTCGCCCCCGCGGACCTCTCACTGGGGCGATCCGTGCACGCCGGCATCCGCGGCTGGGAGACCGACGTCATGGTCGGCACCGCACTAGTGAGCATGTACGGCAGGTGCGGATGCGTTGACGCCGCCACCGCCGCCTTCCGTGCGATGCTCGTCCGCAACCTCGTCTCGTGGAACGCCGTCATCGCCGCAAATGCCCAGAACGGGCACGGCGCGTCGGCGGTGCTGCTGTTCCGGGAGATGAGCCTTGAGGGTGTAAAGCCCAACAGCGTGACGCTCGCGAGCGCGCTAGAGGGCTGTGCGTTTGCGGGGGCGCTGCAGCAGGGGAGGACAATCCACACACTAATGGTAGGCGGCGCCGCCCCGTTGACCTCCGAGTCTGGGGTCGTGCTGTGGACCTCGCTCCTCAACATGTACGCGAAATGCGGCACAGTCAACGACGCCGAGGGCATTTTCCACAGCATGGCGTGTAGAAATATCATCACTTGGAATACTCTTCTCGCGGCATATGCCCAGCGTGGGCATGTGTGCGAGGTGGTGGACACCTTTGCCCTCATGCAACAGGAGGGTATCGGCACAAACCCTATCACCTTTGTCAATGTTCTCTACGCCTTCAGCCATGCGGGGCTGCTGGAGCCGGCGGTGAAGTGCTTTGGATCGATGCTTCCAGAGTATGGGATCCAACCGGACGTGGAGCACTTCGGATGCCTGGTGGATCTCATGGGCCGTGCGGGCTGGCTCAACGAGGCCGAGGACGTGATCAAGCTCATGCCTCTCAAGGACGACGCCGTGTGGCTCGCGCTTCTCAACGGCTGCAAGATGCACCACGATTCCCAGCGCGGGGCTCAAGCAGCGGGCAAGGTCTTCAACATGGAGCTCAAGGATTCGGCGCCGTACGTGCTGCTCTCCAGCATTCACTCAAGGTGATCACTAAGATCGCGTACTTTTCTGTACGGAAGAGATATTCCTCGGAACCGGAGCGTGATCTACGCTACTCTACCGTATGATGCTCTCCGAGCTACGTACATATCACCTCATGATGGCGTTTAATGGCTGACTGATTTGACCGCGGGCCTCCGGAGGGGTCGCTCCCCGTCACAGTCACCGTCAGGGTAGCTGTCCCCCTGGCCCGCGACAAGGTGACGTGGCACTGGAGAGCACTCCTTCTACCAACCGGCCGGTCAGTGCCAGCCAGGAATCTCAATTTCTTGCTTTCCCGGCACCGGTAACGTGGGAACGAACGATATTTATTGGCGTGCATTATTGGGTTGGAGGGGATGCATTTATGTACCAACATGTGGATGCATGGATAGCATGTATGTGGGCATTTATTCGCGGCCATGCATGCCATGGGATTCCATGCCCATGGCCGACAAGGGCATATGCTTATGACAATGGCCATGAATGTTATGGGTGCACGATATAATAGGTTAGAAGGCACCACCTTTTTGCCTTTCTGCGTGTCTTGCGTACAAGTGTGTAATGGATTGGATAGGCGGGAAGGTTAGAATGTGTTGCTGGCCAACCAAAGTACCTTACAAAGCTGCCATGCAGTGGGAAATGCCCCCTTAAAGAGCTCTGGGAAGGAATCGAGCGATTGATTGAATGTGGTGTTGAAAATTGGAAGAAAGAGGGAAGAAAAGACACCCATACGAATCGCCCTCCCTACTACTACGACTACTACTATGTGATCGAGAAAGACCTCTCACTCCCGTGGATAAGAAAGAACTAAAGTGTCTTGGTGATGCATCTTCTAGAGCTAACTTTTCGTTGATTCTTTAAGTCGTTGTCGAGGTGTTTTAGAACTCCCAGTGGAGTGGAGTGGCTCGTCTAAAACCTAAGAAAATGGAGAAAAGACCGTCGCGAGCACACACGTGCACTTTTGGGTTGATTGGGTGGAGCCTCGCGATTATTTTAAATTTTGGCATCCTCTGATTGGCGGCTGCGCTTTGCTGCCCGACATGATTCGGCAGCGTCAATCATGTGATTGTTCTCTGGATGGCTTTGTTTGCAGCCAAAAGCCTGATTAAAGTTTGAGTTAAGCGGGGCACGTCATATGATTCACATGACTTTGACCCCACACCACCCGCAAGCTCCCAAGCTGACCAACGACAACAAGCAATGGAATTATGCAACAAATCCAAACAGAGAATCTAATGTTTCACTTTGGTGTTGGTGTGAGTGAGGGTTGCTTGCCCAAAATGCCCAGTCATAAAACTATGATAACGTGATTGCAATTGTTTTGAGTAGTCTAAGCTCGTTGTGCTCTGGGAGGTGTTGGAAAAGAAAAGGAAAGAAACTCTGTGGAAATGCATATGCTCCAAACTCCAAATGTCCCCATCTGGCATTACACGCCCACATTTCTCTACACTTTTGCTGTATCATTGGGCAAGTTGCGCGCGCATATTCGACCCCGGAGATACAAATCCAATAATTCATGACCCCATGATAAGGGGCCGGTCGCCGGCCAGTGGGGGACCGCCGGCCGGCAGCCGAATCACCGACATATCTCTCAGGCCGACAAGCCGGCCACAAACTTTCGTTTCCAAACTATCATGGCTTCACGTTATACATGTATGGGCTGAGCCTGAGAGCTCTACAGTTGATTGCCAGAACTTTAGCAAGGCTCTTTTGATTCGATCTGGAAGATTTTTTCCAAGTCTTGCTTGTGTCGACTGGTATGGTCACCTGCGTACCAATTTGGCTCTGGTCACTGCTCCTGAAGGTTTATATCGCCTGGTTTGGATCGCTATGTTGGTCCAAAGAGATAAAAAAGAGATATAAACGTCAATTTGGAGGGATCCTCCCAATCAACCAGTCAGTGTACAAAGTGTTGTAGGCTGGTGACCACAACCAAAACCAAAGCTACTGGCTTCATGAGAAAAGAAATATATGTGTATTTTTTTCAGTGGCGTGAGCTTGGCGTGGCGTGTACCAAAAGCGAGAGAGCAGCAAAAGCAATCGGGAAAACGATGAGGTTGTTGTGTGTAAGAGACTACTGCGTTCTGTGTGTATGTGTGCTCTTCCAACTACACATATTGAAAGCGTGGGCTCCTACCGTTGTGTGATCATAGAGCTTTTTTTTCATCTATGCATCCATCGACCATTCTTGAGGAAATGAGTGAAATGAATGAGTGACAAGGGACTGGAACAAACAAAGGGGCGGAATGTGTATGATTTCAATCAATTTCCAGGGAATTTATAGCTAGCGAGCATCAGGCACCTTTCTCTTCTCCAACCAACACAGATCTATTATGGGATTGACAATGGGATCAGACCATTGATTCATTCACTCCCTTGTAAATGCTGTAAAGGAAAAGGAAAGAGGCCCACACGAGACCCTCTAGCTCAGACAAGGATGGACAAGGTCTTTCTTGCTTGGAAAGCATCTATGGTTTAATCCCCTTTTGTTTCTCTCATTAAGTCTTAGCTTGACGTGTTCCTCGTTTTCTAAGATGAGAAAAATGGAGATGAAGCTCCTCGTTTTTAACAATCGAAACTCGTGATCGACGTCAACTTTGAGCTTCAAATTTGAAGCAGTGGCCAAATGAAGGCTGGATAGGACTGATTGCCACCTTGCGCAACATTTACCTTTGTTTAAAAGGTTGACGGAGAGATCGACGTGTAGGCGGGGCTTTTGAAGGCTGGGTGAAGTTTTCGAGTTGGAGATGAGTACACACTCGCAGCCTAGAAGAGATCATACATCCACTCGCTTGCTCAGACAAAAACAAACGAAAGGCCTCACGGGCGTCCATCTGGTTGAATCTTTGGTATTGCTGTTCCAACAGAAGAGGCCAAGAGGAAGAGAACAAAACCCGACGAATGAATTCATCCATCATCTCCAAGTGTTCCACCACCGCTTGATTGATTGATGATATCATAACGACAAGTCCTATTTTACCTTGGAATGCAAGCAAAAGCAAAACGTTACCGGCAATGGCCAATGAGCACAGAATTTCCCTCCCATTTTCCGAATGTTTGTTTCCACTTCTTCGGGGGTGGTGGACTCACCCATGGGGTCAAAAATTATTGCCGTGGGGTCCAACTAACCAACCAACAAACTACTAGCGAGCAGCAGCAAAGCAAAAGTTAAAAGGCAAAGCAAGAAAAAGGGGGACGTGTGAGTGAATGACCCCACTCTCCTCTCTCTCTCTCTCTCTTTTTCTATCCGCCCCCATTGTCAACAATCACTCCAAGTGATTGCATGTGTGTGGATGAAGCAAAAGGTGACGGTGAAAGAAATTCTCTATGATTCTTCCCTTCCGACGATGAGACGAGATTTTTGGGTCGGTCGGACGGCCGGTTGGGTCGGGTCGGTCGGAACCAACACGCCAGCAGTAGAAGCGTGATTCTCTAATCGATGAGTTTCTTGCGACTCTGTGGGGACGCTTTGGTGGTGGTGCGGGGGTTGGAGCTGGGTCGGGTGGGACAATTCTTTCTCCCTTGCTGTGCACATTTACCGCAAGCAATGTCAGTTCTTGTCCCCGGAGGCAGCCACACGGAACAAGAACATTTCACCGCCACCGTAAAAACAGAGCGTGGGGGCTGCTGCTTCCAACCCGGACCAAAGGGTTAATAAGAAAAATGGGGTTAAAGTATGGTTGAAAAAGTTTCACCATACGTACGAATCATGTCCACATATGTTGCGTGTGCGTGGTTATTTTTCTAATGTATTCTTGCTGCAATCACAAATCCGCCGCGAGTCAGCCCGCCACCGCACAGGCCCAAAGCAGCGGCATTTCTATATTCCCTCGTTTAATCATATGTGGTTTCTTCTTTCCTATGGTCTGGTTGGTTTGGTTGCGCTGATTGATTTGAATGAATAAAGTGGGATGGATATGCTCTTCCCAATGATTGTGTGTGCTCCCGGCCTGCCCCCTCAAGGCCGACAACCTGACGTGGCCGCTTCGTACGCTGCCACGCTCGACACGCCGGCTTGTCAGGGGACGGCCCACTCATCGCGGCCTCATCATTGGCTGCCGCGCTCCTGTCCTCCCATCATTCGCGCCCCCGCCGGCAGCTTCACGTGGACGCTGCCACCGGGGCCCACTCACGTGGTCACACATTCGTACGGTACGATTGTGCCATGTGGCTTGTAGCTACCGCGCGTTATCCTAACGGAACGTCGTTGGCTGGGCCTCCGTCCGTCAATGCCGTCAACGGCTACTGCGCTGCTGACGTGGATGGCCGGGCGGGTGGCCACACTGTTTTGGCCAGGGGGAATGCCCGGTAATTTGGGTGGCCTCTCTTTATAAAACCAAACGGTCCAGGGTTTTTAACCCTACATTATCGATCGAGAGAGCTTCCAGTGGGATCATCGCTAGCAGGCCACAGCGAGCTCTAGATTTCTCCGTTGAGAGATTTGAAAATTTCTTGTTTGGCTGTGAGGAGTGATAGCACACGCACGCACGGCCTTCTTCGTGTTTTAGCGAGCCAGCACAAGAGATCAGGGAAAACGAAGAGGGGATCTTGTTCCTTCTCGTTCTTGCTTCCCATGTTGTCGCTAGAGGTGGGCGGGAGGAGCAGCGGCGCCGCCATGTTCCGACGGGAGGAGAGCCACCACGAGCGCCTCCGAGCAATGTCGAGTGGTCTCACACTGGGCCTCGACACTGCCACCAGCAGCTGCTTCGCGATGGCCAAGAATTCTTGCGCCGTGCGGAGGGAGGAGATCGAGATGGCGATGGCCGCGCAGTATCACCATCACCAGCAGCAGCAGCAGCAGCAAAGATCTTTTCCAGTGCAGCTGGATCTCTTGCCGAGAGCTCCAGCGGTGCCAGCGATGGCGGCCTCGAATCACAACACCGAATCGCCACCGCCCGTCTCTTGCGTGTCGCAGCTCACTCGGCAGTCGCTGTTTGGAGGAGCGGCGAGCTCGGGGATCCACAATGGTGAGATTGACGATCCCAGTAATGGGTCTTGATGGGTTTCTCACCGATTATTCATTTCTTTCTGTGTAGATTGCGAGGAAATCGCTGCGCCTGAGACGCACTCGTCGAGCAGGGGGGCGTCGCCGGGGCCGCCGCGCGGCATCGACATGAATGAGATCCCTGCGGACGTGGATGGAGGGGCATCGTCCCCGCGGAGCTGCAGCGTCTCGCCCGGCGGCAGCGCCGGCGCGTTCGCGTTCGACATTGCTCGCAAGGGCGGCGAGAGCAGCAGTGTCAACATCAAGAGGGAGAGAGATCCGCGCCCCAGCGGCGGCGGCGACGGCGATGCTGGCGATCGTGCCAATTGCGAAGTCAGCTCCAGGGGGAGTGACGAGGAGGATGGAGCTCCGCGCAAGAAGCTCCGCCTATCCAAGGAGCAGTCGGCTCTCCTCGAGAAGAGTTTCAAAGAGCACAGCACTCTCAATCCGGTGAGTTGGAGAGTGGAAGAACGTCTCATCTCGTTTCGATCTATTCGACTGACTGGATCTTTTTCTTTCTTTCTCGCTCTCGCAGAAGCAAAAGAACGCACTGGCCAAGCATCTCAATTTGAGGCCTCGCCAAGTAGAAGTCTGGTTCCAAAATCGTCGCGCAAGGTAGGAGAAGATCAAAGCTCTCTTTTCTCGTTTCTATCGATGCTCATCTCGTTTCTCTTGTTCTTGCAGGACCAAGCTCAAGCAGACCGAGATCGACTGCGAGCTCCTCAAGCGCTGCTGCGAGACGCTGACCGAGGAGAACCGGCGGCTCCAAAAGGAGCTCCAGGAGCTCCGCGCCATCAAAGTCCCTCCTCCCTGCGTCATCTCCCAGGACTTTTACATGCCGCTCCCTGCAGCCACGCTTACAATGTGCCCATCCTGCGAGAGATTGGCGGCGGTGGACACCAGATCCGGCCACATCCCACCATCTTTCTCCAAATCCCACCACCCCCACCACCTTCAACAACAAGCAGCAGGAGCCATCGGCGGCGGCCATCACTTCGCGCCTCACTCCCAGCCCCCCGCCGCCTACCAGAGCTGATTCCGCGCGAGCGAAGCAAGCGAGATTGATCATCCAAGATCATCCCGACCCAGCGGCAAAGTGGTGATAGATCCGAGGGCCGATCTCTGTTCCATGGCGACCAAAAGTGGAAGGTTTCCAAAAGTTTCTTTCTGACTGGATATACTACCAACTTGCGCGCGTTCGATCATGATCACTCCACACACACACACGCACTCACACTCGCACCAGCAAGCAAGCAAAGCAAGCAAGAACAACTGTGAGTCATCGCTATCGTACTTTTGGGACGATTTTAAGCGAGCAAGCAAAGCTGGGCTTGGCTTGTCTCTCGCCTGGCCTTTGGCAAAGTCAAAAGCAAAGGCTGGAAAAATTTGGACAGTCAGTTGAGTGGATGGGTCAGTCATCAGTCAGCAAGCAGCGAGTCAGGCTCAGAGAAATCATTCACACACAAATTTTCTTCTTCCACACAGAGCAAGAAATACATATGTACTTACACCCAAGCACAAAAAAACCTTTCACACACACAAAGCTCTCTCTCTCTCTCTCTCTCTCTCTCTCTCTCACGCCAGCCACAGTTTGGATGGGGCCAAGCCCAGCAAAGGAAGGAAGTCGTGCGCGACCCGTGAGGTGTGCCGAGATTCAACAACACAAATGTGGTGTGTGTGTGTGTTTGTAAAGCTTGTTTCTACATGCGGTACAAGAATTCCGCGGTACTTAGGACAGTGGCATCTATCTTGCTTGTGGACTGTTGCTGCTGTTTTGCTGCTCTTGCGCTCTTGCGCTCGCTCGTGTAAATTATTCGCAGGAATTCGCTCACTCGAGACTTGTGAGCGGTAGTAGCCACGAGGAAGAAGATAGACAAGTTGATCAAATCAAGTTTAAGCTTGAATGGGGGCATGCATGGAGATGCATGGGCCATGCATGAGTCATGCACGAATCATGATGAGTGGGCCGTGTGTGTGTGTGATGCAATCGCCATGAATGATGATGATTTTGAATGAGCTTTTCCTTTTTTATCCATTCTTACTGCGTGGCGCTGGATCTCGTGTTTACAAAAGTGATTTAATGCGTGACCAGGGCGGGCATACCTGACTGCTACTACTACTCTACTAACGCTAGCCGCGTGTGAGAGTTTGTGTACTGCTCTAGGTAGACTGGACGTGTTCATAGCCATCGGCTGCTTGGATTGGAGTTTTGACTAATTAGCGGTGAAGCGTAGAAGACTGAGAATTCAACGGACCGAGATCGAGAGGAATTTTTGGTTTTCACGATGGTCATGAGAATTTATTGGCTGCGGCCGCGATTGGTTTGGTGGGCGAGGTGATTTAAGACCTTGATGAATCGAGGAAATTTCTATTTTTACTTACTATTGGAGATTTTCGCGATTGATTTGGGCGTGGAGATTTGGTTCGAGATCGATGGAGGAAATTTTTGGTTTGAGATTTCACAATGGTCATGAGATTTTACTGTACTATTGGTATGATTTTCGCGACTGATTGATTGTTGGCCAGCAGAGGCGATTTAGTTTGAGGAAAGAAGGCTTTGAATCTTCCACATGCTCCATAATGGGATCCAACCGCCCAACGGTACGGACTGGTGCTGACTCACGTGGTCCCCGCGGAATACCCGCCGGTGATTGGGCCGAATGGAACCACGTGGCGGACACGTTGCGCCCCTCGGCGGTCAATCATACATTGGCACTGGCGGTATGATGGTTGCCTCGCGTTTTCTCCTGCCTGCGCTGCGCCCTCTCTCTCATGGTTGTCATCATGGTGGCGACGATGGTCATGATGGTGTTGATGATGATCATGCATGTGGCGTGAGGGGAGTCGTGCGACATGATGTCCGCGCGTGCCTGCCTTCCAGGGTGCACAGGCGCCACCTCACCTTGTCGGCTATGGCATTGTCGGCTATGTATGCATGAATGATGCCTGGGGCTAACTAGGGCGGAGGAGGTTGCGGGTTCGACTCCGGTTCTAATATTGTTAAGGGGTTTTAGGGTTCTTCCGATGGAGGAGGACGCAGAGGAGAAGGTCGTGCTAGAGTACCTGCGGCGCAAGAAGTACCGCGTCGCCGAGATTGCGCTGCTCCAGGAGCAGCAGAAGCAGAATAGCGATACGTCTGGCGCCATCAGCCACATTATCAACCATTCCAGGTAATCTCTTCTCTAGCGTGTAGGGTTTTGATCAGCATTGCGTGCTAAATTCTTAGAGCTGACAATGAGGCTGGGCGGTACAAGGAGAGCTATAGTAAGCTCCGAAACTGGGTTCACTCTTCTCTGGATCTCTACAAGGTTCTTATTGCAGCTCTTGCTTGTTTTCAAGGTTTTGTGAATTTTTCTCTCTGTGGCAGACTGAGCTACTTCGTATACTCTATCCGGTGTTTGTGCACTGTTACATGGAATTGGTGGCGAAAGGTTTCGCGCAAGAAGGTACGCTGTTCCATTTGGCATGGTTGTTTTCCCGCTGAGGGGAAAGTTACAGCACGAGAATTCTTCCAAAGTTTTCGGGATGACCATCAACCGCAACATATAAGAGATCTTCAGAAACTAGAGGGAGTGATTACTCCTCAGCACCTCCAGGTAGCTTTCCTTTTAAGGGTCGAGCTTGGAGTCTCAAGGTTCTGGTTTTTTCGTAGGAAAACGAGACTGCATGCACGCTTCAAGAGAACAAAGTACACGTCAAGATGTGCCAGGTAGAAATTTCGTGCTGCAACTGGAATGCTCATAATCCCGTTTAAAATGCAGTATTCTTTCGAGTTACTTCTGCAATATCTCCAGAGCACAGAATCAATGTTAATGCTTGGGATCGTCAATTCACATATCAACTTGAAAGGTCGTCTCTAGTTTGTCGGTTCCATTGGACTAACTCTTTCAGGTTGTTGAAAGCAGTCCTTCCTGGGCAACCAGCAGCTTTAGTGGACGATGATGAATCTAGCTCTCTTCCTGCAAAGGTCCAGGCAGTGGTTGAAGCGACAAATCAAAAGGAGATTCACTGGGGGGTGGGTAAATTTCCTTTCTGGTTGGGCTGGACCTTCATTTTCTTTATGCAGATTCTTGAAGGATCCTTGGAAGATAAGTTTGAGAAGCAAATAGCGGCAGAGCTGGAGAAGGCTGACGCGGATAAAGATGCGGAAACAGACGAAGCTAAAGTGCGCGATTTCCTTGTTTTTCCTTTGTGATATCCATCGTCTTACGAGATTGATTCTTAGAAACGAGCTGCCGACGGGAAAGTAAAGAGAGTGAAAAGGGACAAAGCAGGTAAAGGATTAAAGGCCGAACCGGCTGCCAGATCTGTCCCCCGATTGAAGCCGGAGTTGACGATGCCACTGCTGTAAGCTTTTCAATTCTGCAACACGAGGAATTTGAACTGGCTTCTCTGCAGGACTGACGACTTTGAACGGCAAGCTCTGGATGACCTGCGTAATAGAGTCAAGCTCGGAAGCACTGCGTTGCCATCAGTGAGCTGTTACACATTTGTGAACACAAACAACAGGTTTGGATGCATGATGAGTTTTGAGAATGATTTGGTGAACTTGGAGCCACTGGCAGCCTGAACTGTGCTTCAATATCAGCAGACGGTGCTTATCTGGCTGGAGGATTCTCTGATTCGGCAATTAAGGTACGTCTATAATTGTTATTCGTTGCGTGTATTGACTTTAGAAACTTCTTATAGCTCTGGGACATGGTAAAGATGGGCGAGCCTTCAATGTATTCGGATGCTGGTAAGCAGTCTCTAAATAAAAGACCAACATCAATTCGTCAGTTTTGTAGGCAAGGGCCAGTTTGAGGGTCGCAGTTCCAGCTACATACGATTGGTTGGACATGCTGGCCCAGTATATGGTGTGGACTTTAGCCCTGAGGGTGATTCACTGCTATCAGCATCAGGAGATTGTACAAGTGAGTTATCTTGGTCTTTGCAGGAGCTTGCTAAACGTTTTGCTATCTGTCTTGAAGTACGCCTTTGGAGCACCAGGCTGAATGCCAACTTAGCTTGCTACAAAGGACATAACTATCCCGTCTGGGATGTTCAGGTATGACAGGCTTTTGGCCTTATAGTCGGTCTGATCTCCGGCTACTCTTGCAGTATAGTCCAGTGGGACATTATTTCGCGAGCGCGTCTTACGACCGGACTGCAAGAGTGTGGTCCATGGATAGATTGCAACCGCTGAGGATAATGGCTGGCCATCTCTCAGACGTGGATGTAAGTTCTACCTTTCCGCTTATGTCGTTTCTCTCCCTCGCATAAACTTGAGCGAGTTGCTGCATGCGTTTGCAGTGCGTGCAGTGGCATGTCAATTGCAATTATATTGCTACAGGCTCAAGCGACAAGACTGTCAGGCTGTGGGACGTACAAACTGGAGAGTGTGTACGCATTTTCACAGGCCACAGGTCGATGATCGTGTCGATTGCCATGTCCCCTGATGGACTCTTCATGGCATCGGGTGACGAGGATGGGGCCATTATGATGTGGGATTTGGCATCCAGCCGCTGCGTGACTCCTCTGCTGGGTCACACCGGCTGCGTTTGGAGCCTCGCTTTCAGGTAGCAAGAGCCTCTGGAGAAAAACGATTGATTTTTTTCTTGATTTTTTTTCCTCCAGTGGCGAAGGGTCCATTCTGGCTTCTGGTTCCGCTGATAACACTGTCAGACTGTGGGATGTGAACGGGAGCTCTAAAGTCACTGCAGACAAGTGAGTATTTTAATCATCTTCTTTTAAAGCTCTGAGAGCTTTGTATTTGTTTTTTTTATTCTCTGTTTGTGCAGAACAAGGAGATTGCGATTGTTGAAGACACTGCCAACCAAATCGACTCCAATCTACACACTAAGAGTGAGTAACAACACGCTTTTTCTTTGTAGTTACACGCTGATTTACACCGTTATTTTCCACTGTAGTTTTCTAGGAGGAACTTGCTGTTCGTCGCTGGCGCCTTTAGTCCCAGCAAAGGCCACTAAGTTACATTCTCCTGGTGGAAATCATCTTGGAAAAGCATAACGCTGAAGGAAGCGAGAACCTCAAGCTCTGTTGTGTTTGAGAAACTTGAAAGACGTGACCGCCAGCGCCGCGAAGAAGAGCGCCATCCCACACAGCGCCAGATAGTCCCAGTGGTTGCGGCTCATCTCGATGGGTCTGGTAGCCAGCAGTCTATCCCACACGAACGCAGGCCGGGTGGTGTTGGTCCGGGTCAGGAGCTGCTCGACGTCGTGAAGCCTCTTGCAGTGGCAGCCGGGGCACGGCTGGCGGATGACGCAGCTCAAGCAGGCCGGGGTCCCAGTGTCGCAGTAGAAGGAGGTCGGGGTGAGGATGTTGATCGTGTACTGGAACGGGTTCATCCAGTAGAGCCACTTGTAGAAGCGGATCCTGTTCCTGGGAACCGAGACGCCGGACGAGGAGATCCACATGGACATGATGATGGAGGAGAAGGTGACGGCTATGGTCGGGATCGGAGCTGCGCAGGCCAGGAAGACGCCGTAGCACACCACCACCATGGTGAAGAGGAAGAGGCACGTCCAGTACTTGAGGAACATCGTGAAGGTGTCGACTCCGACGCCGGCCATCCCGTTTGCTATCCCGACGAAGACGAACGTTCCCAGGAGGATGTATGGGATCTCCGAGACGAGCCAGGACAGCGGGTAGAGCAGCGAGGTGTACATGCGAGCTCGGCTCTCGCGGACGTAGACCTGCCTGTCGGTGCCGAGCTGCGGGATGAGATTGTTGGCGGTGGTGGCGCAGATGAGGATGGCCTCGATGTACATGATGAGCGACGCCGACTGCATGGAGGTGGACCGCTCGACGTCGATGTTGAGGAAGAGTGTGCCGATGACGAGCGCGATGATGACAATGCCCGTGAGCCGGTTGAAAGTGTAGCGGACGTTGCGCCACAGGAACCTGGCGTTGCGGAGGAACACCATAGCGAACTGCGTCTTGTAGGGGGCGATGTAGCGGGAGTTGAGATGGTGGAGGCCGTCGTCTTTCTGGTCACGCAGGGACTGGAGCTCGGCCGCGTTTGCGAGCTGCAGTGGGCTGTTATGATATGCGGAGACGAAGTCCGCCGCGGGCTCCCGCTTCGTGGTTCCGCCACCCAGGATGTCCAGCAGGAACACCATCGGGCTCCGCCGCGGGTCGTAAGGTGGCACGCCTGGAATGGCCGTGAAATAGTCGAGGAGCTGGCTGCCGTTGGTACCGGGTGGTCCGAAGTAGACTTGCTTCCCCTCCCGCAAGACCAGCACGCTGTGGAAGAGGCCTAGTGTCTCGGCGCTGGGATGGTGCAAGGTGACGAGCAGCGTGCGTCCGTTCATGGCCACCGTTTGCAAGAGGTGCAGAACGTTTCTCGCGCTGGCTCCGTCCAGCTGCGAAGTTGGATCGTCGAGAAACAGGATGCTGGGATTTGCTGCCAGCTCGATGGCTATGGTGAGCTTCTTGGTGATCTCCCGCGGTCGCTTGTTCATCTGCTGGAACACCCCGACTAGCTTGTTGCTTACGTGGGAGAGGCCTGTGAGCTCGAGTATGAGATCGACGTGACGAGCCTTGTCGGCGGAGCTTATGTGACGCCTGAGCCGGAGGTTGGCGCTGAACTCGAGAGACTCTCGGACTGTGAGATACGGCTGGTGCATCTCGACGTTCTCGGCAAAGCCAGAGATGCGGTGGAAGCACGTCTTCTTCAGCCGGACACCATTGACGAGTACCTCGCCTTCCGAGGGCATCCTGCCGGCCAGGCACTTGAGGAGTGTCGACTTTCCTGCGCGAGTGCTTCCGACGAGAGCTAGCATCTGGCCTGGCTTGACATAGCCGGAGATCAGGCTCAGGTGCCCTGTCGGAAGAGTGATGTCGAAGAACGTGAGAACTAGAGGCCTCACAGGAAGATGGAGTTCCATCCACTTGGCTGCTTCTTCTTGACCGGGACCGTCGCGGAGGCTACCGTCCTCTACTCTGCTCAGCTCCTCCGGATCTGGTTTTACAGCTTCTTCGTCGGCAACTGGATGAAGCTGACCTTTCCTGACAGGAGATGGCGCCAGCTCCGGCAAGCGGGACTTTTTGTACGCCAGGTATGCGAGGAAGTTGAGAGCGAGGATGAAGATGACGATTGCTGCGTACGCGAGCACCAGCCTTCCCCCGGAGGCTTCCAAGTCATAGAACTTGATAAAGGCCCGGCCGAGCGTGAGCCTTGGGTTTACCAAACAGAACTGGAAGTTGAGATGGCTCGTGCATGGCTGGTCGTACCGGGTCTTCATCTGAGTCGAGGAGTAGATGATGTTGCCCCAGCGCGTTGGAACGATGTAGAGCATCCATTTCCAGTAAGCGGGTGTCACACTGGGTAGCAAAATCACGCCAGAGAAGAGAAGACACACGAGGATGAAAAGTCCTGTGGATGAAAGAAAATAAACCCAATGTTTTGTCAAAAGGTGTTTCAAACCTGCCAAAGCTGCGGCATTCTCCAGCAGCGGAGCGAATCCGCCGACGAGAAACACGAACGACGATCCCATGTATCCTATCACAAAGATCAGCGCCAAATACTGGAAGTAGTGCGCAGCATTTTCCAGTGAGAGGCCCGCGAGGAAGTACGTACACATGCTATAGATTATTGCCTGCTCAAGAGAATGACCATGTATGTGTGAAGCTTCCGACAATCAAGCGACTCTTACCTCGAGAAGTGATTGCGGGAGACTCACGAGGCCTTGAGCCACGACGTATGAAGAAACTGGGAAGAAATGCAGCTCGCGGTGCTTTTGGAAAACCGGCCGATGAATCAAGAGGTGGATTGGGAGTTGTGTGAGGTTTATAAGCATCAAGACCATCATCGAGACGAAGCCAAGGGTTCGTAGCGCAATCATCTCATATTGATCGATCTTGCCGCCTTTCTTGTAGAAGAAAGAACCAGCAAAGAGTCCAAGAACAGTAATCTGTACGAATACGATTGTTGAAAGCTAAGAAAAAGTCTAGAGCTTTTCAAACCTGGAACAGCCGAAGTATGATCAGGATTTTGAAACGAATCGCAAATGTAAATTGACGCTTCACAAGGCATTGCGTAGACCATAGCCAGTCCTTCACGTTGACAAATCCAAACCGCTTTTTGTAGCACGCACCGGTTTCTTTCTGGACAGGAAAACTCCATGAGATTACCATTAACATCTGAAGATTTGGTATGAGTTCTCACCTCTTGCATTTTACGCTCCAGTTGCACGTGAAGTGATCCTTCTCTCGAGTTTAGCAAGTCGGCAACTTTACAAGCTTGAGCCGCCTGTTCGGCTGGAGAGCCACCTCTAACGTAGTGAGTACTACCGTCAGGCAGCACAACAGCAGTGATTTCGTCTCCCACTCGAACCGCTCCATTGGTTATGATCTCTCCGGCCTCGGAGACATTTGTCACGTAAACACCTACAAAACCTTATAATTCGACACTAAAGAGGAACACGTATCGTTACCCGGGCCATTCAGAGTGTCATGCTGGATGGAGATCTCAATATCGGAGATAGTCTCGGCCATGTAAGTGTGAGTCACGTCTTTGCTGGAAACGATACGCGTGACGTCTTTGAAATGGTCGGATGCTTTATAAGATACAACAAGCTCCGGAATTCCCAGTTTTGTAAAACCAGGCATCAGGTATCCAGCTCCAGACCCCGCAGAAATATCTTGAAGGAACACAGCAGGATCGACATAGCTAGGTTTTTTATATCTGGCAGGCAACAAGGAAGTTAGTTCGTCAGCAGATAAGAGAGTTTAGACATACCCAAGCTTGAAGAAGTAGTTTTCCACACTGTGTCGAGGACCTTGGTAGATCATCTGGCCCTCGGACAAGATAATGATCCTGTCAAAAAGCTCGAAAACTTCCGGAGCTACCTGAGCCATGCAAGTTACTAGAGCGCATTCTTGAACACGAATCACTGTGTCTAAGAGATTATGAAGCCTGTCATAAAGGCGTAACGAGTCCTCTGCCGTTGCTGGCTGATCGTATAGAAAGACTGAAAAAGTCCGCATCGCGATCTCTGCTGTCGTAAGCCTGGCTTTCGCTGATTCCTTCAGGAGAGGCCCGACCACCAAATGCTCGATTTGCTTTAAGCCGAAAGTCTGTAGAACATATTCCAGGAATGGATTGTCGCTGTCTGCCAAGTCCGGAGCAAAGCACCTGATCATTTGGGCCGTGAGTTCCTGCGGTCGAAGCCGTCGCGTGCATTTCTCGGCAAACTCGAGAGTTTCTCGAATGGTAAGCACCGGCAAGTGGCTGATAAAAAGCATTAAATGGAGTTCAGACAAGAAGAAAACAAAACAAAGATTACGTACACGTTGTGAAGGCCTGTAGCATAAGCAATCGGACGCTTGGTCTCGAGATCTGGCGTCAATACGGAGTCGTTGTATAAGACCTGGCCTTCAAACTTTACGAGCTTGCTGGGATGAAAGTGTCCGGCAAGGACCTGGTATAATCACAGAAAGATGGATAAGTCACATTGTAATAAGAAACCACTAAATTACCTTCAAAAGAGCAGTCTTTCCACTTCCTAGAACAAAGAAAAAAAAGAAAAAAACCGTGAAAATGTAGCTAGAGTTCGTTAAGTTTTGGAGAATTACCTGCCGGACCGATCACTAGAGTCATGGAGCCAGGCATAACGTAGCCACTCACGTCGTCAAGTACCTTGACACTGCTCGGTTGATCTCTTTTCTTCGCGAGAAGCTTTAGAGGACCGAGAAAGCAGCCCACAATCTTCCTTCCAAACGTTTCATAGCTCTGCGCTTGCTGCTGAGGACTGTTCACGGTCACAGTGACACCCTTGAATCTTATCACCTGCAAACGCTCGCCTGGTAAAGATCTTCCCGGACAGAAAGAAAAGAACAAGGAAAATTTTAAATATCTGGTACCAGGTCATATGGATCCGTCGCAGCGTGGTACTGCTCCAGATCGCTCTTGAGCGAGCTCGATCTCGCAATGCTGAGGCTCACAGCCCTTGGCAGCTCCTCATCGACGACGAGCTCGCGGAGGGACGAGGAATTGGAGACTCTCGCGGCCTCCATTTCGTGGCGGCGATCATCGGCGCCATCATCCGCGGTGGCAGCCATCCCCGATCGACGATCGGGAGCTGTATTCTCACAGAAATTCTCCAAATTTCCTAGATCAAGGAGAAAGAAGCGCAGAGATCACTGGAAGAAGCTCTACCTGGCCCAGATTTCCAAAAAACGTCACTGCGTTGAAATTCGTAAAAGCCCTATCTCTCTGGAGAGAGATCCTAGTCAAACTCAAACACCTCCATATAGCTCCCATATCTCTAGAAATTTTATAGTATTTCTTCCCATATGTTAGTCCACGACGCTCGCAATTATCCAAGCAAGCCGCCACCATCGATCTTAATTTTTTCCTCCGAAGTTTCGCACGAAAGCTGAAAAAAGAAAAGAAAAAAATTGTCGTCTTGAAGTACGTAAGCCTTGAGCTCAATCGTGAAAGGTCCACCATCTGGGAAGGAAATTTAGAAAACTAAACTGCGAAGTACCTCACTCTAGTCCTCCAAAGTTCTCGTCATAGCCCAGAGCGTCGCGAGAACGTCGTGAGTTTTACTTCCTGTTGTGCTTGAGTCGAGCGAAGGATACGATCGCCAGGACCGCGAAGAGCAGCACCATGAAAGCCAGAGCCAGGAAGTCCTTCCCAATCCTGTGCTTCTCAAGAACTCTTGCCTTGCTCAGCCTCTCCCACACGAAGCTTGCTCGAATGAACTGGCTGAAGACCGGCCCATAGATTTGCACCAGCTTCTTCTCCAAGTCGACCAGCCTCTTGCACTTGCATCCAGGGCAACTCGCGCCGATCGTGCAAGCATTGCACGCCGGAGTTCCGGTGTCGCAGTAGAACGCAGTCGTGGTGAGGATATTGACGGCGTACTGATACGGGTTGATCCAGTAGAGCCACTTGTAAAACTGGATGTTGTAGCGCGGAATGGAGACCCCCGAGGACGCCACCCACACCGAAGTCGATATCGACGAGACCGTCATGGCCAGCAGCGAGTTTGGAAACAGCAGCGTGACGAAGATGCCGAAGTAAGTCACGGCCAGGGTGAAGAGAAACAGGCCGATCCAGTACTGGACGAACGCGGACACGGAGTCGACGGCAAGGTTGGCCAGGCCGTTTCCAATCCCGACGAAGGCGAGTGTGCCGAGCAGCAAGTATGGAACCTCGGCGATGGCCCAGGACAGCGGATACAGCATCGGGGAGTACATCCTTGCTCGGTTCTCTCGATAGTAGACGAGCCTGTCCGTTCCGAGCTGCGGTATAACGTTGTTGGCCGTGAGCCCGGAGATCATAATCAGCTGGATATACGGGAAGAGGCTGGCGGACGTCATGAACAGCAGCTTTTCCACGGAGATGTTGAGGTAGAGTGTTCCCATGACGAGAGCGACGAGAATGGTCCCAAGGAGGCGGCGGAGTGTGTATGTCACGTTCCTCCATAAGAAACGCTGGTTCCGGAGGAACACCATGGCTGCCTGCGTCTTGAACGAAGCTGCGTATCGAGAGCTGATGTTCTTGAGCTCGGGATCTGGCTGCTGCTTGAGAAGCCTCTCGAGTACCTCCGCGTTTGCCTGATGTAGAGGGCTGGACTGGTACAGCTGAGAGAAGTCGTGCAATGGTTTTCGCTCCTTTATGCCTCCGCCAAGTGCTTCGAGGATGTAGGTGACAGGGTTCCACTGCTCGTTGTAAGGTGGCGAACTCGGCACTGACGTGAAGTAGTGCAGCACTTGCTTGCAGTTCCAGCCAACGGCGCCGAAATAGGCTGTGTGACCGCCAATAGCTAGTACCAACACATCGTTGAACACGCTGAGTGCCTCTCCACTGGGATGATCCAGCATGCTGATGATAGTACGCCCGCTTAAAGCAACACTCTGGAGCAGTCTCAGAATCTCTCTGGAGCTAGTGCCATCCAGCTGCGCCGTGGGATCCTCCAAGAAAAGTATGCCGGGGTTGACGGCGAGTTCCACAGCTATAGTAAGTTTCCTTCTTGTCTCCTGGATTCGAGCAGTGACGAGCTTCAAGTTGCCAACAAGTTGATTGCTCATAGCTGACAATCCCAAAAGTTCCAGGACCTCCGTCACATGCCGAGCTTTGTCGTCCGCACTGATTTGTTTTCCCAGCCTGAGATTTGCACTGAACTCCAGGGACTCTCTGACAGTAAGATACTGTTGGTGAGCTTCCAACTTCTCAGCAAATCCAGATATCCGGCAGATGGCGAGTCTGTCCAGTTTCAAACCGTTTAAAGAAACGTCACCCTCGAGCTTGCCGGGTGGTAGCCTGCCTGCAATGCAGTTGAGTAACGTTGCCTTGCCCGACCGTGTGCCCCCAGCAATTGCTAGCATTGTTCCTGGCTTGGCATAGCCAGAGACGTTGTCCAATACTACTTGCTCAAAAGAAGATCGCGCGTCCCGCCTGGTGAACCTCAGCTGGTGAAAGGAGAGCGTTACAGGCTTGACAGATAACTTGCAAGTCCACCTCCCAGGTGCTCGTGTACCTCCGTTCTCTGCTTGTTCCACATTGTTGGGGCCGCGAACATACTGTTTCTGCCTTGGTATAGCCGATGCCGTTTCTTGTATCCGGACTTTGCTGTACGCAAGATATGCCAAATAAATGAGAACCAGAATATATGCAACGATGACTCCGAATGCGAGAACAAGCCTTTTTCCACCAGCTTGTAGCTCATAATACTTGAGAAATGCTTGGCCAAGAGAAAGTGTTGGATGAAGAAGACAGAATGGATACGTGCGGTAAAGTGTGCAAGGTAATTCATAGCGGTTGTCGGTTTGAGTCGATGTAAAAATGACATTTCCCCAACGAGTTGGTGTAATGTATAGAACCCATCGCCAGTACCAGCTGATTACACTTGGAATAATCGTGGAGCCCGAAAATAGAAGGTTCAAAGCGACAAATGAACCTGTAAAAACAAGTAGACATGTTGCTGAAGCTACATTATCTCAGAAAAAGTCATACCTCCCATCGTTGTGGCTACTTCCAGCATTGGTGCAATGGCACCTACCAACAACATCCAAAGTGAGCCCAAATAAGCAGTGACAAAAATCAATCCTAAGTACTGAACATAATGTGCTGCCTTCTCTTTAGACAGCGAAGCTAAAAAATACACGCACAAACTGTAAAGCAGTGCCTGTAATACTTTCAACGCTCAAGTCATACGAGAAAATAATAGCATACCTCTGTAACTGATTGAGGAATGTTCAAAATGGCATGTGCTACTACATACGAAGAAACAGGAAATAAGTGTTGACCTTGCTGCTTGTAGAAAACGGGTCGATGAAACACCATATGGACCGGAAGCTGGACGATGTTAATTAACATCAAAGTCATCATAGATATAAATCCAATCGTTCTCATAGAATTCATTTCGTATTGATCAAGTCTGCCTCCTTTATGATAGAACAAGGAGCCAGTGAACAAGCCGACTAAAAGAATCTGAAGAGTCAGCATTTAGCATGACTAAATCGGACGCTGTCATTACCTGGAGAAGTCGTACAATAGCTAATCCCTTAAGTCGCATTACAAATATTGTTTGACGCCGGATCAAACACCAGGTCGACAACCACCACGAACAAAATTGTTGCCATCCGAAGTGTCTTTGATAATACATAGCATTGCCTCCCTGCAAACTAAAGACATAAAGGGACTTTCAAATTACGAGATGCCCAACCTCATCGAGATTTCGCTCCAACTGTAAAAGGATGGAGCTATACGATGCCTTCAACATGTTGGATACTTTCGAAGCTGAATCCGAGCTCTCAACATATTGAAATTCTTCACTACGCACGCAAACTCCTGTCACCTTGTCGCCAACACGAACGCAAGCACAACTTTCTACACTCGGAGCTTCCGTCACCAACACATCTGCACGGCTCACTGCATTTTAGTAGCAAAAGAACACATATTCTTTTCCATACCATTCCCTTGCAGCGAAGCACGAATGCTAGAAGTTCTGAATAAGGTTGCTTGAGTCGCCTTTTCAGTTGAAACAAGCCGAAAAACGTCTTTATAGTAGTCCGATCCTTTATAGAACTTTATAAGCTCCTCAATACTAAGCGATGAAGGCTGCTGTGAATACTGTCCACCCTCGCCAGCTGCAATATCCTGTAAAAATGTTCCAGAGTCTACGTGAGCGGGCTTCTTGAACCTGCCAGGCAAAAATAAAACGAAGAACAAAGTGTGCCAAACACATACCCAAGCTTTAAGAAGTAGCTCTCGACGCATTCACGCGGGCCTTGATAGAGAACCTCACCCTCGCTGAGAAGGATAACACGGTCGAAAAGATCGAAGGATTCCGGTGAAATCTGAACCAGCGATATGACGGCAGCACAATGCTGTACGTGAACCACGCTTTGCAGCATTTGAAGCAAGTCATACGTGATAAGCGAGTCCTGTCCAGAACTTGTCTGATCATACAGCAACACAGAGTATGTACCCATAGCAATCTCCGCAGTTGCCAGTCTGTTTCGGTCGCTATCCTTGATGCCATCAGCAAGAGTCCCAACCCGTTCGTTTTCAATCTTTTTGAGACCAAACATGTGTAGGATGTAGTCCACGTACGAGTCCCGGCCCTGTACAGCATCGGACTGTGGCATACAACGCTGCCATAGAGCACACCGTTGAACAAACTCGATAGTTTCTCGGACTGTGAAAAACGGCAAATGCCTGCAAGTGTAGGCCAGTTTATACGGCTGAGAAACATCAACGAGCCTACTTACACGTTGTCGTGTTGAGTCACATAAGCGATGGGCCGCTTTATAGCAAGTCTGGGCGACAAAGGGTCGTTGTTGTAAAGCACAACGCCCTCCAGCCTGAGTCGTCTGTTAGGACGTAGCTTTCCTCCCATCACCTGTTATCACCACTGTCTGTAGAATTAACAGCCAATGTAGCATATGAAACAAAGCATTTCATATCTCCAAACAATCACCATGCTACCTTGAGGAGAGTGCTCTTCCCACTGCCTGTTTAGAAGGAAAAGGTCTCAAAAGAAACAAAAATCAAGGTCACGAACCTGGCGGACCGAGAACAAGAGTCATGGAACCCGGCATCACATAGCCACTCACGTCCTTGAGAACCTTGATCTTGCTGGATTTCTTCTTGGAACGAGCCAGCTTAATGCAAACTCCTAGAAGGCATCCAAGTAGCTTCTTGCCAAAGGTATCATAGCCCGGACCAACTTCGGTGTGATCCATCGTAACACTGATGGCTTTGAAGCGAAGAACCTGAATGGAACGTAAGATCCCTCCACGGTAGAAAAAGGGAACTTACTAGAGTCCAGGGAGGGGATTTCTCCTTGGAAGTGGATGGAGATTCATGGCTGACATCACCAAAGGAACGCCTTGTGGCACACATTGGACAAAATCCCGGGCCAGCATTTTCCTCCGGGCTCCTCGCCCGTGGCGCCGACTCATCAACCGGCGATGGAGGCGATTCTTCCTGTTCCTGAGAGCTAGAAGAGCTGCTCATCGGGTGCGGCATGGCGATCGGCGCGTAGAGATCCTCGACCAGCGACGCCGACAGCTGGAGCGAGAAGGGCCTCACCACCGAGGACTTGCGCGATGATCCATGCTCCATGAGCCCTAGAAATAAAATTCAAAACGGTCGGTTATGCACTTCAGAATATTTTCTGTATCTTCAAAAAAGATATTTAGTTTTATATAAAACTTCTATAAAATTGAGTCTAGAACTTTAAAATATTGATTTCTAATTATCAATTTTTATATATAATTATTTTTTAAAATAAAACATTTTAAGAAGTTATAAGTTTTATAATATGCTATTTGTTAAAAACAATCTAAAATTTTAAATTATCTATAAAGAATGTTTTATAAAATAAATTATGCCTTCATTAGCAAGAGGATTTTAAAAATAACCAATCTCATGGCCAATCTAGGAATATTCATGAGATTAGGTTTTTAAAAAAAAATATGGTGAAGAACCTTTGAAAATGCTTGTTTGTATTACATGATTTACATGATAATTGTGTCCAATGTAAATTAGTGACAAATGTAAATTAGTGATTTTAAAAAGGATTATATACTCTTATATAAAAGTATTCTAAATATTCATAAATTAAAAAGAGCAATATAAAATTAAATATTTTGTTAACATGATTAATAAGTAATAAAAGAAGAATACATGAGTTGTACAATATTAAATAATAATATATTCTAGTTATTTTGACTTATTGCATAGATTTTATTTATTTCAGCTTAAAATTTATTAGTTAAGATACTAATCTTAAATATTTTTAAAATAGATTTATAGTTTTGTTATTTTCTTGAAACATCTCACTCCAAAGACAAAAATAAAAAATAAATATTAATAATAGGCATATAAATATAAATTACAGTAATGTGGCATATTTTAACTTGATATATCAATTGACGATTCATTCATAGAGTGAGATAGTATAACCAAACTAATATATCTGTTCAAGAAAGCCGAGCTCAATGAATCCTTTCGACCAAAAAAACAATAAAGCAATAAAGTATCTATACATTCATACAAGCATTTACTTATAAATTGCTATTGTTTGTAATCTTGTTCAAGAGTTTAACAAAGAGATCTTAAATATTTTACCATATAATACAAGGTGCCTTATCCTTCCCATTTTTTATGCTCTTGAGGGGAAAACACATTTAAATGCAAGATTAAGGAATAAAGTATAAAGTTGTTACAAATCCTGCAACTAATTGAATGTCTTGTATAATAAATCATGTTACAAAATCTTAAAACTAGAAGCAATAATTTGTGGCAGCTACTTTTTATAAATTAATTGTGGGAAACCCAAAATCTTATAAACTATACTAAAATTCTAGATTATATGCCTTAAAAATTCTTTCACCTCAAATCCACTTAATTTGAAGAGAATTTTTACAAAATTAAGGCTTCTTATTGTGTGAATTTTGCATAAACACTATAGGTCTTATGTATAGAAGCTTATATATGTGCTTTCATATGTAATTGCAATACACTGCAAATATATATAGATGTAATACTACGTAGTCATTAAAATATATATAGATATTCATTTATCAAGAGCATTCTTCTATGCAAAAAAATCAGAACCACTGCAAGAAATAAACTCCTTACCCAAGTTGCATGAAATTTATGTATTTATATTGTATCTTTTGCATCTAAACTCTAGAATATCAACTCAAGATAAAAAGCCACATCTCTTAACACATGGACGTAGGCAAACAAAATACTCATGGCCAAAATTCTTCTCTGAATATGAAATAAAAACTTGCATTTCATTAACACATCCTCACTTTGTGGGCTATCAAAGGTTGCTCAAGCTTGTATTTGCCACCTTGATTTATATGATGTAGTAATGATGATTTGAGTCTAGAGATCCAAGGCTTGCATTAGTAAAACCCTAAAAACACCAAACTATAAAATTCATTTATATATAAACTATAGTATAAAAATTTAGTAACTCTATCTTGCCTCCTTCCTTAGAGTCTTACTCATAAAGAAGCTTTCATAGAGCCTCATGCTTTCAAGGAGGCTTGTGTGGAGCCTCCACCTAATGGAGATTGTCAAGTGGCACCTCCACCTCCTTATTTGGAACCATTAAATCAAAAGGAGCCTCCACTTTGCTACCCTCCTAATAGAAACTATCATATGCCACCTCCACCTCTTTGCTTGTAACCACTACATAATGAGGCGCCTTCACTTTGTTGGTTGGAGTATCCTTCATATCATGTGGAGCCACTAACTCATTGCCTTGGGGAACCTCAACTAAAGCCTCATCCTTTACCTCACATAGAGGATTTAACACATCCTTCTCATATGAATCGTAGTTAGGGGTGTCCATTTTACGAGAAGGCTCAAAAGCCTTTTCCACTACTATGCTGTATAAGCCCTCCTCCACAACCACCTTGTGCCCCACATAAAAGATCCTCTTCCATAACATCACAAGGATAGTTTTCCTTTACCATTTCGTGTCTGTTAGTGACCTTATGTTTAACCACCAGCTCAAAATCATCCACCACCATATGCCACACAATGTAAAATTGCACTATAAGCTTTACAAAAATAGCCTTGCAAAGGAAAATAAAATCTAAAAACAAATAAAGGATATTTATTAGTATTCAATACAAGACTTATATGTCATAAATGATTATTAAGTTAATGGATCATCTTGCACTTGTAAAGCTGTTTTCTCTATATTCTCAGGATCCAACACCTTTCTTCTGCAATCTTTATAATAGAAGAATCCTCCTCTACCCTTCCCTCTTCACTTTCCTCTAGGATACTGTTATTGTTTATATACCTCTATATATTTATGCTTTTATGGATTTTATTTTCTTTCTAGAAGAAAGATTTATGCTCTATTAGACCAGGGTGTCAAGAGTTCTTAGGCACAGCTTAGTGGCAATACTTGCATAAACACAACCTCAAGATTGGAGACTATATCATCTTCTTTTCACCTAATATAGTGAATGTACATATATTAGGGTTTCCATACAACCCTCTTCTATTGCAAGTCACAAAGCCAATAGCATAAGTGGAGGCCTGCTATCCTCATTTAATATAGCAATTCCTCAATTCCCAATGCTTTACAAAAGAAATAAGATGAATAACTTTGCATGCATTTCAAAATTCAAAGCATACTAGCAAGGGGCTCACTTGGAAATGTGTTCATATCAATGAGATAATATGAGCTTCTGCGTCCAAGAAGTTTGTAAACTATCACACTATAGGTGTATGTCATGTAGAACACTTAACTTCTTAGTCATGGAAAAAATATAGAATGAAAACACACATAGCATATGCATTAGAGAAGAACATGCATAATCAATTAGTTATGTGCAAGCGTGTGTTGCAATGTTCTCATTTACCACAATACAATCATTGCAACAATCACAAAGTTCAAGCCCAAAAAGCAAAAATCCAAGAAAGAAAAACTTATATTATCAATTTGTAACATGCCCAAGTGCAATAAACTAGTGAAATGCCAAATAGTTGTGTGTATGATTAGAATTGCAAGAAATTAATAAATACAACAAGATCCACTTGCTCGTATAAAAACTATTACATTTGATGCTCTAACCACATAAAAAAATGTTTTACCCTCATCTCTAACAACCAATTACACTTGCTTTTGTGCTAATCAATCATTACCTAAATTAGGGTGTCGTGTACAAACAACATATGAGAAATGAGAGACTTACGAGAGTGATTGAAGCACCTTACATTAGAGTATATAAAGTATGCCTATAAGCTGTTAAACATTAAGCACAAACCCTTAAATTAGGAGGAGAGAGATGTTCATAATCAAAGATAACAAATTTATGCTCATGACATAAGAATGAAATAAAATATCCCTTGCTAGATTCACAGTAATGTCATGCTGTTTAAGATGATGTGGCATTAATCTTGTGTGGTAGTCTGAGATGTCATGCCCTATATATACATAGCATAACCCATGATAAAAATATTATGTATACAATCATGTTTCGATTATTTATATAGCAATTGAAAAGTGATTGTGTATATAATAAAACTCATAAATAAATAAATAAATAAATCCATATATGTGTAAATATATTATTTAAACATTCATAATCACATATCCATTGCTATACAAATAGCAATAATAAATTATGATGAATATTTGAATAAAAATTTTATTTTTCAATTAATTTTTTTAAATATAAAATTTGTCCCAAATTGTAACCAAAACTAAATTAGAGTTAAAAATTAATACTTAAATTAACAATAAGTGCCAAATTTGAGTTGAAAAAATATGTAATAATAATGGTTTAGTGTAGTAGTACTAGCAACTCAAAAGTAGAGCAAGCTATTATTGATTGCTAGAGCTCTAGCTTATTGTAAAGTAATTCCAACATAATAACCACTATAAATGTAATATAAGCACCATTGCAATGTTCTTTATGATAAGTCATAGTAGTTTCTAGAATCTACTACCCCTATGCATTGATACCACATACTATAGTGAATTTCTTCTTCACTTTCATGAAAACCATAACAAATAAGTTTCAAGTGATTAACTCTGGGGAGATGGGATAGTCTTCTAAAGTTGAATCCTAGATAGAAAAAGAGAGACCCTAATCACTCATTTTTATTTTTAACATCAAACTTCTTTCTTCTTTCTCAAACTTTTTGTTTCTTTTTGTTTTTTCTTGTTTTGTTCCTCCCTTCAAAATGTTGCATCAATCAATCAATGTATGGCAATATATAGTATAGAAGAATTTCAATATGGTGATTGATTTGAGGGTAATTGATTGAGTGATGGATTCTTCTAGGAGCTAGGTTGTGATAGTGCATAAGACTTGCATATCACCTAAGTCAAAGAAACTTATTCTCTTATCTCCTACAGTCTTCCTTTCAATACACTAGATTTGTTTCCTCGATCATGATGTGGTGCCCCTCAAGGGTCTTTAGAAACTTGGTGGTATGGTGCTTAGGTCTCTTAGAAAGGATATCAGTTTCCTCAACATAAAAAAGTATAGTTGCAATTTAAGATAGGCTAGGTATTCATATACCACATATTCCATATCCAAGTAGATTCTATACTATAGGGTTGCATTACTATACTTTAGGGTTTTTTTCTTGCGATACAATTGTTATTCTTAACTTGGTATTAGAGCAGGATGTAAAGATCTAGGAAGATAGGAGATGCATCCAACTCTAGCAATAAGCCATTTGTCTTCAATAGGAGAGATTTCTCTTTGTGAAAGAACCTTATTAAGGCATAATTCCATCTTCAAGGTGTGTATGGGATTATGAATAGTACTAAGGTAGAACCTTATGTTGGAACTAGAGTAAAGGCCCAAAGGGTCCTTAGGGACTCAAGAATTAGGAAGGAATAGGTTGTGGGGTGCATTTGCATCTACCTAAGTCATGGGATCTTACTTAAAACAGACATGGAAAAAAAATGACTCTGATTTGTATAGCTTGAAGTTTGATATGGAAGTGATGAGAATCTATTCAATCTTAGAGGCTTGCATTTTTTAGGATGGTGGGAATATGCAATAGCATGTGAACTCTCTAAATAGGCTATTTGCAAATTTGGTTGCTCAAGGAAGGAACATAAGGTTTTTGACACTATGCAAAATGTGAAGCTCTAGAAGTCACTCTCAAAAGAGTGGGATAATATTGACAAAGCATTGATGTGAGAGCCAAACTTGTCATTTAATGAGACAATATCAAAGTTGGTGAACACTTGTTGTGTAAGGAGAAGTCCCAGATTTATTAGGTACATGGTGCTATGTTTGCAAGGAGGGTGAAAGGGATCTCCTTTTATAGAGGCTGTGGATATGATGGTTGTGGCAATGGAGGTTGTGGATGCAATGGTGGAGGTCATAGATGTAATAATAGAGGTTATAATGGACAAGGACACACCTCATTGGTGGTGGAGCAACTTCCACCCTACAACAACATGAAGAGCATGTTAGTAGGACTCCTCGTAATAGATAATATGCCAATCACAAACCAACACACATTGGTCGAGATCAATACAAGTGGTGTTGGGAATGCCTAAATGTGATAAATGTTGTAGCAAACTTTAGAGTAGAAGGCAATGGTGAAGGATCTTATGAATAAGTAAAAGAATAAAAGAGCTTTAATGTGAAGACTAGTGTAGTTGGTCAGCTTTGGGTCTTAGACTTTGGTTGCACTAACTTTATAATGACAAATAAACTCATATTTAGCAATATAAACTATGGTTGGGTGTTAGTACTTTAAAGCTTGCTTTTGAAGATGGTAGTGAGATAAACTTTATAAACACTATAGTGTATGTAAAGAAATTTAATCTCTATTGCAAAAGTTTATGATAGCAATATTGTTGTCATCTTTAATGACAACAATGTCACTTTTGTGGATAAGCAAAGCTTCTGCATGATAGGGCAAATGATGTTGCATGGGAAACATCAAGAGAGCCATATAAAGTATATCCTTTCGACTATATCACCACAAACATTAAGATTGAAAATTCAAAGAGCAATGTCTACATTTGGCATTGTTATTGTCATGCCAACTACAGAGCTCTTCAGAATGTCCTTGTGAAGAAAATGGTAACTAAATTCAATTTAAATGCTGCATTTTGAGAATTCTGCATGTTGGGGAACACTATTATAGGAACTTTGCTTTGTCTGCATGAAAATATCTCAACCTTTAGAGTTGATCTATTCAAACTTTTGTGGACCACCTAATCATTTGGTGCAGGATATATTATGACATTGATTGATAATTTTAGCCAAAAAGAATAAGTAAAGTAGTGGAGGCCTTTAAACTTTACAAGGCCACAGTCTAGACGAATCTTGTGAAGAAAATTCAAGTCTTCTTAACTGCAACAACTTTGATATATGCTATTGGAGCTGGAATTACCGCGGCTGCTGGCACCAGACTTGCCCTCCAATGGATATCACTACACCTCACAATAGAATGGTGTTGTGGAGTGTAAGAATTAAACATTGGTGAATGTTCTTTGTAGCTTCCTTGCTGAGAACAAGTTTCACAAAGAATTTTGGCAGGAAGCAATTGTGGTAGCCATGTATATTAAAAATTTATTCATGGTCACACTCAAAGGAAAGGCTACCAAAGAAGCTTAGACTGGCATAAAATATGATGTCTCTCATCTCCAAGTCTTCAATTACACAATTTGTGCACCATCTTGGATTTGCTCCACAAAAAGCTTGATCTAAAATGTCAAATACTCATCGTCATGGGATATGCTTATGATGACGAGTGAAGCTGGAAAGCTTAAAAATTAAGGGATCCCTCCACCAAGGAAACAGTGCTTAGTATAGACATAATTTTTTTATAAGAATAACTTTTCATAGGAGCAACTATTGGATGCAGTGTCACCTAAGTTTGTTGAGCTTGTCCAACTTATTCCAATTTAGCTCGGTAACAACACCACTATTGTTAACAATCCTAGTGCCAATTGATGACCCTCATGAGGATCATGTTGGTGGAAGTGACCCTCTGCCCAATTAGCCATTACCTCCTATCATCCCTTGAAGTAAAGGTTTGCTATATCTTATTTTAATCCATGTGTGTGATAACCCTTTCAAAAGGTGCTTAAAGATGTGATACCCCTTTTTTACTGATGATGAGGCTGAATTTTACATGTTTGTGGACAATCAAATCCCATCAATGCACCATGAGGCCTTGACTGGAGACAAGTCCAATCCTAGATAAATGCCATCAAGAATGAAATAGATGCCCTTTTGCCAAATAACACTTTTGAAGAGTGTTTCTCACCCTGATTGAAAGCTTCTTGATCACAAGTGGTTGCTCAAAAGAACTCACAATGCAGCCAAACTACAAGGCTTACCTTGTTGCTAAAGGTGGGGTGGATTATAATGAAAGTTTTTTGCCAGTAGTGCAGATGATCAAGGTTTGTGGAAAGTCCACCAAATGGATGTTAAAATTGCATTTCTCTATGGATCTCTTGATAAGGAGATATTCCCCTTAGCCATGGCAATGTAAAGAAAGCATGGAGATTGAAGAAGACTTCAACTCAATGTATATGCCAAAGTAAAAGGTGATAGTATGATCCTTATTGCCTTATACGTTAATGTCATTGGAGGGGATGATGATGCTATCCAGCACTTAAAAGAGAGCTTGGCCTAATGCTTTTGCATGAAAGACCTTAGGGTGACAAAAAGAAATTTTGGGAATCCAAGTGGAACAGGAATGGAAAAAGATGATGCTCTCAAAACACTGAACAGCTCCCATGTCGGTTTAGCATGGAAAATTGCCATCCTATACACACCCATGGTAGCAGGTGTTGTCAACTCTGCTATGCCTCAAGATGTAAGAGGCATGCTTGATTCACAAGTTCCTTGTCAGAACTTGATCAATTGCTTGATGTACTTTTTATCTTGACATTTGCTATGCAACTATCATGCTCAGCCAGTTCAATTCAGAGCCTTGCACAGGACATTGAAAAGCTGCAAAATATGTTTTGAGATATTTGAAGGGGATAATAAACCAAAGACTATGCTGCTCTCGCTATGACACAAGCCTAATCTACTACACAGGTGCCAACTGGGCCACAAACAAAGGGTGCCAGTTGACCACTACAGATTTTGTATGCAACTTTGTGGAGCTCCCATCAAGTGGGCTGTAAGAATTTTACTTAGTTAACTTTATGTGTCACTTTAATGCATCTATTTGATAAGTTGATGTGCAGGATCGCTAACTTAGTAATCTTGTGTTTTCCCATATAGGCAAGCAAGAGGCAAGCTGTGGTTGCTCTTTCTTCTGCAAAGGCTAAATATATTGCCTTAACTGCTGACTGCCATGAGATTGTATGGCTAAAGGCCTCTTGGAGGGAATTGGCATCACACAGTCACACCCAATCATAGCATGATGTGACAATCAGTATTGCAAAGAACCTAATGTTTAATGGTGAAGGAAGCACGTCCACTAGCAAGTTGAGACACCCACGCCCTTAGGGCTCAACAAGTTCCTTTTGAGCTTCGGTTTATGGATCAAGTGACTGTACTTTAAGGCTCCAACTCTTCTCTTGCCGTTCTTGACTAGATTGGGCACCCTCGCTGGCTCCTTGGGGGTTGGGGCGTTCACCTTCTGCCGACCGCAACATGTAGACTGTGCATCCCTCTCCAATATTGCAAAAGGACGCGACAGGTGGCTGGGACGAGAGCATGGCCAGAGAATCTTCTTCTTGGTTTGACAGTTTCATCTCTCTTTTTTTTTCTTATTTTTCTCTGAGACATGAGATTGTTGGCATAGTGATAGGCCACCAAATGGGAGAATTACTGCTCCTAACGTGCAACTATGAGAACATTGATGGAACAATCATGTAACAAAATGGTTGAATAGTCTTGAAATTATTCCATGCTCGCAGGTATGCAACTCCTCTTTTGTGTGCTGGGGTCACGGTCTATAGCCCGATGAATGGCTATGGTATGATCTCCTAGCAGCCAGTGGGCTGGCCCGATTTGGATAATCTGGCTGTTTGGCAAAGCTTTCGGCATCTCAAAAGTGACGTTCAGTTCATAAAGGTGATAAACCATGCAATTTATTTAATCCTACTCTTCCATGTGATAAAACCCATCGGCCAGAACCAAAGGAAAATCTCTTTCCGACTCACCATCACTTAAAATTGCGTGGATGTTGTACGCTGACACGCCGTCAAAGACCCCATCAACGTGGTTCTCTGAGGGTCGATCAATCCCATTGGCACCCCTCTCCCTGCTTGTATAAGTGAAGGGGACACGCATCCGTCCAGTGCTCGCAAACACGGTGGCTCTGGCCTACATTAAGATGATTCCTTAGTATAACTAGCCAAATTAAACTTGAAGCGTACCGTCATGTGAGGTTGAACGTTACGGACGAGGTATTCAGTCTGGAATTGCACGCCTTCCTCCTCTGTTTCACCCCATTCCTTATTAAATGTTTGCTCAGCGCCGATCTCAATGGTAGTCTGATTGGCAGCGATCTTGGGGATGCCGGCTGTGAACGTGGTGGAAATCTTCTGGGTGATGGTGTAGGAGTTTGAAAATGTCCTTTGCGTGGAAACATTCTGCAACAAAGTCACAGTGACAGTCATGTCTGCGGGCTCGTTCCGATTATTGACGACCGAGCCCTGGCCAACCATGAGTAACCTCTGATCCGTGGTGGTAGCCAGCTCGAGAAGGTACGTGACGTTAAAAATCGATCTCGAGAGTGTAGCTTCACTGATGGTAAGACGCGTTGTTACATCGTTTGTGCCATTTGCAGTAGCGGACAAGCAGTTAGTCCAAAAATTAGTTAGCCTTTTGCATAGCCTGTCGTTGTATTTGCTCCTGAGGGCCAGCATTTGGGTGCTCAGCCTTATGGGCCAGAAATGGCATCTCTCATCTCCTTCTGCAGGTCCATCTGCCCATACCCAGCAATCGCCCCTGTCGTTTGGGCCAAGAGCACTGTTGCGCCAATAAGCTTGCCTGTGAATGTTGTAGAATGCTAAGCTGCCATCAACCATCTGAACTACGTTGTTGATGGCCTCATCCTTGGACACATCGTTTTCCGCACCACTGAACTGGAGCCACCAGTTTCTGTCGTTTCGTAGGAGGCGTACAAGCAGAAACTGGCCATTGTCTCCCTTGAACGTGATGAAACGTGGGAGGTGAATTGCATGCTCGGAACCATCGCTCACCTCAACTTGGCTGAAAGGGTCAGGCTGGGATTGCACGGCGTTGTACCCACGGACTGCGGCGTCGTAGCGCTTGAGGTATCGATCATCAAGTGCAGACAGGAATCCCAGCCGGCCTGATTCAAACCTCACGAGCTTGAAGCGGGTCCTCTGGTCGGTCACAGGGGGTGGCTGTGTGTTGCCATCCGCTCGAATCCAGTTAGTAGGATTACGCCTCCAAAATCTGCCGTTTGGAGCACGTACAGAGAAGGTGCCTTCGGAGTCGTCGAAATTGTAGATCACCTCGTGGCATGTGAGGAAACTTCTCTGGTCAGCATCAAATGTGAGGAGCCCATCCGATTTGAGTGCCAGATACCTCCCATTCTCACCCTTGATTGTCATGTGGCGAGGCAAAGTTGTGGTTGCAGATACTGGAGTCCCCATTTTTGTTACAAATGAACAAGAGCTCCTCACCCTTTTATGGTGTGGTTCCTGTAGAGTACCACGTGAAACACGCACAAAAAAGATCTTGTTTGCAGTCACCGAAGATTGCAGGAAATGTTGATATATTCTTTGCTCTTCTTACTACAGTTGACAGCAACAACTCAACAGCACGGAACTGAGCTATACAATACAAAAGTTGGGGATCCCATCCAACATTGACAATGAACCCTCCGCCTTTAGCGCCCTTCACCCCTTTTCTTTTGCCCCTGAAAATTATAAATCTATAGAAACTTCCTCTAGATTTGGAAAGAACGTGGTCCTTCAAGCTTAAGACTTCGGATATGAAAGAAGCTAGAGAAATTGTGTCAAATACTGAGTAAAAATCTGAAAGGACAAGTGAATCTCAGTACAAGAGATAAGTAAAGAGGACCGCATTGCAGAAGTGGACAAGAACAATGCAAGTAAACAATCTGCTGTATGCCTTCGGCATCCGCTCACCGATCTCGAATATATATCTCGAGCAGCATCAAGGAGAGATAAAGATGTGCTGCTGCAAAGCACTAGTAGCTTTCCCAAAGGGGGATAGATCAAAATTAGGTCATTGACTATATTGACTTTTCATTAACTTATCAGTGATAAAGGTGATAAGCTAATCACGCCGGAAAGCTTTTAGTAATCTAATCTCTCTTTGTGATCACTGAATGATTCGATCGAGGAAAGAGGCTCTCTTTCGCAACATTATCAATTGCAAACGGTGTCTCATATAAATGGATGGTATCACAAACAAATTACCGGACCAGCCGCACATAAACCGCCTGCCTACACACAACCATTCATGGTTCCACCACCACGCTTTGTATGGTTAGCCACGACACAGTAGCATGACAAGAAAAGTGGAAGAAAAATAAAAGAGATTCACCTCTCGACTGGAACAATCGCCTGTGCTCGTGTTTTCAAGCTGAAAACTTCCGCCCGTATAGAGGCAGAGAGTTTTCCGCTCATCGAAGCGCGCCGGTACGACTGAGGATCTCCTGCTCCTTTAGATGGCGCTGGAATCTCGCGAGCCGGGCCTGGAGGTTCACGATGCCTGCCGCCTTGCGTGACAGGAGGTAATTGAGCTGGGATACGTAACGATCTATTCTACTCCCGGGCTGATCAACTTCCGCCAAGAGTCTCATCTCCTGCGAAAAAGCGTCTCTTAAGAGGAAGAGCTCTAACAAGATTGAACAGCTTACCTCTCGAACAATCTCCATAGTGTCCTCCACTTCCTTGCGGTGAGCGGAGATGACTTCTTCTTCCTCCTGATTTAAGAAACAAAGGAACCACATATACATTTTCAACGATTATAAGCTTCAACCACGTACCTCAAGGATGGCATTTATCTGTCCATCGTAGCCCATCTGCACCATATCCGTGTCACGTAACTCTTTTCCCCTCGCAGCCAGAGGAGCTGGGGCCACCTCGTCCTTGTAGTTTGCCCGCTTGGGATTTCCGTATTGCAAGTCACTCGGTTCGTCCTTGGAACTGAAACTTGGGTATCTGTCCACCTTTTCGTCCCGGACCGTTCTTCTGCGTGACGGAAGAACAATTTGAGGCCGGTCCTGGTCGTTGTCTGTCGCTCCAGGATAATCATACTGGCCGTTTGTGTCCCTGAAGCTCTGCCGCTCTCTTTCGCTGGACGCTGAGAGCAATCGTCCATCATCTCTAGCTCCATTATTTGACGAATCTCCAGAGAATGCAGAGGTCATCTCTGGTTCATTTGGCCATCCGAATTGTTCGAGAGAGCGCTTCCCGTTTTCTAAGCTTCTGGAGTCTTCCGATAGCTGAGGGAGCGACTGCAAGGGTGATGACAGAGGAGGAGAGGATGTTATTTCCCGCGTAGCAACTGGGTCTCTTTTAGCATTACTGTTTTTCGACAGCCCCTTTACCCTGCCAAGGACGGATCATGTTCTACTACGGAAACAACAAAAGTACTTGAAAACGATACCTGTCAGCATATCTCAGAGTGTTGAGCGTATGCTCGCAAGAGCCAGTATTTGGAGAAATGCATGATATCATCACTGTTCGCGAATCTCCAACGAACGAATCCCGCAGCACTTCAGTCAACTTGCTACCCCGGAAGGGGATGTGTCCTTGATCATTATCAAGTGCGCGAATACACTCCTTCAGAGCAAGCAAGCTTTTATTGATTTCAGCTCCTTCCATCCTGCAAGGGAAAACCTTCAAAATTAGTGACTTAATATATGCAAAAGAAACTTCAGTCACTCGCCTTGTTTGACGGTCGTTATCAGTGGTATCAGCACCACGTTCACTGCCTGCGAGATCAATGAAAGACATTTTTCCAATGATCCGACCAACTCGATCTTGAGCCTTCTTTACCACAAGCTGAAGGATAGCATGTGATCTGGAAGATTCCTCATTTGCACCAGTAGAACCAGTGCTTCGAGCTGAATTACCCCTGTCTATATAGTCCCTTACGATTTGCACGTCTGAGACCTGGAACTCCTTCAAGCCCACAATACACACTTGCTGACGGCCGTCTTCTCTCATACATAGCTTCCTGTAAACCAGTCATGAAAAACTTGACAACGCGTCGTAATAAACTACGTACCTTCTATCATTCAGTAAATCGTAGAGCTTTCCCCCGTAAATCTCAAAGAAACTCAACCATAGCTGCAATTGCTGACCTCGGTTTGCTGGGTGCTGAATAATGTCCAACATGTCTTTGGAAGCGCGGAGGGGCAATGGCTGCATAGTGTATGTTTTTCCACTTCCTACAGCACTAATCCAGGTGAATGCACGACAAAAATGGAACTAAAGGACAGCGAACCTGTTTGACCGTACGCGAAGCACGTAGCCTTGGTACGCTGGAAGATTGTAGGCACGATGGGCTCAACTGTGACACGGTATACCTGTAACAAGAAGCGGATGATGGCATGATTAAGGGCATGGTCAAATACCTCATCATTGGTGACGTGATCATCCAGAACAGCATCAAAAACAAACTCGTGCCTTTCAACGTATGCTGTTAAATCTACCTGCGTTTACAACAAAATCTAGATAAGTTCATGCGGCGTATCAAACAAATTACCTTCAGCTTTGGTTCATGAACCATCACTGAACATCCAGAATCTTCAATGGTGATGATGTCTTCTTCCTTTCTCCCAAGCTCCTTCTTGTTGATAGGTCGTTTACGAACCTAGCAGGCGAAAACATGGTTTTAAAATGAACAATGTAAAGCCAGGCACACACTTACCACAACTTTTATTCTTGCTAGTCCATTATCCTTTCCCACTGCTCGGTCTTTTTCATTGGAGGTAGATCTTAGAGGACTCTCATCGGTTCGACTCTTGAGTCTGCTACTTGGTAGCCTAGAGCCACCTCCAATATCAGGATCGGCCTCAAAGCCTCTTTCGATAACGGGAACGAATGAAGGCGATGGCTCAAATGGTTCAGCAACTCCAGCCTGGCGGACAATGAACAAAGTGAGCTTCCACTTGTTTAGAGAGTTCTTGAAGGCAGTAAAGCAGAATCCCACCCACATTCACAAACGAGACACCAGGAACAAGAAAAAAAAAAGAACAAAAAGGAAAAACAAAAACGAATGTGATTCTATTACCTCAGATAAAAGCTCCGAGTCATCCATGGCATGAATATCCAAAATCCCCGCCCCAAAGTCACCCCTAAGTTCCGGTGACAAGATGCTGTCCATGCCAATCTGGCTGGCAGAACGGACATATTGAGGTGGTGTTGATGGTTCTGAGACATGATCTGGGCCACTGCTAATGGTTTTTATCAGCCTGAAGAGCTTCTGCTTATCCTCCAGAGACTGAACTCCATACCTAGCGTAGTCCTGATCCACAGGAAACTCAAAACTTCAGAGATTTCTTGACAACACCACCACAGTGCCTGTATCTCCATTGCAAGAAAAAGAAAGCATAGAAAACGAGGAAAACCAAACAAGAAGGGACGGGCAAAAGGAAACAAAAAACGAACGAAAAAAAACAAAAGTAGCGTCTACGCATCAAAGCCCAGATCCATTCACTAACCGGGAAAACTACCAGCTTGGTTTTTAACTAACAGCCCAGTAACACGCAGAGATCTCGCGAGGAGATCCCTCTCCCTCTCACTCAATCACAACTAGATGGATCGGCCCCAGCAACATTCAAGCCCCAGGACTCCAAAAATCTCGACTTTTCTGCCTATCCATTCCACCACGAAAATGCAAATGCACAAAGAAAAGAGACCACAAACCTGCATGAGCAGAGATGGGAGGAGGCGATGATCTAGCGCCGCCGCCGCCAGCGGCGCTGCCAGATGCTGGAGCCCCGCCGACTGTAGCCACCGCGCCATGACCGCATCTCCCGTGCCATTACCGCCGCTGCCAGCATTCGCCGCCGCCACCGCCGCTCCGCCCCCACCATACCCTAATCCCTGCTGCTGCTGTGGATCGCCATGGCCATGGATGTTGTGAGACGCCGATGCCGCTGTCCCGGAGCCGCTGATCTGCTGGACTTGCCCTACCATTGCACATTCCCTGGACTGGATCGATCCACGCGCGAAATGCCGCTCAACTGGATCGATCCTGCCTCGCATTGGAGCGGCCGCCGCGATCCATTGCACGGCGATCCCGGCGCTGGACGAGCGCGCTACCACAGGCGCGTAGGGCGAGAGAGAGGGAGAGGGAGAGAGTGGAGAGGGGAAAAACACCCACACTTGAGAGGGGATTAGGTCCGGCGTTGTAACTGGGATCTACTGGCGATGGGGGCAAAAACTTGATGTAATTAAACACCCCATTTTCCTCTTAATCACATGGGTTAACTGCTAATCTTTACCCTTTATTATTAGCCGGCTTGCATTGGCCCTGGGCCACTGCCACGTGGGAGAAAGTGTGCCAGTGACAAGTTGCCACGTCCTCTCGCCCAAGGGGTGATAAGATGTATCAACGACTCATAGATTGTCACTGGTAACTATTTGAAAAAGAACCCTGTGATATTTTACCAGTGGAGAAGCAATTCTCAAACGTTGGAAATGGACAAAACTGTTTAATCGTCCAAAATTTAATCGATTGTGATTATGTTATACACTAATCTTCCTTTTTAATGGTTACAAGAGATGGTTGCTCGATATCCATTTGTTCTGAAGCCGGTGACAAGCTTTGGAAGAACTCGAGTATACGAGTCACAAATCTCTCTCCTCTTCGAGAACTAGCTCCTCCCCTCAAGAACCAAGAACTTCCATAGTCCACGCTTGTGTCCACCGTCTCTCTTTGTGACTGGCTCGCGCTTTACGATGATCACGCTGTGTTGTTTGCCGAGGGAAACGGAGGTCTGGCCGGAGCTTCTGCCGCTGAGGGTGCCAATCCTGTCAGTCCCGACGATCCAAACCCAAACTGCTGCCTTTGAGAGCTCGAGGCAGCAAGCGACGAAGGAGGACCACCTCCTCCAGCTGCTGCTGCTGCTGCCATGCTGCTCAGGGTGCTCGGACCTGGAACTACTTGGCCCATGAGCGCAGCCGGCCTGTTAAAAGTTAGCGGTGAGAGGGACGATAATGGCTGTTGCTGCTGGTGTTGTTGCTGGATTTGCTGCATTTGATGCTGCTGGATTTGCTGCTGCTGCTGCTGCTGCTGCTGCTGCTGCTGCTGCTGAAGTTGTTGTTGTTGCTGTTGCTGCTGCTGCCCCGACGGCATCTCCCCGGCCGCTGTGTTTGGCGCGATCCGGGACTGTAGCAACCGAGCGCGCTCGGCAAAGTGCTTTTGCCTGGCGCGGTCAATGTGCTCGTACTCCTTTTTCAGCATGACCTCCAGCTCACCAAAATGCTTGAGCTTTGTCTCGAGCTTTTTTAGCTGGCAACCAACGCAACAAGCATTATAAAGGAGGATATACAAAAGACGACATTTTTCTTCTCCCGTACCTGGTTCTCGATCACACTGGCCACTAGACGTTGCATCTCCCGCTCCTCTTGGTCGGCCAGTAGCTTTGCCTTGACCGCTGCCGCTGCAAGAGCTGTAGCGGCTGCGTTACGGATGCGCTCTGCGGAAGGAGCGTTCTGATGACCAGACTCGTCTGCCTTCTTCTTCTCTGGCTTGGCTTCTTTGTCGTTGTCTGTTTGATCTGCTAGAAAATCCAAAGCAGGCGATTATGAGAAACGCCAAGGACCAAATGCAGTCTTACCGCCACCATCCTCTATGTGTTTCGACTCATCCTTTGGTGCCTCGTTCTCATCCTTTGTTGGACCATTTGACCTGAGCCAAAAAACCTTTTATGACCAATCCCATTTACGGAATAAAGATGACAACCTGTCCAATGAAGGTGGAAGAGGAATTGTGGCAGGATCATCCAAGATAAAAGTAGCTCTGGCGGCCAGTTGCGTGGCAGGATCGCCTTCGGACAGCGCCGCCAATGCAGATTGTGCAGCAGCAGCTGCGACTCGAGGACCGACCATTGCAGCGAGAAAGGCGACCTGTAAAATCACAAATTACTTCTCTTGATGCCAAAAATGGATGAAGACACATACCTGCGCCATTACCGGATTGCCAGCGTCAGCGAAAGCTATCAAGCCGTCGGGACCCGATAAAGAGTCCTTAGATGCTGACGCCTCCATTATGGCCTTGAAGACCGTATCCTCTCTTGCTGCCAGCTTTCCGTCTTCCTCGGTGTGCTTTGAGGCCGCAGTGATGCTTGCGGAAGCCTCGACATCGTCCAGAAAGGAGTCTTCAATAGGCATTTTTATGAAGTGAAGTATGCACTGAGCCTTTGACTTGGTCGCTACATGCTCGGCAATCTCGTTCCAGTTGTCGCCGAACATCTCCAACGCCTCGAGCAGCAGTAGAGTTTCTTGGTCCGTCCAGCCACCATCATCGGAATTAGCATCCGACAAAGCGTCCAATCGGATGAAATCGGATGTCGACATGCCCGGGCCAAACTTTCCATCATTGTAGCAATCCGGACACAAATCAAAGTCTGCCTGCCAAAATGAGGATAGAATTAGTATAGGTGGTGGAAGAAGAAAAAATGATCACTCGCTAGCTATAGGAAAAGCACCTGTTTTTGGCAGTGATAACGCCGCTTGGAGCAGTCGGCAGAGCAAGCATTGCAATGGTACTCGACTGCCGGACCTGGTGTCGATGCCAAGGCTTCCGAAACAAAAGTTTCGGCAAGCGCAGCGACAGGATCCAAGTGAGTCTGGAACGTAGACTTTGTAGGAGTCTCAAACTGGTACAGACTTCCAAGAGGGCTCACGGAATGCGGGACAGCATGTAGCTCCCCGGCATTGTTTTCTTCCACCTTTGGAGGCGTTCCCTGCCAAGCAGGATAAGACTGTCCCGGCCTTGTTGTTACGTGATAGTTGATGAGCCCCCAGTGGTCAAGAAACTCAATGATGCGTCGGACAGAATTGAGATCGCCGACCACCAAGTCCTGGATGTCCGAGATCGCCAAAACCTTCTCTGGATTCTCCCGGTATTTCTGTATGAGAAAGTTCCTGTACTCCATGTAGAGCTCCGGCGTGTTCATTTTGGTCTTCCCGTTGAAAAACTCGGGCAGGCCACGCTTCTCGAGAGTGTGAATGCCAGTCCACGAAAACCATCCTAGAAAACAATCCAAAGTATTAAGTAAGACGTCGCGAGACGATAGGATTTCTTACCTGCGTGAGTTGGAACGATGTGTGCTTGCTGCTTGAGCTGCTTGTGCTGAGCTAGCGATGGAGCCTTGGGAAGAACAACCGGAGTAGAAGAAGAAACTGTGCTGGTATCATCACTGGGCGCCTCATCCGGCACGACGAGCTGGCCGTGTGAGATGTTCTCAATCTGAACGACAGCGTCAGCTCCAGGAGCTCGAGACGAATCGAGCTCCCTGTCCGGATTATTGACGGCCTGCTCGGCCTGGACGGTAGCGGCGACGGCCGGATGGGGCTGCCCAATCTTCTGCTTGGTAACGCTAGGAACCTTGGACACCGTCTCGCCCTTGCCAGGGATCACCTCCAGTGGCTGCCCATTCGCCCCCACGGGAATGGGGGACCTGGATCGCGTGTTTGGCCGCTTCGTCGGGGCGGAAGCCTCTGGAGGAGTGCCCTGCCTCCGCTTCAACATGGCTGAGAGCGCCGAGAATCTCCCAAAACCATCACCACCGAAATCTCGACCAAAACCTCTACTCTGTTGCTACGGATGCCATCGATGACGAGGAATGCGGCCCTGGAGATAGAATCGCGCGGAGAAGACTTACAGAGGGAGCTATGGCGGAGCGCTGCTCCCTTGTCACGGCTGCTCGCTTGCCTGCCGTCGCCGGAGAGGAGAGAGAAAAAGAGCCCTAAATTATGTTACAAAATAACTTTTATTTCTAAACGAATCCAAAGCTTCACGCACAGTGCGTGGTTTCTCGTTCTCTCTCTTTTACTACGCATCTCAGCCGCTACCTGTGGACGAAGATCCGACGGTTCACATACGAACACCTACTAAAAGGAAAACATCGTTAAAAGAAGAAAGATGGACTAACGATACCTCTCTATAGCTATGTACAAACGCCGCAAAAGAGACTCTCTCAGGAGGACAAGCGTACTGCCATCTCCTGGAGAAGCGCTCGCTTTTGGGAAGCATTTATAACTCCACCACACTCGGCGTTCTCGAGAATCTCTGTCATGATCGCAGCGGCGTGGTCTCTAGCATCTTCTTGCGTGCGCTTGAGCATGAAAGCCTTAGAGAAAAACCAAAACGGGAAAGGAAGGAATCAGTCCCTCGGCTAGATCGAGAAAAGAGAAAAGAGAAAAGAGAAAGGCGGAGAAAAAATCGAAAACAATTCTCTGCCCTTGTACCTGTCCGTGGTGTGATATCTCAAACGTGCACGAGTGCTGGATCCAAGGCTCGCCATCGATCTGTACAGGATAGCTAGCGGACATCCATATCTTGATATGACGTCCTTGTCCAAGCCTCCGAGCACGGGACAAACCAACCTGTCAAAGGGAGAAAACAAGCAAGCTGTGTGTCAGACAAGGCACGAACTCTCTATCTCTCCCTCGTACCTGCAGCTTTCCCAGATGCCAAGTCCCACAAATCCCGACCACTTCAATTATCTTGTCGTGCATGAACTGCGGCCCAAACTCGTCTTCGTGCTCCTCTTCGTTCTGCCACAAGTCCACGCCGCCCATGTAGCTGCCAATGTTTGTGAACAAAACGCCTTCCGTGTCCTGTCACGTTAAGAGACGAGGAGCTTCGACTTGCGAAAGAAACGCTCAAACAAACCTCTGGTATGATGATTTCCGAGCCGTCGACCTCGACACGGAGGTGCCAGGGGAGATCAGAGCAAGTTCTGTCCACGATGTCTTTCGCACCCTCCTTAGCATACAGCATTTTGTTGAGGAACTGTACGTAAGAACACAGCTTTAGACTTGATATCATAAACTGCCAGGAGAGAGTACCTGATTGTAAAACTTTTCTGGATTCCCTTCACGAAGCATGTGGATATCTAGAGCCACTTTTGCGTCGCACCCGATCCCTACATGGCAACCACCATCGTATTAGCAATACAAACGAAATGCAGTGAAGAGAACGTACCGAGGTAGTTATTCAGGTACTTCTCAGCCACAATCTCCTCTCCCGGCTTAGAGTAATTGTCAGAGATGCGAACAAGCCATCGATCAAGCATCGAAGCCGCTCCATGATCAACCTCGTGTAGCATGTTGTAAAGTCCACCTTGCCTTCCAACGGCAGCATATCCTCCCCCCCACGAAAGAACTCTGGCTAAGTCGTTCCCAGTTCCTATCGGCAAAATGGCTACGGGAGGAGGAGACTCGTAGTTACGTTTCTCAATCTCGTCCAAAACCCAGCCAACCGAGCCATCCCCGCCGCAAACCAGAATCCGAAAGTGCGCGAAGCCTTTGAAGAACTCCAATCCCGCATCCGGTCCCTGAGCCTTACTAAGCTCAAACACCTGCATCAACCACGAGCAAGAACACGTCCGTAAGGCACCGTCCAATGCAAAAGGAAAAACTCACTATCTAGCTGAAACGCATGCATAATGACCCTGAAAGAAGTAAAGAACGAGCCATACAACCTGTTCGTGCCAGCTGAACGTTCTGCCGCGTACGAAAAACCAGACTCAAGCATCCTGACTGTAACCCGACGCCCAGACTCACCCTGTTTATAGCAGTACCGAGTCAGTGTTCCTACGTTAACAATGCAATAAGCTCTGCACTTCTAAAAGCCGGCCGCGCAACGCAAACACCACACCAGCAGGCAAACTCAAGAAGACGTCGCGTACCTGGACGGGATTGAGCAGCATGTTTAAGTGCCGTCGAAGAGCCGTCCCATGCTGAGCTCCACTCTTGCGATTGATAAACACGAGCAAAGGCCTCGCATCCCCCGGAACTTCCACCAGCTGATACTTTTGCTTCGCCGAGGGACCGTGTACCACCTCCAGCTCGTTGTTGAGCTTTCCATTCGTCACCTCGTCAACTTCCTTAAGTTCTGCCGAGCTGGTTCGCATACTATCTCCATCAGAAATCACTCCGTCGGTGGAGATCCTCGAAGCCTCGGAGGAGCTCGAAGCCAAAGCGTTTACATTTTCACTCGACCTCTTCCCCTTTTTCCTTCGTTTCCTGATCTGTCCACGCACGGACGAGGCCAGCTCGTTGGCTCCCTGAGTTATGGAGCTGATAAGCCCGACCATCCTCTTCCCGGCATCTTTCACCCACAGCGGCGAGACGATCAACCTCTTGTGCATCCCAAGATCACAGAGCTCACTCGAGTTTTTCGAGTGGATGGAGTGGCAATCCACATGAACTAGGCGCTGACACCACATACACCGCCAGATCGCGCTTCCACCCAAGAACGACGCGTTGCAAGGCTCGTCACAGTGCATGCAGTAGGCCCTGTCCTCTGGGATATCATCCACGTCCATCCACCTCTCGACCCACTGGTGGAGCAAACTAGAAGAGGACCCGGCCATGGCGACGCTCTTGCAATCCTTGGCCGCGCTCTTGGAGCAGCCCAGATGCGATGCCACGCCGCAGACGAGGCAGCGGTGGAGCGAGTAGACCGCGCCGGAGGAGACCGAGGAGAGGGATTGCGAGGGAGTGATGGTATCGAGGCAGACGAAGCACGTCGATGGCCGCGGCCGCGAGCTGCTGGATTCCTGGCTCCAGATGTGCGCGGTGCTTGGCGCCCTGACCCTGCCCCTGGATCGCCGCTTGGCGTGAGCTGCGGCCTTCATCCACTGGATAGCCAGCTTGCGCTGCCACTGGATCGCAACATAGACGAAAAAGCCCGCCAGGAGGAGCGTGGCGACGAGCCAAGAAACCGCGGGGAGGATCGACTCGCCGGGCCGCGCGAGCGATGGGAGAGCGAGGCGAGGGAGGAAGTAGATCGGCGCGGCGCCATCGTCCTCCTCCATCGCGCAATGCCCGCAAACCCTAATTCCTGACCCTGGAAGAAAGAGAAAGAGGCCACGTCACTGCCTACGTGCCTTGAACAAAATAAATTCTTCCAAATAGAATATGCTCCCAGGAGAGCCATTTTTTAGGGTTTTGGCGAGAAGACAATGCGTGGCGCTGCCGCGCAGATCTGAGGCGCTGAGCTGAATCCGCCGGCGTCGCGCTCCCGAGATCTCTCGTCGGCGCCTTCGGATCGAGGTAAAGATGGTTTTGGTGGCGGCGGTGCGGGATTATGTGAGCAAGATGCTGAGCGACATTGCGGGGATGAAGGTGTTTGTCCTCGACGCGCAAACGGTATGGCTTGCGGATTTTGTTTTGCTGTTTTGTTTTTTCTTTCTTCTTTTTAGTGTTCCTTTTATTTCGTTGTTCCCTTCCTGCAGCTAGCAATTGTGAGCGTTGCTACAAGCCAGTCTGAATTGCTCCAGAAAGAAGTTTTCCTCGTGGAAAAGGCTGAAAGCACGTCTTCGGAGCCCATGACTCACTTGAAAGCAGTATGCTTTCTACGGCCAACAGCAGAAAATATGCAAAACTTGAAGGAGATCCTCGGCCAACCACGCTTTGGAGAATACCATCTATGTAAGTTCTTCTCTCTTTCTCTTTGAGCGTCTTATGATGATTCTTGATTTAGTTTTCTCAAACATCCTCAAGACAAATTTCGTCCAAAACCTCGCGGATTTTGACCAGCATGAGGCAGTGCAGCAGGTCCAGGTGAGATTTTACTCACGCGCTCTTTTAGTAGTTCTTACGAATGCATTCTCACAGGAGCGATAAACTTTGCAGGAGTTCTATGCCGATTTTATTGCCCTCGATCCATACCATTTTACTCTCAACACACCTTCTAATCATCTCTACATGGTCCCTCTGCTATTTGATCCTACCAAAATTCAGCCGCTCTGCGAGAGAATAATAGAAGGCGTCTCGTCTGTGTTTCTAGCTTTAAAGAAACGCCCTGTTATTCGCTATTCTCGCAACTCTGAGATTGCCAGACGGATTGCTCAAGACGCAGCCGTAAGAATAGATATTTGTTTTTTCTGACCAGATGATCGAGCCTACGCTGTTTTGCAGAGGCTAATGTATGAACAAGAAGCCGCATTATTTGATTTTAGACGAACGGAGGTTCTGCCACTACTTTTGATAATCGACAGAAGGGACGACCCTGTGACGCCTCTTCTAAATCAATGGACTTACCAGGTTTTAATATTCTTTTATCATTTCTTTTTCGCTCATTTTTTTTTTCCAGGCCATGGTGCACGAGCTGATTGGAATACAGGATAACAAAGTGGATTTGAGAGAATACTCACGAGTTCCCAAGGACCAGCAAGTAAGGAGCTCACTTTGGTTCATGTTTTTAAATTTCCTACGCAGGAGGTGGTACTATCTTCTGAGCAAGATCCATTTTTTAGGAGCAATATGTTCGAAAACTTTGGTGATCTCGGGATGAACGTGAAGAAGATGGTGGACACTTTCCAATCGCAGCATAAAAGCAATCAAAATATACAGTCTCTAGGTTCGTTTTCTCTCTGTTTTTGCGCTTTCTGTCTTGGGCTAATTCTAGAATACTACAGAGGATATGGCGAGATTCGTTGAAAATTATCCCGAGTTTCGGAAAATGCAAGGCAATGTTTCAAAGCACGTAGCTCTTATGACTGAAATGAGCAGACTTGTGGATGAGCGGAAGTTGATGTCAGTTTCTCAAGCTGAGCAAGAGTTAGCTTGTCATTCAAGCCAGGCTGCAGCATGGGATGTAAGTGCCCTCCACCTTACACTCTCGTTTTTGTTTTTGTCTGCTTCGCTAATTTTTTTAAACGATTTGTAGGAGCTAAATGCCCAATGGGAGCTACCAGGCGTGACCGATGACGAAAAGCTGCGGCTGGCTATGCTCTACGCCTTGCGGTACGAGAGAGAGAACCCACAGCAGCTGCAAGAACTGGTGGACAGGCTGAATGCGGGACGTAGCAAATACAACTCCAACGTAAGGACGCTCTCTTTTACAGTTTCTGGATAGTAACATCAAACGATTGGATGCAGCTGCTATATTCCCTCTTAAAGCAAGCGGGTGAAGAAAAACGCACAGGAGATCTATTCAGCAACCGGGATCTCTTCAATAGAGCTCGGACAATGGCTCGTGGATTGAAGGTAGCAAATCATTTGAGCAACTGAAGGAACGCTAAAGTGTTGTGGCTTGCAGGGAGTCGAGAATGTATATACGCAGCACCAACCTTTAGTTTTCCATTTGATTGAGAGCATCGTCAAGGGGCGACTCAAGGACGCAGATTACCCGTTCGTCGGTAACCACGCTCAGCAAGGCAAGCCACAGGACGTGGTGATTTTCATCATCGGCGGTACTACGTACGCCGAGTCTCGAGTTGTCGCTCTCCAAAACGCTGCCAATCCAGGGACTCGCGTCCTCCTTGGGGGCACCGTGGTGCACAACTCAAAAAGGTAGACCCAGGCTTGCCGAGCGAATTAAGAACTTACTCCTGTTTGGTTCCAGTTTCTTGAGAGACTTGGAGGAAGTCCAGAGAGTTGGCCGCGCCAGCATCTACTAACAGGAGAGGTAACGAATAAGTTTTGCTTCATTCCTTGGAAGTGTAGTCCCCAGGCAAGCACCCCTTGTGTATAACACTTCCTTATTGAGTCATTTCCTCGAATAGTATAACTAAAGGTTGTTCATCTAATTACCCTTTTTCATATATAGGCAAAACTAAATCCATTTCAGCTTAAGATATGGTGGACAAAAAGTTAAAATATAAAGTTTCGTGATAATGCCCGAATATACCCACCATGCGATTCCATGAAAACCTGGATTTTAAAAACAGCTCTCTCAGGATACGAGCGTCTTAATTCTGTTGCAACGTGATTAATCTAGAGAACCTTCATCCCCTGCTCTGCTATCCGTAACACCCATCAAGTAAAAGGAGTCTCTCTGACAAGAGATTTCATAGAGTGTACTTGTTTTACCAGCATCAACCAAGAAGCAGAGGTCTATATACTGCTCCAAGAAGGCCAAGGAGGTGGGAAGCTCCAATAAGCGATCAAAGCCCACCACTGGAGCTGCTGGAGATGCTGCTGCTGCCTCCATGAAGGGGAATGATGAAGATCAAGGGGGACCTGATTCTCATAACACTTTTAATTGAAGAAGAATTCTGTTCTTTTCACTAATTTAATGAAACTAAAGATGTAATTTGTTTTATAATAAAATTTGTAAGGTACTTTTAACACACCCAGCGTCATCAGTCACACAGCTCTTATAAAGGGTTGTGTAGGACAGGCAGGGTTGACAAGGCTCACCACGTTTTCAAAGAGATGGTTATACTAATAAAATTATAAATCTCAATTTTGCTTTTGTTATTGTTTTTTTGGTTTGCTTAAGCAAACTTGTAAGGGGACTAAGATCATAGTGGATATACCTAGAATATACTTGGATATTCTAGGATATTCTACTATCTAATGGTTGTTATTCATTTAGATTAATTTTGTATTTATAATTTATAAACATGTTTATAATTTATAAACTTTCTTAAACCCTTTCTAGTATATTCTTTTTTATTCAGTTGATATAACTTTATTGGATCAACTGGATTAATAAGAAATTTAGGGAAAATTCAACCATAGAAAGCATGAGATGCTACAAGAAATGAACTACAGGTGCAAATGGGTGTCAGCCAGCAAAGGTGTGTAAAATGCTGCATAAGGATCCGCAAGGGGAATATCTTTTGAGGTGGGAAAGTTGGTACTAAAAGTTGCGAACAACTTGTGTAGGCCATGGAGATTGGCCTGGTGGGAGATAGCCTTCCCAACCTTTTTTAGTTGGATCCTATGATGGAGCTCCTGCTGAAACAATGTTGACTTTCCCTACAACATTTAAAGCTTGGTCATTATTTGTCAAGAAGGCTGAAGCAAACACAACATCACAAGATCAATGCAACAGCAGAGATGCCAGAAGGCTACACTTTTGAATTACACTAAGAGGCAGCCTCCAACCCTAGACACCATTCATCTTCTTAACTTTGAAGAGTGTAATATACACACACACAGTGCCTATAGAAAACTCTAATGTTTTCAATTTTCAATGAGAGGCCTGCTTTGCTAACACACTTTAAGCTGCTATAGTCTTCTAAGTGATTATTAACTTGAACTTCAAGTCTGGAAGTATTGTATTATGCTTCAAAAAATGAAATTGAGAATTTTAACTGTATTGTACCCTAAAAAACTCCATCAAAGTTTCAAAGCTTCTATAGGCGACAAAATCCAAAATAAAATGAACAATAACTTATTCTATTATTAGTAGGGATAAATTTGTAACTCTAAAATAAACTATAGATTTACATTTCACTATTTCCTTATAACAACGTTATGATACAACAATAGAATGATTTGATGATGGTATCAATAAATGCGGGAATGCAAAAGATAGAGTAGCAGTGAATCATAAAAACTGAATCATAATAATAATTAACATTATTAGAAGCACCATTATGGGGTTCACTTTATAGGATACAGATGTGTGTATGGCAACAACAGTAACAATTGTGCGAGCCAATGATGGCATGGAGGTGATCAAGGTGTGAATTCCTCCAGCATGGCTGCTGGCAGAGAAGATTTACAAGCAGTTGGAGAGGTATGGGCTTCATGGTGCCCTTGAAGTGGATGAGGTTTCTGTCATTGATGACAACACAATGTTTGCTGAAGATCACCTCGTCTATGTTCCTCAATCGAGTGCAGCTTAAGTAGAAGGTATGAGCATATGGCATACCTTAGACACAGTGAGTGTTGGTCTACTTTCCCGTACTTCTCATCACTAAATGAATAGTTAATTTCATGTTTACCCTCATTCTTTTGGTCTACTTGTGTGGTTCTGTAGTCGGGTTATAGTTTTCTATGTTCCTTTGACATGTTGTGGGTGTCTGGCATGGTCATGCCTAGATCTAGCTCTATGTTTGAGGTGCTTGCTATGGCCGTTGGTACTGAATTGGTTGTCTTCCCCATCCCTAATAACCTTGTGCCTTGGATCTTTATTTCGATTTGTTTTATGGCTATGGTGGTGCATGAGGTGACCTTGTGCCCATCACTGCTGGTGACCCTAAACAAAAGGCTCCAGGCCTAGTCACAGGTGAAGGGATTATCTATTGCCCGCACAGCAAACCTCATTGCAAGTGTTACAAATGCGAAGAGGGGCATGCTGACATAGAGGGTTTCCATAGTTGCAAGGTCCACTTGAAGAGGAATGAAACAGGAGGCATAGTAAGAATGTAGTTTTCTTTTATCACTTACTACTAGTTTTTGAGGAGATCCAGCTTGAAGGATCAGAAAGAAAAGGAATGAAATGAGTTGTGGGTTAACTGCCTTTACAAGCCCTTGAAATGCCTAGTGAGGGGATCTATTGTAACACCAAAGAGCAATGTGGCTCATGTATATATTACATTACAGACTCTTTATAATGTTCATTAGGCCCCACTCTGTATAGAAAAAAAGTCAGTGCACCATCATGCAAATGACTTATCCATTTTTATTTTTTCTTTTCAATGAACCTCCTCATGCGCAACAAGAGATCACAAAATGGTCACAAAACTACTATTAAGCAAACCGAACGTTGCTACATGTAACACATAACAATTTTTTTATAAACATATGGCTAGTTTATTTATGGATAAAATTCTAGTAAAATTAGCTTAAAATTAGACTTTGATTTAATAAATTTAAAAATTTAGGAGAAAATTTTTTTTAATGGAAATTTCTACAGTTTTATGCAAAGATTCACTTAAATGATTTAATAATAATTTTGTAATGTGAGCTCCAAATATATAACTTATACAATTATATATAATTATTAGTAGAGTGGGATTTTAGTAGCCATTAAATTGGTTTCCTCTGAGATATAATTTAGGGATTTGAAGCTAATTGAATTTTATATTCCATATAGTTTATATCATTTTAAAGTTTTAGCTTTAACTATTATTTGAGACAATAGATATTATATTTTTTTTAAAAAATAAACTTTTAAAAGATTTATTATATGGCTTTATAAATGCATGGAATATGGAAATAGAATATAGAAATATGCATATTGATTAGCCTAAAAATCCTAACTTATATACAAGAGAGAGTGGTCTGGATTAAAACTAATCCGACGGCTATCAAAATTCTATGATATTAATATTAATATACAACATCATAGCCATACACTCTTCATCCCCTCTTCTTGAAATAATGAAAGACAATCAAGATTCTTTAGTGGACAGACTAAAATCCAAAGAAATATCAGGAGGAGGCATTAATGGATATATAGGTGGTGTTAATTGTTCTTGATCCCTTTATATAGTGTTTTAGCCATTGCACATGCACAATTTCTAGAAGATCAACTTGTTAAATATTGTGCCAAATCACATAAATTTGCTATACACTTTGCTGTTACACCTAATATAGTCCATTCCATCATACCATAATATTGAGAAAATAAACTAACACCAAGTCATCCATTTTGTATTTTATAGGTGTATTTTATAGAAGTTATAATGCTGTTGTTGTCCCACTTGTATGTAGCCTAAGTGTTCAGTAGACTCTACTGGGATTAGTGGAAGAATGTTTCTTAAATATTGATCCCACAGATTATTATCAGTAGATCGTAGCAATCTTAAAGGTAAACTCAATTTTATTGGTAGTATCAAATTATGACAATATAGGAGTTTATACAAAGAATCATTAATAGAACTCTGCACCCCTATGATATATATATACCAAAGAGATGGCAAATAACCATCTTAGTCCGAATACTGAAAATGGATGATAAACACTTATGAAAGTTTAGCATGTCCCCAATTGAGACATTAAGATGTGAAATGCCTTAGTTATAAATGCATGACCATTCATTTTGGACAGGATTCCTTAAACACTCAATTGAGAAGGAAATATCCAACAGTAGTTACAAATGCATTAGCAAAACCTCCAACTTCCACCTATTGAGTCAAGTAGTTAGAAGTAATAGCAATATACTATTGAAAAAACTCTGTCATATTGAAATGCCACTAACTCAAATAGATAAGAAATTGCAATTAACTCCAATTGTAATTCTGTAGCATGAGGGGGAGTATTACGAGCTTGGCACTAAATGCACATACCAGATAACATTACATTGCATCTTTGGCTAATAAAAAGACCTACACAACTTTCCAGTCACATAACGATATCTTATATGCTCGCCTAAAATAGCAAAATCATGGTAGGTGTGGAGAAAACATGGAATAATGATCAAAGGCACCACCAGTTGTAAATGATCATCAGGATTTGTCCCCATAAAATAAAATAAAATCATCCTCAAAACGATATTGAGAATGTAAATGCCGAAATAATAAATTATCAACAAGTGATGTAATATTCTCAAACCCATTGCAAAGATTTTAAATCCATGGCTTAACCTTTTGAGCTACACAAACTTTATTAAGAAAATGTAAATCTTGTTCTACACCTTATGAACACTAAACATCAAGTATAATAAATGTCGGCATGGAATCCTTGTCCAAAAAATCCACAGATGTTGGAATAATAGGCTTGTAAAAATATAAGAAGAAAATGAAGAAGGACGAGAAGCTCGAAAAAAGACATTAACATCAACTATACAACTATAAGCAACTAAAGAGAAATATTTGAAAGATGATCCATAGGGGATCAAATGCAAAAGGAAAGAACTTATAAACAAGAGTGCACCTTTTTTTAATTAATTAAGGGCCTTGAAATATTTGGGTTTAAGCAACTTTGAGTTTGAATAATACTAAGTTACATAACCTCCCAAAACTTTTAAATCCAAAAGGTTATAGGAATTCCCTAGGCAATGAACAATATCAAAACCATATATCACCAATTTCACTTTTGCATTTCACCTAAAAAGTGTTGCATATCATTCACATATCTTGGAATTTTGAAAACAACCACAAGTTTGTTATGATCAATTTACAAACCTTCATGAGAAATATGATATCTAAAATAAGTGGTGTCTTTGGATCCAAACATGCACTTTAATCACTTCAGCTTTAAAATAACTTCTTGCAACCAATCTAACACATTACAAACATTATATACACGTTCGGGATTGTTACTTATTTAATGGAAGATAATCAATGCAGAAACAAATAATCCCATTAATTTTTATCACAAGATGAGATTCACATGCCTAAAGACTCTGTTACTTTAGAATAACACCCTTTTTTCAACATCTCTTTAATAGTTACATATGAAATCTTGATCTCTTTTGATGATCAACAATGAATAAAAACTTTGATTAAACGAGCATCCCAATTGGTATAGGATGACATGTTGCAATCTTAGCCCTAAACAGCATGTCAAATTTAAAAAGATTAGTATACTCCTTTATGAGCTAATCAATTGTTGCAACACAAAGACCATCAAAGGGATTAGAAAAGGGAATAAAAGAACAACATGGAAACAAAGGATGAAATAATGGGAAAATAAAAATGATGGAAGCAATAGTAAAAGCGAAGAGATGAAAAGGAACATCAGTGAGAGGAATGAAAAAAATATAAAGAAGCATGAAATAAAAGGGAGAATCCTCAAAGTCATATTTAGCATAATTGCACCACAACCAATCCACACCAAAGATCAAGTCAAAAGTTTAATTTGGCACCACATGCAATGATTGTAACTTCAGTTTGAAATCACCCACATGCACAATTATGTCCGCTTTATCTTGTGCACATGCATGTGTATACTCGTTGCCATAAAGAATGAAAATTGACTTTACTACATGACACAAATGTAGATAGTAAAATGTGGTAACAGATCGAGCAATAGAAGATAAACTCAAATTTATATCAACCAACATGGAAAGAGGAATAAGAAACCTTTTGTTATAAAAATAAATTTAGAAAGTAAATACTGAATAAATTAATGCCAAGTGAACCCCTTGATGATATTCCCACTAAAAAGAGAAGGGGGTCATTAATTTATTCATGCAAGGTCTTTTTATTACTTGTATGATTCTTTGTTTCCTAGAAACATATTGGTGTTTAGACTTTCCACTACAGCAATACCGACAGTAACACCAAGGTCTCCACCGAAGAAATAGAGGTTGCCAATTTGGAAAATGCCGATAATAATGATAAATGTGACCAACTTCATCACACACCCAATAATAGACATCACGGCCATAACTAAGTTCTCGCCCTTGTCCTTGAATTTAAGTAGCAATAGTATCAACTTCCAATAGAACAAGACTATCTCTTATAGAAAGTGGATTTTAAAGATGTGTAGTGAGAAGTGGAAGAGGCAACATTTCATAATATTGTGTCAAACGAAGAACATCGTCAAAGGTGGCGGGAACAAGTGTATGCATAAGTCCTATAAGATCTTAACAAAAGGTTAGCCATAACATTCCTAACTTGATATGCTTTGATATATTTGGCTCTGCACAAAGCAAAAGGCTTTGGAAACGAACACTAAATTGCATCATAAATTTATATGGCCATTGATAAAGATAATACAATTGTTGAAAAGTATCATCACAATCATTGGCATGTCTAAATGCACATTTAAAAACGTCCAAAAGAATGCTTCAATTCTCACGAGTGCCTATGCTCAAACTATTGTACTATTGCAGTTATATCCCTTGGAGACATATAGGAAATTCACACAAATGCCAAGCATTATCTCAAAAATGATATGTAGCAATCACTATAAAGTGATTGAACTAATGATACATATCATCTTTATGACTCCCACAAAAGAACTCCTACTAGTCACAAGGATTGGCACCAAAAGCAAGAGGAATTGTACCATATGCCGTGAAAGCCGCCATCAATTGAGTCTGATTGTTCAACTATAATTGTATAACATCAAGCCATTGCACTAACTCCTGCTCTAAAGTCAAAAGAGGATGAAGCTATTGCTCTATCATGAAGATGAATGAAAAGGAAGATGCAAAAAAGAAGAAATCAAAAAAGCTATAGGGAAAAGGAGATTTAAACAATGTAAAAGTTATATATAAACTAAAATCCAAAATCTAAACACTCCTTAAGGATAGTCAAAATTGTTTTTTTATCGCCACCAATGTGAGTGCATGGAATATAGAAATAGAATACAGAAATGAAACCCTTAATTTTTATAAAGGAGCAAGTGGTCTAGATTGAAACCAATCCAATAGTTATCAAAATTCTATTAAGTTAATATTAGTATATGTCATTGCAGCCATACACTTGGACCTACTAATTATTTTATAATTTATAGTCCTACTACTTTATTTAAAAAAAATTTCAAATATCAAATTCTAGATGAATTGGAATAATAGCTACACTTAGTATATATGTAATACACAATAGATTATTAAAACTAGCAAAGTAATAACTAAATTTTATTGTGTATTTCAAATATTATACAACATTAATAAACCATGCATTTTCTTCTATATCACCTGCATATTTTTATCAATTATTCTAACAAGACTTTAACTTTTCATACATATGTTTTTCCTTCTGAACCGGATGGAGAAGCAAAAACACAATTTTTATGAGAAGCATTAATGTAATGTCTGTGGTAAGGCAAACAATCCACTTCAAAATCCTCTTCAATTTGTAATTTCTTCCTACAGCCCTTCTAATGCCAAAAAAAATTGTCTATGTCCAATGTGTCCAAAGAACTCTGTCAAAGTTTGTATTCAAAATAACTTTGTGTTGATATAGTGAGAAGACAGGAACACTTACAAGAACTCCCATATACACCCGCAGCATCAATAAATTTATGACCCCTCCCAACACCTGGGATGGAATGATGGTACTGCAAAGAACCTCAGAACATCGTCCCACACAGACCTGTTGACAAAGAGGTCATGCTTTGGTCGCCTACACAAATCATCTGCCTTCTTCAAGAAGAAGTCTGTAGCGACCCCTCTGAATCCCGTAAGAACATCTGACGTAAAACCTGTCTCTGCCTCTGTAAACACCAAAGATGGTGCTGAAGTCGAATCATCCACGTCTTTCACAAACTTCAGTGTGTACTCCTTGATAGATTCGGCGCTAGAAAAATCCCCAAAGTGAGTACACATAATAGCTGAGTTTGTCCTTCACAGAGCCTGAAAGCGAATCCAGCATCTGTACTAAATGTCCGCCTGTCCCAGATATTATGGTCTTTTCGAACCCCATTTCATGTAGAGCAAAGACGAGCTTGTCTAGCATCGACCTCATTCACAGTCTCGCTTCTACACCTGTTCTCCAGTATACGTGATAGTTCCTGACATTCGTCTACCCCAACACCGTCCCAGTCTACCAGTCCTTTCAGCTCAAGGAGCATGTCAGAAAAGATGGTGCTTGCTGCTTGAATGTCGGATGAATTGCGGATCAGACCGAGTATTCTTGCCACCATATGGATAGTTGAAGTGGAAAGTATACCTGCACAACACAAACATTTGAACTCCCGCACACACCTTAAAATGTTGCTCCGCCGGCAGGGAAGGAAGACATTCCTTCACCCGTTCCCAAATTTCCGCACAAACGTCCTCAAATATTGCAGACGTTCCGTGATGGCGTTTGTGATGAAATATGGGAACGGGTGAAGGCCCTTTACCCATTCCCAAATTTCAGCACAAACGTCATCAGCGATGGCCACAGAATTAACCACAGCCAAAGGGCAAACAGGATCGAACAGGAGCACATCAACCACTAGAAAGAAAATTGGGGCAAGAAGTAGAAGCCGAAACCATCCTAGCATACCTCTAGAGGATCTCGTGGGACCAGTGACATGAGAAGATCCTGCCCAAAATTGCACTTTGCTGAGACCATCTTCTTTTCTTCGCGCTTCACGCAGAACCATCTTTTCTTTCGGACCCTCAATCCTAGGGCTAAGGCAATGGGGGCTAAAAAATAGCACTTTTAAGGGACATGCAACCTTAAGATTTTATGTTTTTCCAACGCTGACCCTGAGCAAATGTTCTATTTTAAGGATATTCGGTTTAGTCTGTTCATCTGAACATTAGGGCTGGGCGAGTGTGTTACAGCTTAATCTATGGCACTCTTCTATGGGCAAGGTGCTCCATTATCACAAGTGATTGCTTCGTCACCATTTCTAAGCAAATTTCAAAATAGAGATCACTACTGAAATGTGAAAGGTATCTAATTTTTATTTTACTTTTTTATTTTGTTCTCATTGATATTTGCGGGTGAGGTTGTGATGCAGGCTCAAGTAAGAGCTTTTGGATATTGAAGAACCAATTAGCCACTGGTCAGGATACATCATTTTCCTCTTACATGATTTTTTTTTTTTTTTCCCGTTTTTTCTTACTCAGGTGCTTGAATATTGTCATGCCTTTCAGATTGAATCACTTGAAGATCTTAGCTACCTTGAAAACACTTCCAATCCAGTCGTACATCTCAACTAGTGTTTCTCTGGAACGCAATGATCGTGACATATGCCATGTATAGCAAGCAAGTGCTAACTCTTCCGGGGTAAGCAAAGTAAGTCTTGACTTGTGAGATTTCTAACAACTGCAACCTATAGTTTCTTGCAGCAGAGAATATGATAAGAGTGGTCTCACGCAAGACGTGTTGGGAAAACTTTTATAAAAAGCCCGGCAGTGTGGATGACTTACGAGCAGTGACAGATCACAGGATGAAAAGGTAACCTGGAACATGAAAATCACTGGCTTGTTTATGTCTACAGAAATGACAAAGATCAAAGCAGCATGCAAAAGGTATGATCCTTTTCTCTTTCTTTTATAAAACAACACCACAGAGAGAAATAAACACAACACTCACACAAGGCCTCCACAATGCAATATTTTCAGAGCAAAGGCCTCTGCCATATGCTGAGATAGCAAGAGGCAAAGTCTTGCAGAGCAAGGATGAGTGTCCTAGATGGCCAAGGTTTTCTCTCATCGGATTTTAGGTATGGAAAGAACTTCATTTTAGGGCATTGTAAATAATAGGTGGTAGAGATTGTGAAATTTTCAGATCTTAGCATGCCATGTTAGAGGCTTTCACAACCCAAGGTAGAATTGCTTGCTTCTTCTGCCAACTAGATTGCTCTTTATCTTGTTTAATCTGCCCTCTATATTTACTCTTCTTTAAGCATCGTGTTCACATTGCTCCAGCCAGACGAAGATGGGCAAGGGAATGCTGGTGGTGCTGTTGGAGTAGCTATTACTTGTGGTTGCCATGGGATAATGTGCAGAGCTTGGATAGCATTATTTTATTTTCAATTTTAGTATAATTTTTAGATATGTTAATATTAATCATAAAATGGTTTATCTAGAAAATGCATCCCAATCAATTATTATTTGACTTTTAGAAAATAGTTTAAAAACTTTTTTGAACTAGTTAATTGACATAAGTATGATATAAATAGTTATTATTTAGTTAAATTATGGCCACAAATATATGATTGCATATGGGAGCATTATATATTTACATATGTGTGGATTTTAATTTTTGGGTTGTATGCAAAAATATTATGCACATAATCACTTTTAAATTGCTATATAAACAATTTAAACTTCATTGTGTGTATAATATTTTTGTCATAGAGTATGCCATGTATGCATGGGTCATGACATTTTATATTGTCACATAAGACTGATGCTGCATCATCTTAAAGAAAATGGTATCATCACAAATTTAATGTTAATCATGTGATTTGTGCAAAGTGATTTCCATTACCCTCACTAAGAAAACAACCCTGAGCACACAGTGATAGTGAATATAATCTATAGTATCTAAAATATGTTTAAATCTAATTTGTGTATTGGAAAATATTACATCCACAAGCTTGAAATCTAAACTTTACTAATGTGTCAAAATTCTGACGTGAAGTTGAAATTTATATTATTTTGTGGTTACATAATAACAAATTAACTATATATATATATATATATATATATATATATATAAAACTTCCAATGTCAAATTGTACAAAGGAGAGATACCCCAAATTTTATAATAAAATACGTAAAATTAACTTTATTATCAATAATAAAGTACAAGAAAAGGTTTGAATTTTAAATTTTTATAAAGAATTAATAAATAAATGAAGAAATAAATTATCCTTGATTTAAATTAAATTTAAAATCTATAATCTACTAGATAAAAATATGTTAAATAGAAATTCTTAATGCAGCCCTAAGAACTGGGGAAGATGATCCTGATGCAGCCTCAGGCGCGGGCAGTGCTCCAGATTCTTGTCAATCGATCCCGAGTGTAAGATGATATGACTCTCCCTTTTCTGTCCTTATCTTTTCGGCATTTCTTTCAGGATTTCTAGCAAGCAGGAGAAGCCTCTGGAGATTGATTTCCATCTGGTGGAGTTCAACGATGTCCGCTACCACATCCTGGTGAGAAAGAAGCTGTAGAAGGACTTCTCAGTCTAGTTTGGTTTCTTTCTTCTTAGTCCGTTGCCAAGGAGCCACATTACATGACGCTCTCGCTCGGACTTCCACTTCCAGCTCCCGAGACTGTTTTCTCTGGTGATCTTCCACTAGGTGCCGTGGAAGCTGTGCGGGGCGCTTATGGATCTCTCGCACAAGTCAAGGAACCACCGGAGATGGGCTACAACTTAACTCTCCGGATCGATCTTTCGCAGCTTCCAGCAGACGAGGGTATTGCTTATCTTTCTCCAGCTTTTTGAAGAAACTCACTGTGATCAAGTGCTAGAGGATTGCTTGCAGGTTTTGACGAAGTTTGCTTCGGTTCGCTCGGTCGTGCTTGGAGCTCCACTTCGAGAGATTTTGAAGCACCTAGCGATGAACACCGTGTCGCCTGACGCCGACCGCTTGACTGCTCTAATGCACCGTCCCAGAGAATCCTGCTTCCTCGTTCCACAGGTTTTGCACTTCCTTCTTCTTTTGCTCTCCGGAGAATTACAAGTCCGAACTCCAGGCTGACAAAGTGACCGTGATTTTTCCTATGCGTTTCAAGGATGCCAACGACGCTGTTCTCGCCACGTCTTTTCTCCAGGTTTCTCCATTCTGACAATACTGGGTTAAATCTAGTCTCGGTGTGTTACAGGAGTTTATGGAAGCTAGACGAACTGGGGGTTTAAACACAGCTCCTCCATGCCTGTGGTCTTCAAATCCTCCAGCAGAACTTCAGGGAGTTTCCGGTCTCGCCCTCGATGCGAACTGCGGCTTTGTTTCAATTGGTATGTAACTCGAGCTTTCCTGGTGATTAAATTCCACCCCGTGTACAACCAGTTATCTTTGCGAGGCATGTCGAGGGCGACAAATTAGAACGAACAGTGTGGAACCTGTCGACGTTCCATGCCTACGTGAGCTACCATGTCAAGGTCCGTGTTTTGTTTTCCATTTTTTCTCTTCTCTCTCTCTCTCTCTCTCTCTCACTTTCTCAATCTTTTGCTGTTTACTCCTTGCAGTGTTCCAAGGCTTTCATGCACACGCGGATGAGAAGACGAGTGGAGAGCCTTATTCAGGTGAAGCTCTCTTTTTTCCTTTTCACCATTGCTCCTAACTTTGTGGAGTTCTCTCTTTTACGTCCACGCCAGGTTCTCAACAGAGCCAAGCCCGACTTAGAGAAGGATAAGAAGACCGCTCAAGGCCGATCTTTCAAGAGATCAGTGTAAAAGTAGCACAAAATCGGAGTGTACTAGATCCTTACGCGCCAAGGAAACACGTTCGTCCCATTGTAATCATAGCTCTAGATAGATCGCGAAGAAGAAAGTGGTCGCGGAGCTCTCGCTCGAGCGCCTCACATTTCCAAGTCATTTCACATCTCGTGCACAAGCGTTAAAGGTAAGAACGGCCCGGATCATCCCGTACAAGTCTCGTGCGCGTGAGCGTGTTACTTTGAGCCGAATGGAAGGTAGAGCAAGAGGCTCCTCGAGGCAGCAGCAAGATCGCGCTCTCTTGGCTGTGGCGTGAATTCTAAATCCTGGCTGGTTGAATCGGCCGGCGGTCTATTGCAATGTGACGCATTTGTGGAATTCCCGCTCCAGTGAAGATCATTATGGTGTTCTTCCCAGCGAGGAGCTTGTAGTGATCCATCTGGCTGTGGTAACAGTGAATTGTCCCGGCCTGGGCTGCGATCTAACGAGGATTATCTTCGAATTCTCGTATGTGGAGGTGGGGAAGAAGACCATCAACTCTATTTTGAGCTTTTTGCATTCAGCAGCATCCTTAGGAGATTATTTGAAGAACTGGAAGCCAAAGGTTTTACCATGAATGAGAAGCGTATCACCGCAGCTATCATCCAAGGTTTGAAGCCAGTTTTCCAGCGGAAGGTGGCAAAGTGGAAATATGTTATTTGCTAACCTCTTTTTGAGTAGGTTGAGCGGGACATGTTACCAGAGCTTGGCATGACTAGTCCAACCATCATTCTGGATTGCCTATGAATAGAGTGTAAGCGCCAAAGACAGAGGATAAGTTTGCCTTTGGTGCTAGACAATGACGGAGTTAGTGTAGTATTGAGAGCTTGTCCAGCCGCAGATGCACCTCAAGGAGCTAAAAGCCTTACACTCACAAGATGCTAAGCCATCCTGTCACCACATATTTTGCACTCAATCAGATGAGGTGCTGGATTCTCCACCCTGAGCAGCAGCCAGCGCACCCGCAACAGCAAGTGTTACAGGAGAAAGTCCTACAGCAGCCTCTAGCCAACAACTTTAGCCAACAATATTTCCAGAAAGTTGGTTGGTCCCTTACAAGAAAAAAGTGACTTAAAAAGTCAGTGTGCAATGATTTTTCTCATGCCACAATTTTCTCCTCTAGAGGAGTTACTTGATTTTGGTTAACATTTAAAACTTTTTTCCACGTCTCAAGATAATTCCTCTTCCACAGAGCCAATCCAACTTGTAGACATCTAATCTTCTCTGGATCCCAGTGCATATACAGCAAAGGTGTTTCCTGACAGCAAGCTTGAGAGGCTCTTTTGGACTCAGGACAAAATCATTGATCATTTGGAGCTTTCTAGCACGCCACGACATTTGCCTAGGAACTAGTCCACTAGAAGATGTTGTGGCAAGCAACTCTGAGAATAAAGTCTGCAACAACTAACTCACACCGTCCACGCAGGTTCTAGGGCCTCATTCTGCCATTCAAGGTGACCATCGAGACGATCTATAACGTTTGGTTCAAGGAACTCCCCATAGTCGATTGACCTCACTGCCCGCGTCCGCCAGGTGCTGGAGGTAAAATCCGATTTGCAAACACAGATGAGACTCAACAACGCGCAGTGGCAGGATGGGGCCGTCCCTTGGGAGAAATAAGGGAGGTCAATTTTTTATCTTCAACTTCCAGTACACAGTTCCGGAGCATTAGTTTGACGGCGGCGCTAAACAACTGAGAGACAATGAATCGGTGGAGGATGCTAAGCTTTCTCAAACTCGTCAAGCAAATTTTGTGCAATCTGTACGAGCTGGAGCATGCCGAGAGATGGCCGAACATTCCTAAGATTTTGCCAGAAAATTATATGGTGTCAATGTCCCGCTGGGTCCCATGATCGTGTACATTGTTCACGTAAGTACGTTCTCTTTGGTTTTCTTCGTTCTCATTTTTTTCCCCCTTTTGTCTTTTGTGTTGTTTTGCACAGCTGATATTTGAGGATCTCTTGGCTCTAGACATTGATAGACGACTTGAATTATCTTTGCTTGGTGTTTCTGTAGGCAAGATGGCTCTAAATAGTCACCCAAATCTTGATACAAATTGGAACGGACTACAAAGGCCAAGGCGAATACGCGATGTTATGGCCTAGGCGATTGCAGCAGGTGGTACACATTATGATGAGGAACTCAAAAAAATTGGTAAACTATTCAAAATGGCATATGCAATTTTCAAAAAGAATAAGACTTTTGACGCATATTCTGTTATCCCTTAATAAATTTGTGGGTTTCTCTAGGTTCTTACTAGAGCCAAATCAAAGCTGATTTCTTAAAAATACTAGCTCAAAAGTGTACTAGGAGATCCTCCAAAAGGAGCTATTCGCGCCAAGGAAACGCAGCAAGTGATCCATATTGTAAATCAAAGCTCTAGATATAGAACACTTTGCACCAAGGAAATGCAATCTCTAAGTTGATAGATAGATTGCGAAGAAAAAAGTCCTCGCGGAGATTTTAACGAGCTCGCGCGCGCTTGAGCGCCTCACATTTCTAAAGTCCCTTTTGGAGCCCATCAATATCGTGCACAAGTTAAAAGTACGGACGGTCTCGATCATTTCCGTACAAGTCTCGTGCGCGGCATCCGACGGCCATCCTCGTGCCACGCCTCCTCTTTTTCTTACGAGCGCGCTAGGGCTTTAGCGCCTTTGCTGGTAATGGAAGGTAGAGCAGCATGGGCAGGGGAGGATCCGGCGGCAGCGCTGGCCAAGGCGCTGGTTAGATCCTCGAGGCAGCAGCAAGATCGTGCGCTCTGGTGGCTGCTGTGGCGTGAATTCCACATCCTGGCTGGTTGAATCGGCGATTCCCGCGAGGTAGGCCGGCGGAGTAGCTTGTTCTATCGCAATGTGACTCATTTCTGTGGAATTTCCGCTCCAGTGAAGATCTAGAGCGATATTATGGGTGTTCTTCCGAGCGAGGAACTTGTAGTGATCCATCCTGCAGATCCGACTGTGATAACAGTGAATTGCCCCGACAAGAGAGGCCTCGGCTGCGATCTAACGAGGATTATCTTTGAATTTGGCCTGAGTCTCGTCCGTGGAGGTGGGGAAGAGCGTCCTTCTTCTTTCAGTGTTCTTACTTCTTTTGTTGACATTCTACCTTGCACAGATGTCCAAACCGATGGACGGTGGTGCTTGCTGGTGTTCTGGGCGGTGCCAAGAATCACCACCGCGAAGCCCATCCAATGGGGACTGCTAAGAAAACGAATGATAGCAGCGTGCCCGCCCGAGAACCAGGTTTTCGTGCCGGTTGATCCGGATTTCGTGACGAGTCCTCTCAAGCTATTTCTTCTCCAAGTTTACTCGGCAGATCGAGCGGGACTTCTTCATGGTACGATTCAGTCGTAAAGCTGCCAGGATTGTCAATTTATTCTTTTTTTTTTGCTCCTACCCGCAGACATGTCCAGGATCTTGTGGGAACTGGAGCTCACTGTTCACAAGGTCAAGGCTTCTACGTGTCCAGATGGAAAGGTCATCGACTTCTTTATAATCTCTGACAATAAGTGAGTGAGCAATTATTTGAAACATGGTGACCCTCTTTTTCTTATACCTTTCTTGTTTGCCCAGGCTGCTACTTCCATCGAGGGAACGGACACTAGAAGTTTGTGAACGCATAAAGAACTTGATGGGAGGCTTGCATTCGAAATGTGAACTGAAGGAAGCGGGGCCGGAATATGGAGGTTTGATGTGCACTCCTGCATTAAATCTGCCGCCTTCGGTGTCGGAGCTACTGTCCTCCGGTGTGAATTCCCAGCAAAACGGTGACACTCCCAGAGTCACTATCGACGACCTTCTAAGTCCGGCGCACACTCTCCTACAGATATCTTGCAGAGACAGAAAGGGCTTGCTTTACGACTGCTTAAGAGTTCTTAAGGACTTCAACTATCAGGCAAGGCAAAAACTTCGTCGGTTCTAAACTAGCAACTCTCTGTTCCACAGGTTGCTTACGGTCGTTTGTCGATGTCTACTATCGACAAAGGGAGAGGCGAGATCGATCTTTTCATAACTCAAGCTGATGGAAGAAAGCTCGTGGATCCGGAGAAGCAAAAAGCTTTGTGTGAGCGGGTTGTAAGAGACGTTGCTAATCCCCTCTGGGTGACGGTATTGCCTCGAGGACCAGACTCGGAGCTCTTCGTAGCCACACCGATCGAGCTCAGCGGAAAAGGCCGTCCTCGGGTTCTATACGACGTAACTCTGGCATTGAAAATGCTCGACGTCTGTATTTTCCAGGTAAATCTTCCAAAAGTTTCATGGTGTAAGCTTGTTTAAGTTCTGCGATTGATTCAGGCTGACATTGGTCGCCACGCCATCGGTGACATGCAATGGGAGATCTACCGTGTCTTGCTCATTGACTCGGGTGACTTCTCCCAGCGAATGCACGAACTCATTGGCGAGCGAGTGAGAAATGTTTTAATGGGATAGAGACAAAAAGAGCCTGGGGAGTTTGTGGCAACCATTTAAATCAATCTGTACAGATAAACACATGGAAAAACCACAATTATATAAGAAACCACCATTATATAAGAAATGTTATAACTATTCTTAAACACTCTGATTTGATGGTGATTTTTCTAAACATTGGAGTTATAAGAAAAGTTGAAAGAAATAAATTTCCATTACAAAGCACATAGAGTTGTTAAAAAATTTGGCCCACCCTACTATTTGATGCTTAACCACTCTTTTGAGATTAATCATTTAACCCTAGAGCAATCTTATAACCAATGTTTAATCGAAACCATAGCATCTTGACTGTGGCTTATCATATTTCTTATTTATGTTTTAGTTATCATGCCTCCTAGAATATATTTAGATATTCAAGGTATATTCTTTACACCTATAGAGTTTATAAACCAAATCAAAATTTTCTATAACATTTATAAACTTAAATAAACTACTTGATATTTATAAAAACTTTAATGATAATATTTACCTTTTTTATTTTAAAATTTATAAGTTGAAATTTACTTTTGCAATTCATACTTTAAAACTAAAACATTGAAAATGTAAATAGATAATGAACTTGGTGATTTGAATAATTTAAGCCACCCATTCTTTATCTAATGATAAAGTTTTAAATAGCTAGTAAAATTTTCAAATCATAATTTTCTGTAATAAATTTTAGTTTAAAAGAATAAAATCAGAATATACTTACTATAATCTATTCATGTAATATTCAAGCACCCTTGTTATCTATAAAATAAACCTTTGAATTAGTTTGTCATGGATGCGGGATGGACTCAGGCAGAGGAAATGACTCCAGCGGTGGGATGGGATCCGCGCGTGGGTCGATCGTGACCGATTGGTTCCAAAGCAGCATAGGCACTAGATTGCTGGGAGTGGTGGCAGGGGCATTCCAGCGCTTAGCGCTGGAGCTGGATTATTCACCAGGGGCGTCGTGGTTCTACGATATGGATGAGTCGACTGTGTCGGAGCTCAAGTGGAAGATCTGGACTGTGGCAGTCGCCCACGTCCTCCGGGTTCCCGTCCCGGAGGTTTTCTTGCACCTCTTCATCGCGGCCGACTATCGCCAGCGAGGTTGCTCCAACCAGCAACGTTACGGTGGCCGGGAACTACTGTCCTTCGTGCTCCCTTGCCACTACGCTGTACAGAAGCTTGAAGAGGTGAGTTCTCGAGATTTCTTGTGGTAAATCGGTAAAAGAGCTTGTTTCTTTTTTGTCTTTTGTTCGCAGCTCAAGGCGAGAGACATTCAGACGCCAGCCACGGAAGCGATGTCTTCAGCGGAAGGAATTACATGTATGGCTTCTCTCTTTTCCATTTCACTTCTAACCAGTCGTCTGTGCAGATCTTGTGTCGCTCATGTCTAGAGTTCCCTGTACTTTCTCGACGCGAACATGTCTTCTGGATGCCATGCGCCTGTTTGAAGTGAGCCAGGAACTTTGCGTGCTCTTCTTGGCGTGGCTGCAGCTCCAGATCCAAGCAAACAAGCAGCCGTTCGAATGGCTCGACGCTTTCGAAGCTCAAGCCAAAGCCGGCGGCGGGGGGCACCTTGGCAACCTCTTGCTCTTCTTCCTAGACACAGTGCACGCATACAGGTTTAAGGATTCTATCTGCCACCCATCGACAGGGTCTATAACGTTTGCTTGAAGGAACTTCCGATGGTAGAGTGGCAGTCGATCGACCTCACCGCCGGCGTCCGTCAGGTGTTGGAGGTAAGATCCTTAGCTCGACTTGCAAAACACAGATGAGACTCAACAGGCTTCTTATTCTTTTCTTTTTTCTGTTTTTCTGGCAGGAGGTGACTCCCACATTCGAGTGGGACAAAAGCCTTCTTGTAACTCTGGAGCGCTGGGTTCAAAGGAGGTCGCTCGTTTACCAGCACAGGCCTCGCGAGGTTCCATACGTTATGGACTTCACGGATGCAAGCTTGCAAGTTGGCCGTCTGATCTACACTTGGACACTGACGAAGAAGGGGCAGCGCGACCATGCCGAGCTCCAGACGCTGTGCTCGACGGGCAAGTCGATCGTGGAGCACGCACAGTCGGTGGCAGTGGGAAGCAGCGACGAGCGCCAGCTCTACCGTGCCGCCGCTGCCGTTTTCGGCAAGGATTGTAGCGGCCATTTCGTGCAGGTGTGCAGGAACGCGCAGTGGGAGCCGGATGGGGTCCCTTGCTCGCAGTCCGAGCTGGGAGAAATAAGGGAGCTGGCATGGAGAGGGCTGATTTTAATCTTCAACTTCGAGTACAGAGTTCCGGAGCATTACTTTGACGGCGGCCCGAAACAACTGAGAAACGAGGTGCCGTTCGGTGCCATGATCGTCTACATTGTTCACGTACGCACACTCTCTTTGGTTTTTTCGTTGGAATGTGTTTCTGATTTGTTTCCTTTTCTCTTGTGTGTTGTTTTGCGCAGCTGATATTTGAGGATCACTTGGCTCTAGACATTGATCGCAAAACGTCACAAGAATGTGAGTGACATGAATTATATTTGCTTGCTGGAAGTATTTACTAAAGCTGTTTTTGCAGGCACCTTAGCTCTAAATAGTCACGGAAATCGTGATACATATCGGAACAAGAGAGGCATTTTTATTGCATCAGATGGGACGAGGAAGAGATGTCTAGCTCTTGAGAAGCTGATAAACTCTCCCAACGTACAGAGGGCCTTGGGAGCCAGCGCTGATGAAATAGGCGATGCTGTGGTCAAGGCGATTGCAGCAGGTGGTATATATTATGATCAGGAACACAGAGATTTATGGTTTAAAATGGGCACAATATTCAGAGGGGATTATGAGAGGCTCTCAGCACATATTATAGCATATGCAATTTTCAAAGGATTAATTTAAACAAGTATAGATATCTCATCTCAAATGTGAGGGAGCGTTCAAGAGTTGAGCTCAATGGAAGTCACAACAGTTTTTGTCTGAGCTTTGTTGACTTTGGATTGGTTACGTTGATTTTTCATTGACTTTCTTTGACTTTTGAGTATGGTTGGATACTTCCAGTGATCAAACATTAGTTAGGCGGCATGATATTACTTATTATCTTTCCTGGTTTTCATAGTTCTTCTGGCTTACAGCTTTGCATATTCCAGGTGTTGCTTCCCGTTGAGCGCATTGCCCATATACGCGGTGATAAACTCCCGGAAAGTAAGCTCCCTGAAGAGAGGCTTTTCGTCCGGCACCAAGGGCTTGAGAACCGCTTCAAAGCCGGGTGAAAAGAAGAAAGCCGCCGACATTCGTGCATTTCCGGAGCTTACAGTGGCTCGGTGTTCCACACTCTTATATATTCCATTGCTCATCACCTGCGACACCACGGCAACTTCAAAGATGGAAAGGCAAGTTACTCTCTAAGTTACCTCTAGTATATCTCCAATGTTGACGACGAATGCATCCGGCATGGATTTCACAGGCTTCCACTCGCCATTCTTTCTTATCTGGAGACCCTCTACCTCGTCCTGGAGCAGTATGGTGATTCCCACGCCATCCGAGTGAGGACTTAATCCCAGCACAAGATCCGGCTCCGGACAAGGTGGATAGTAATTCATCCTCAGCGATGAATGAGCGTCTGGCCCGAAGGCGTCACCGAAAAGCTCCGGGGGCTGGCCGAGGGCTCTCGACAGTGCAGCGAGGAGCTTCAATGCGAGAGAGCGGACTTGAGCTCCATAAGCTTGGATGGTTTCTCTGGAAACGAATTTGGAAGAACACACAGGTGAATATTTTTTTTCTAGAGAGAGTTTGTTTATCTTACTTGTACTCTGCTGGATGAACAGGCCATGGGAGTGCTACAGGCGGGAGAGCATGGAAGAAAACATCGCCCCAGTCGAGCACGGTGTCTTTGGAAGGTAAGAAATACCGTCCATATCCTTCTCTCCGCAGCTTTGTGGATGATGCCGTGTACGACTCCTTCTCCTCTTGTGGCAGCCTGAAAAACTCGCGAATTACGCCCCTGGCGCTTTGCATCAGCGCCCGTGGAATTCCATGGTCAGTGAGCTACAAGGGCATCTCAAACTTTTAGTCTCAACTCTCAAGTCAAAACCGAGAAAAGAGAGAGAGATCGATCCAAGAACGAAAGATTCGAGAACAAAGCGGGAGGAATGCTAATCAAAGATTACCTGGAAGAACCCCCATTCTCGGCAAGCGTTATCCAGCTTCTGGAGCTCGATCTTGTCACTCAGCTGCGAGGCGTTGATCACTGGGATGTCATCGAGATCTGGCGAGGAAAACTTGGATGGGCGATCGTGAATCGGCCGCACGAAACGCTGTGGCACATGAGCGGTGCCATTTTCGACGAGGGATTGGACTGCAGGAACTCCGGAATCCATACCTTTGAATTGGCTGGTTGTTGAGGTAATAACAAGAGAATCGTTCGAAGCGTTAAGAGGCCTTTAAACTAAAGCCAAGGGTTAGGGTTTTGGCAGGGACTCTGTTTTGTCCTCTCCATGGCGGACGAGCGCGCGGCCATCGCCGCGGCGCTCAATCGATTGCTGGAAATATGCCGCGGCTCGCAAGAGGTACTTCGTCTATGAATGTTTTCCTTTGCTTATGCTGGAGCATGGATCGTGGATCAGGGCGTGGGAGCGAATGTGATTGAGAGTAAAATGAGCGATGTATCGGTGGACATTCGCGTCAAAGCAATCAACATTCTTCTCCAAAAAGTGAGGATTTTTTTCTTGAAGCGATGATTTTTCTCGGATTTATTCGCCTCTCATCCGCAGGGCCAGTGGCAATTGTTGAATAAGGATGGGCAGCTTTTCTACAGGGAACAATCTCGCGAAGAGGCCACCAAGTATGATCTCTTTTCCTTTGAGGCGTCTAAACTTTTGAGTGTGATACAGGCTGAAAGGCTTACAAACGGAAGATTTGCTGGTGTATCAGGCGATCCAAGCTGCGAAGAACGACGGTATCGATGGAAAAATTGTGGATTCCTAAAGCTTGGTTGCTCTTGTGATGGCCAGGAATATGGACGAAAGAGATAAAGCTCTCGACGAACTTGCAGCAGCCTCAAGTGACAAAAGCCATAAAAAATCTGGAAGTTCGAAAGCTCATCAAACCTGTGCCTACTACGCAAGTAAGTCGCGGCAGCTTCGTTTTCAAGAAATCTTGCTAGCTGAATTGAAGTTCTCCCTTGAGTAGAAAGGCAAGAAGGTTTACATTCTCGCCGAATTGGAGCCCTCGGCAAAGCTGACTGGTGGAAGCTTTTACAAAAACCAAGAGTTTGATGCGGAGTTCGTCAATCTTCTCAAGCAGCAGTGCCACCAGTTCATCGCCAAGCAAGTAAGCTATGAATTTCTTTCGATTTCTTTCTTCTTACACGAATGTTCTTCCAAGGCTGGCGGTGCCAATGTAGATCAAGTAGCAAACTTCACAAGGAAGTCGGGGCTTTCGAACGATCTGAGCCTTAAAGATATCAAACAGGTGAAACAAATTCCAAGCTTTCGACGCTGTCGCTCATTGTGACTGGTAGATTTTGGATATGTTGGTGCTCGATGGAGAAGTCGATGAAGTTGGAACTGGAGTAAGTCTTACAAAACGTAGTAGGATCTGGATTCATTTCTTGCTACTTTTTCTTTTCACGCAGGTCTACCGTGCCTCACAATCTAGAATTTCCGACTCGTCTGCGATGACAAATGTGCCTTGCGGTGTTTGTCCCGTAAGTTCTTGCGGAAACTCTTTTTTCTCTCTCTTTGTTTCCATTGTTTTCATTCTCTCAATGCTCGTGATTTTGTCACAGGTGATCCACGAGTGCTCGCCCAATGGAATCATTTCTCCAAAGACGTGCGCGTACTACCAAGAATGGCTCAAGTTCTAGTAACGAAGAAGAGTAAGTTCGTGTAAGACAATGCGAGGGTTTAGGGTTCTTATGATAGGTCTTGGCAGGGCGCCGCGAGGAGGAGCGAATGCTGCGACGCCGCCGGGCGCTGGAGCTCCTGCTGCTCCATCCGCGCGGCACGGTATCATGCTGGCAGCTCGCCCACAACAAGATGCCGCCGTGGGCGGCATTGGTCCCGCCGGGCGCCAAGATGTCGCGGCACCAGGGCCGCGTCGTCAATCAGCTCTTCCCGGTCGTCAATCTCCGCCTCGCGGTAAAGCGCTGCCCCGATGGAGCCCTGCCGGTGGAGGAAGGATTCGTGGTCCAGCAGGGCACCAGGGCGGAGTCCTACTACATCACTCGTGCCAGGAACCAGGCCAAGGGCGTGGTGAGGAGGCTGCTCGAGGCGACCGAGGCGGCGTCGCCGGTGCTCACAGTCGCCGGGAAGAAGGTGAGCATCGTCAATCGCCAGGTTGATCCGGCGGCCGTGGTGAGGGAGCTGGATCGAGCCTGGAAGCCGCTGGAGCGGCCGCTCAAGCAGAAGATCGTGCTCAGGGTGATGGGGGCTGTCCGGAACTGCTCGGCCGGGCTGCATTTCTTCCAGTGGGCTCTCCAGCAGCCGGGACTGGAGGTGGACACCGTGCTCTACAATGGTCTCGTGGAAATGCTCGTCAAGAGGGGCTACTTGGATCAAGCTCTGCGGCTCTACGAGAAGATGAAGAGGCCCGAGTTTGCGAGAGGGGGGTGTGCACCGGATGGAGAGACGCTGGCGCTGCTCGTCCGGCCCCTTTGCCGGTCGAACTTCGAGACGGCTCTCTCGCTCGTGAACGAGGCTCTGGACGGGAGGATGGAAGTTGGCGATGATCTTCTCCACGCGGTGATAGTTTGCCTTTGCAAGATGCAAGGAAGGCTGCCACTGTCGCTCAGGTACTTTCACAGGATGAAGAGCCCCGGTGATGAGACTTACCAGCTCTTGGTGAGGACCATGTCCAAGGAGCAATATGTCTACGAGGCCTACGATCTCATTGTCTCGATGGAGGTTGGCAAGGGGTTTCCCACGGACGACGTGACTTACCACTTGCTCATCGCCGAGTTTTGCCGGAGGAAGGAACTGAGCCATGCTCATGTCCTGCTGCACGACTTCATGGACCGGGGAAGGATCCCGTCGGTGCTGAGCTTCAACGCGGTGCTGGAGCTGCTTTGCAACAAAGGCGACCGGGACGCGGCCGAGAAATCGTGGAACCTGTTCCAGTGCATGAAGAGGATGGGCGTGGCTCCCAACACGGTGACGTACTCCATCCTCTTGCAGGCGCTCTCGAATGGCAACCGGGTGGACCAGGCCATGATCCTCCTCGACGAGATGCTGCGGAGCGGCTGTATGCCGGGCTCCATCACTGGCAGCGCGCTCGTCTCGGCTCTGGCCAGGGCCGACCGGGTGACCGACGCTCTCGACTTGGTACTAAGGATGCACAGGGAGTTTCACACTCGGGTGGAGTTCCAGGCCACCTCCAACACAGTCTACGGCTTCCTCCGGCTCAAGCCGATGAAGACGTGCGTCAGCGCCCTCAAGAAGCTCCAGGAAGTGAACTTCACCCCGGACTTGGCCATGTACGACGTGGTGATCGAGATGCTGTGCGAGCGAGACATGATCAAGGCGGCCATGCTCTACTTCAGCGACCTCAACCGGAGGAGCGTCCCGGACGTGAAGTCGTACGAGCCCCTGGTCCTGGCGTTTTGTCGAATCGGGAAGCTGCCGGTGGCCTACAAGCTCTTTCGGCACATGATCGTGAGGGGGTGCGACCCGAGCCTGACGATCTACAAGGCGCTCATCACGTCCTTCTGCCGCGGGGACAAGCTGGACGACGCGTGCAAGCTGCTCGAGTTTATGTTCAACAAGGACGTGTACCCGGACGAGGAGCTGTACAGGACGGTGCTGGAGGGGCTGGAGAGGACGGGCAATGGACAGGCTTTCGACGTGCTGAAAAACGCTCTCAAGGAGTCGGCGGATGGGAGCCCGGGCGAGGTGATGTTTAAGGCCGTGTTCAAGCTTCGAGGATGCGTGAGGCCGGCCAAGGACTCCAAGGTGAAGAAGGCTCGCTCGCCCGGCAAGAAGCAGCCAGTGGCGCCAGCGGGAGGAGGAGCAAGGATGGAGAACGAGACCGAGGCTGCCGAAGTGGTGGACGTGGTGCCTCCTCCGGACGATACACCGGTGAAGGTGGTGCGCTTTCCAATGAGGTTTAGCGACTCGGACCCAGAGAGCTCGTCCGGGGACGAGAGCGACTGAGTTTTTTGCTCGTCTCGCCCATTTGGATCAGTGCGTTCCTTGTAATACATGTCTGGATCACAGGGACCAAGGGGGTAGACCTACCGACTTACACTCTCTACACTCTCTTGTTCATGGGAAGATCAGCAGTTGCGTTAAACCATCACAATCTCCCAAGACAAGAAAGATTTGTTTGACCGAGATATTAGCCGCCAAAGACAAAGACGACACAGACAGTGCTTGTACAAAGCAACAAACGTTCTGAGAGATGCCCAACTTGGGCATATGCTCTAATGCGGTGGGTGAGGATATTGGAGAGAAGGTAAAAGATTCCATCTTATCTCAAACCATTTGTTTTTCATGGAATTGAGTTTAGAAATGAAAGAAAAAGTCTGTGAGCTCAAGCCAGTAATGAGTTGGGATCTGTGTGGCGTTGAGCCATTTTCAAATATTTATTTGCCCAGAAAGCAACTAACATCCAAGCAAAGACCTGGGAGATGAATATGCAAGTGAGGATATTGGAGAAAAGGTAAAATTCCATTGCAAACAAATGTATATCTAAAGCTTCATTTGTTTTCATGGAATTGAGTTTGGAAATGAATGAAGTAAAACTTTGTGAGCTCAAGCTAGTAATGAGTGGGCGTTAAACCATCATGGGAAAGCAAAGATTTAATTGCCAGAGACATTGCCAAAGACAAGGATGACACACAGAAAACAACAAACATCCAAGCAAAGGCCCGGGAGATGCCGATTTTGGGCAGGCGGTGAGGATATTCGCTGGATAAGTCCATCGCATCTAAAACTAATGTATATGAAAGTGGTTCATGACACAAGCCCATCGTTTTATGATGCTTCTTAGCTCCTCAGTGCTTGTCTTTGCTAATATAATATTCTAGATCCAAATCTTGGCAAGGCTGATCTTATCAACTTTGTAGCGTCACTCTCTCTTTTGTTTTTCTTATGATAAAGAACAAACTCTACGATTTCCACACCGAGCAGAAGGTAACCGGCCGGTGCTTCCACAGCAAAACCAAGCAATTATCCTCGTTCCGAAGCTCCCAGTTCACGTCGTTCTTCTTCACCAGCATCCGGGCGGTCTCGACGATCTCGTCGTGCGGAGCCTCGGCCTCGAATCCGGCACTCCTCATCCTCGCGTTCCAGCTCTCGCGGCTCTCGCTCAGCTCCATGCCGCTGGCCAGCCTCGCCACCACGGACGTGGAGAACAAGTGCTCCATGATCTGCCGCTCCTCGCACTCGTGTCCTTTGAAAGCCCCGCTCATCGAGTCGAGGAAGCTCCAAAAGTGCCCAATCACCTCGACAGCAACAGTGGAGAAGTCGGCGGACGTGTTGTCCGAGTCGTTCTCGCCAACGATCACCAGGTCGGGCTCCAGCTCCACGCGGACAAAGTTTAGAAACTCTTGTCTCTGACTGCTGTCGATGTGGTTGAGCCGGAAGTGAGCACAAACCGCCAGGGCGTCGGGCTTGGCGATCGCGAACGCGTCCCGAGTGAGAGAATGCAGCGGTGTAACGAGCATCCGCAGCTCCATGTTGAGTCCCATCACCTTCGCGAACCTTTCCAGCCTGCTTTTCACCTCGGAGCCAGAGCCGAGCCCCGAGCAAGGATCTTCGACGACGGTGAGCTTGAAAACGCTCGGAGGCCCCGACTGTCTTGTCGCAAGAGCTTCTATCAATGTAGGCCACTGAGTCCCCTGAGAGTGTCCGATGTCGATGACATGTATCGCGTCCTTCCCTTCGAATGCATCCAGTAGCACTCCACTTGTCGCCGTGTAGACCACCTGGTGCCACGGACTTAGATCGTGGAACTTGAGCAGGGCGTTGTGGAAGTTCTTGGCAGTGGCACTTGCGTCCAAGTTGTGATGATATGCTTGAGCGGCGGTTGGCGTCCCTGCGACTTTCCCGAACAGAGCCTTGAGACCGTAAGCTGCCAGCCTCTGGTTCGCGTCACCGGTGAGACATCCCAGATCGTTGAGCACCCACATCAAATGCTGTGTCCGTTGTACGTTGTTGGTTGCAATTGCCTGAACACAATTGTTGAGCAGCTGCAAAGCCCACTTGGACTCTTTCGCGGGCGCTTTGTCCTTAGATGACAGCTTCCCTGGAACTTTGAGTTCTTGACTGCGGTCTCGCTTGCCCAACGAGCTCCAATTCGGAGAGCATACTGGAGTAAGATGTCTGCGTTCGTCCTTGATATTTGAGGTCTGTAAAAGAAAGAACTATTAGATCGATCAATGGAAAAGCCGAGCAGCTTACATCGATGGCTTTAAGTGTGTTGCCCACTTGGGGACCAGACCAAAGTTTGCTGTCGGCGAATTCAGTGCTGCTGGATGAAGCTTCTTCCGAGAAATCTAGAAGACCATCATCATTAATGTCGGAGTCTTCCATTTCCTCCAACCGAAACTGAGGTCCCATATCACTTTCCTGCATCAGCGACCATAGCTCGTCCTGGAACAACTTTGGACTATCCATTGTACTTGCGCTCTGTATGCATCTACAATATATGTCGAGGTCGGCTATACATATGCCACTGTCCCGGCTGCAAAAGTTGACTTCACACTGCTGTCACTTGATACATCCCCGGAATTTATAAAACTCGAGAATATCCTGTTGACAGCCTGCTAATGTAAAAAATAATTCGGTACTTAACGTGGCTGAGAGGGAGTTGGCCGCGGCAGATTCTCCAGAAAACCAATAACAATCCCCGAGGCGCACGGGCAACAGTATCCTGATGGAGCCAGCAGCTGAAAAATACTCGCATTCTCTCCGCCGGGCATCTCGGGAGTTGTCCGTCCGTCCTCGGACACTGCCAGGGGAGATGCATCACGAGAGAATACCAAGCAGTCTCCCCTCAAAGGAGCGAGTCAATTGCTCAGTTCCAACGCGCAGACACACTCGACGTGTGGCGTATGGGGAAACATATCTATAGGCTGGACGCTTAGAAGCCGGTAGCCACCAGCTAAATCGGAGCCATCCTGCAGAAGCGGAACAATAAGCGGAGATAGTTCTCACGGCATCTCTTACCTTGGAGTGACATAGCACGTCAAGGTCCCGAGCACATGTTGCCGGATTGCAGGAAACATACACTACCCTTGCAGCGCCGGACTTCAGGATGAATTGTAGTAACTTCGGATGCATGCCAGGTCGATTCGGATCTGCGGAGAAATGTAACTCTTTTCATCAGGAACATTCCAAACAGCACTACATTGAGAAAAAACCCAACCAGTAATAATGATATCAGGCCGAGGAAAATTTCCTCCGAATCCGGAAGTAAGTTTGTTCAGGTCTCCCTGAATAAATGTCGCGTTTAAAATGTTGTTTCTGTTCGCATTGCGCCGGGCGTTCGCAACAGCCTCCTGGACAAGTTCGTAGCCATAAACATGGTTGACCCTACACATGGAGGTTGATTCAACAAAAAACAGCCACAGTTTATATCTTACTTATTTGCCATTGAGAGGCCAATAGTGCCCGTGCCGCAAAACAAGTCCAGCATATTCATTTCGCTAGAGGCCTCCGTCAAGTTGCATGCTTTTTCCACAACTTCATATAGAACTTCTGCCTACAGAAGAATATTGAGTTAGATTGCGCAACAAAATCTAAGACTAGATTTTACCTGTGATGTGTTCGTCTGAAAAAAAGAGTTGGCAGAAATCTCAAAAACGAGGCCACGCAAACGTTCCGTAATGGCTGGAGCTCCATACAGAAGATACTGTTTTTCACCAACCCCTGTGTTGGCCATTGAGGATGTCACATTATTAACAATGCTAGTCTGCAAGTTGGACATCAGGAACAAAATACAAAAGCATGTAAAAGAAATGTACCTACCACTTCAGAGTAAGTTACAAGCTTCTCTATCAATGGTTTTATCATACGGGGATGGTGCACCGAAGTTACGATATTAACCATCACTTGCAGCTTCCCTGTGTGTTCGTCACTAGGTGAAAACGTATTAGGCAAGACCGAGAGGTATCACTCACAGACTTACTGGCCGGATCTCAGTGTGAGATGACGAAGAAACCCGCTATGCGTCTTTGTATCATATGCTGAAAGATCATTCCGATGAGTTTCGCAAAACGTATGCACGTCTAAGAGTATCTTGAGAAGAAAAAAAAGGAAAAAGCCATAAGAAAGTAGAACAGCATCTTGGCAGTCCCGCTCACCTGGTTCGCAACGTCATGTTGCAGAAGGCATTCTCTAATGTCCAGGATTTTGTCGTAGCTCCCAGGTACGTGGAGCCCAAGCGCAAAGTCCTCCTTAATATCTGGTGACTGGTTCTTCACAAACTCGTTGGGTGGCAGCCATCGAGTTCCAAATGAGAACTCCATCTAAGGGAAGTGCACGTCAGAACGCCTGAATGGAAACAACCGGGACTGCGTACCTGTGTCAGGAAAACGTTCAGCGTTTTAAGCCTCTATGCTAGAGGAGAATTTCACCTTGTTCCTGTAGTGGTACTGATTTGCACAAGGGAAAATCGGTTTCAAGTAGCTGCCACTGCCGGACTCCTCACTCCTCCCAAACCTCCCGACTCGTGAAATGAGCTGATGGACTTGGTCTTCCTTTGCAGCAAGCTGGGCCTCATAAGATAAGTTTTGTGTTCTACAGCCACCGCAGCTTTCAGCGTATTTGCACGGTGGAGTTACTGCATTGTCGTGTGTGACGATCGTCCGCAATTTTAGAGCCTAGAAAACAAAACCATCCAGCGTAAGACGATCCCACACTGTCAGAGAATTTTTCTTCTTTCTCTTATACCTCTGCATAGCTTCCCTTTCGTTTGGTGATGCGCGCTATCAAGCGTTCTCCCGGCAATGCCCTATCACACATGACCACATACCCGGTTTCCAAAACTTTGCACACGCCCTGTCCCTTGAATGCCAGGCTCTCGCAGACGAGCTCCAGCTCCTGGCCTCGCTTGGGGAAGAACGGTACCTTCTTAGCCGGCTGTTCCTCAGATTCCGCTGCTACTGCTGCCCGATTTGCCTCGGATGAATCCTCTATCTGGAGCAGCGTCGCCGACGAGCAAGCACAAGAATGCGAGATTTCGCGCATTCGAGGGCGCGGCCAAGAGAATGGGAATGCGCGCCATGGCGCCGCGACGGCCATCTCTCCCAAAACCCTCGGAAAATATTTCGAGCTTTGAATCTCAACGGCTGCGATGTGTACAAGAGACCTGGACGGCTGAGATTTGCTCGCGGTAGCCAAAGGCGAAGAAATGGCCTTTGCTCTGTGTGGAATTTCTAGGTTATGGCAGCGGCGTCACGAGCGCTATCTCCAGGTACGCGCTCGATCCGGGCACTGTGGAATTTCCTCGCGCTGCGTGGATCTCCCAGCAATTGGGGCCGAAAGGCCGCCAATGCGAGTGATCTTGCCTCGCTTCGCGTTTTCTCGCTGGATCTGGCGAAGTCTCCTCTCTCACACACATTCTTGTGGGATGATCTCGTGCAGAAGAACAGAAGGTATTGGAACTGACGCAGCTCGCGGGCCTGGAAATCCGAGAGGACGTCTTTCTCACGGTACTGTCTCGAGCATTGCGATTTTTTTAGGGTATGGAAGCTTATAGATTGGAATGCAGCTGTGGGAGCTAATGCAGCTAGAAGCGTCACCTGTGTTGATACTCCAGCTTCTCAAGGAATTGGTTGGCACTGGTAGCGGGCTCGATGGATCCACAAACTCCGAGGCAAGTAGGAGCAGGAACTGATAGAGGAAAATCATAGGGACTTAGTCGTAGGGGGAAGAGAGAAAGAGATTAAACAGGAGGCGATGGCGGGTGCTGCCTCAGCACTCTTTCTTTTAGATATGAAGGGTCGGGTTTTAGTATGGAGAGACTATCGCGGAGATGTATCAGCAGCGCAGGCTGAACGCTTTTTTGCCAAGATACAAGAAGGAGAGGTACGTCCAGATTCTATTTTGTTGTTTGGTTGCTCTAGGATGTACTCTTTTTTTTTTCTAGAGTGATTCAAGCTCCCAAGATCCTGTTGTTTTCGACGATGGAGTGACTTATCTTTTCGTCCAGCACAACAACGTGTACGTAATGACGGCATCCAGACAAAATTGCAATGCTGCGAGTCTCCTTTTGTTTCTGCATCGAGTTATCGATGTAAAGTATCCTCATACTCTTTGGAGCTCTTAAGTTACGAGTGCTGGTTGAAATCGATATTAACCTGTGTTCTTTGTTTCTGTTTCAGGTTTTTAAGCATTACTTTGAAGAGCTGGAAGAAGAGTCGTTGAGAGATAATTTTGTTGTAGTGGTAATTTTGTTTTTTCTCCGTGACTCTCCGGTGTTTGTTCTGTTTTCTCATATTTTTCTAATTGCATTTGCAGTACGAACTTTTGGACGAGATGATGGACTTCGGATATCCTCAGTTCACGGAAGCAAATATTTTGAGCGAGTTCATCAAAACAGATGCTTACAAGATTGAAATCACTCAACGTCCTCCCATGGCAGTGACAAATGCAGTATCCTGGCGTAGTGAAGGCATTCGCTACAAAAAGAACGAGGTACAAAAACTACGTTTTAAATTGTCTCGCTTTTATCGTGGATTGCAGGTTTTTCTCGATGTTGTCGAAAGCGTCAACATTCTTGTTAATAGCAACGGTCAGCTGGTTCGCTCAGACGTTGTCGGTGCTTTGAAAATGCGAACATACTTGACGTATGTTTTTTTTTTTTTTTTGCCTTTGATTCTTGCAGTTCTAAGCGGATAATCTTTTGTTTGTCAGGGGTATGCCGGAATGCAAGCTCGGTCTCAACGACAGGGTTCTTCTAGAGGCACAAGGGCGCTCGACCAAGGGCAAAGCCATCGACCTGGATGATATCAAATTTCACCAGTAAGTCATTACACCTATTGTGCTACATTGTAGTCACCACGTTTTGGGGATAGGTGTGTTCGGCTGGCTCGCTTCGAGAACGACAGGACAATATCCTTCATTCCTCCGGATGGTGCTTTTGATCTCATGACATATAGGCTAAGTACACAGGTTGTTACACGCCCTCGATGTTTGAGTTAATTTTCTGACCATTCCTTTGATCAGGTGAGACCTTTGATATGGGTAGAAGCTCAGGTCGAGAGACATTCTCGGAGTCGCGTGGAGTACGCAGTGAAAGCCCGCAGTCAGTTCAAAGAACGCAGGTATTTGAATAGTTCGCATTTTCAGTCTCATATGTTTTCTCTACTCTTTGCAGCACGGCAACCAATGTCGAAATTGAGCTGCCGCTTCCTGCAGATGCCACCACACCCAACGTGAGAACATCCATGGGCTCATCAGTCTATGCTCCCGAGAAAGAAGCCTTGGTATGGAAGATCAAGTCATTCCCCGGCGGCAAGGTACTTCAATCGCTCTCCTTTCTTCTTTCAAACTCTCACGACTTTTTCGCTCAGGAGTACATGTTGAGAGCTCAATTTGGCCTGCCAAGCATTGTGAGTGAGGAGAGTGTGCCAGAGAAGCGTGCGCCAATTCGAGTAAAGTTTGAGATACCTTACTTCACTGTTTCAGGAATCCAGGTGAGTTCTTCGAGCTAAAAGCTCCAAGGTTTTCGTTTGAGTTTGCGTTTGTTTCGCTTGCTTCCAGGTTCGCTATTTGAAGATCATAGAGAAGAGCGGCTACCAAGCATTGCCATGGGTGCGTTACATCACAACAGCGGGCGAGTACGAGCTAAGAATGATCCAATACTAGACGTTGTGATCCTTTTTTCCTTTGTCAAATAAGTTTTTGGGTTTTCCCGCCAAAATTTGAGTCCCTAGGTTTAGGGTTTTTGAGCTGGGGCATGGCGCGATAGCTACGCCATGGAGCAGTCGCAGGAGCTCTACCAAGCGCACAGGCGGACGTTCGTCGATTTCCTTGACCACGATGTGAGTTCTTTTTGCTGCGAGGGAGAGAATGTGAGCTCCATTCTGTGATTTCCAGGCCGGGCATGGCGCTTATGTGGAGAAAATCCGGAGTATGATGTCCCAGGGAAGGCACAGGCTGCTCGTCGATCTTAGCGACCTCCGGAACTTTGACAATGATCTTGCTCGAAGGTCTGTTCTCCCGGAATTGGAATTTTGAGTCGGTGATTTTGGGAGTGGCAGGGTCATACGAGCTCCCAACGAGTACATACAGCCTTTCACTGACGCTGCTAACGAGCTAACAAAGAATGTGGATCCCAAGTACTTGCTGGAAGGAGAGGAGATTCATGTTGGATTCGAGGGCTACTTTGGCTTTCACAAAGTCACACCCCGCGAGCTTCTTTCGCCATTTCTCGGGAGCATGGTTCGGGTGGAAGGGATCATCACAAAGTGTAAGGCTTTGCTGTAGTGCTTTTTTTTTTTTATAGCTTCGTTTCATTTATTTATTTTTAACAGGCTCGCTGGTGAGGCCCAAGGTGGTCAAGAGCGTTCACTACTGCCCGACTACTGGAGATTTTACAACTCGAGAGTATCGGGACATCACTTCCTTTGTTGGTCTTCCCACAGGATCTGTGTATCCGACTAGAGTAAGTTATCATATTTGTTTACCAGATTTTCACTCGTTTATTTTGCTAGGATGACCACGGGAATCTTCTGGTGACTGAGTTTGGCCTGTGCAAGTATAGGGACCATCAAGTCTTGTCTATTCAAGAAATGCCCGAAAACTCAGCACCAGGACAGCTTCCCCGCTCTGTGGATGTTATAGTGGAGGATGATCTGGTCGATGTGTGCAAGCCAGGTGACCGTGTTTCTATCGTCGGCGTATACAAAGCGATTCCTGGCAAATCCAAAGGGAGCATCAACGGTGTTTTCAGGTGAGTCTCTCCCTATCAACTTTCGTGAAACCGCTCATGAGAAGTTTACTGTTGCAGAACCATCGTTATAGCAAATAACATTGCTCAGCTGAACAAAGATGCTTATGCTCCAATTTTCACAAATGAAGATCTCAAAAATATTCGGACCATTGGAAACAGGGAGGATTCGTTTAATTTACTTGCTGAGTCGCTTGCACCTTCAATATGTGGTCATTCCCTGATCAAGAAAGCCGTGCTTCTTTTGCTTATCGGTGGACTGGAGAAAAATCTAGCAAATGGCACGCACATACGTGGGTGAGCACCTCGTACAGAGCGCTATGTAGTTTCTTAACATTCTTTTGTTGCAGTGACATCAATGTCCTCCTGGTTGGGGACCCTTCCGTTGCAAAGTCCCAGTTGCTACGAGCGATTATGAGCATTGCACCGCTTGCAATATCTACTACTGGCCGAGGATCGTCTGGAGTAGGACTCACAGCTGCTGTAACATCTGATCAAGAGACTGGTAGGCCTTTTCAATGGATTTTCATAACTTCTGGATTGACTCTTTTCTTCCTCAGGTGAAAGACGTCTTGAAGCAGGGGCAATGGTGCTGGCAGACAGGGGCGTGGTCTGTATAGACGAGTTTGACAAAATGAGCGACATAGATCGTGTTGCCATTCACGAAGTTATGGAACAGCAAACAGTCACGATAGCTAAGGCTGGCATACATGCGTCACTCAATGCCCGTTGCAGTGTCGTGGCTGCAGCAAATCCTATCTATGGAACTGTAAGTCTTGACGCAATGCTGGGTGACTAATCACTCATGGATGTTTGTTCCAGTATGATCGATCACTTACTCCTACAAAAAATATCGGGCTTCCGGACTCTCTACTGTCACGATTTGACCTGTTGTTTATTGTTCTTGATCAAATGGATGCAGATACCGACCGCAAAATTTCTGAGCATGTGCTGCGAATGCACCGTTTTCGAGCACCCGGCGAAGACGGAGGTAAATAGCGTGCCTAGTATTGTTTTGAATAATGACAATGGCTTTTCAGGTCTTCCCGCCGTAGGTGGGACTGCAAGAAATGTCGAGGACGATGAACATGAATTAGGAACTACGATATTTGTGAAGTATAATCGTTTCTTGCACGGGGAGAAAAGAAAACGTCAAGCAAGAAATGCGCGCGAAAAATCTGCAAAGCGTGAAACATTAACGATCAGGTTTTTGAAGAAGTTCATAAATTATGCCAAGAGTAGGAACGAACCAAAGCTAACTGAAGAGGTAATTTTGTCCTTCTTGCATTTAGTGCTTTATTAGTGCTTTAACTCGCATGCTGTACAGGCATCAACCAAAATCATCAAGGCTTACGCAAATATGCGTATCCGTAGTTCTGACAATAAGGTACGTAAAGAACTGGGTTCATTTTCACATGTTTTCTCCCACAGACAGGAGGCACTTTGCCAATCACAGCTCGCACCCTCGAGACTATGATACGTCTTTCAACCGCGCACGCAAAGCTCAAGTTGCGAGGCCAAGTACGGAGTTTCTTCCTCAGGAATGACGATAACTTCATGTCTCTCATTTTGCAGGTGCTGAAGGAGGACGTGAAAGCAGCTCTAAGAGTAATGAGATTTGCTATATATCACGAAGAGCTAAACGAGATGGAAAAGCGAGAGAAGGAAAGACAACAGGATGCGGAACAGGAAACCCCGGATACAGAGAGGTGTGTTCAATCAATCATTTGCTTTGCGCAGCTCATGCTGATCTTTGTATGCAGGCGAAAACGGCGTAGAAGTCGCGGTGAGACACCCGAGGAGCCTCCAATAACAAGGTGAATTTCATTCACATCTTGGAGTATTATCAATGCTAAACTTTCTTTTCTCAGTAATACTCAACAGCAGGGAGACGCTCCCGACGCTCCTCAAAGCGTTCCAGTTCCAGAAGATGCCGTGGATGAAACGGTTCTCGAAGATGGGGACCATGAAGTTCATGTTTCGTCCGAAAGGTTCTTGCTTATTTCTCCCTCTCCCGTTCTTTGTGCTCGCCTCAAACTTCCATTTCCAGGACCGACGAGTTTAATCTAAAACTAGGACAACATCTCCAATCCAATCGACTGGAGTACATCTCAAAGGATGGGATTGCGGCAGCAGTGAATGCCGACAACCCGGCACCATTCTCACGCGAGGAGATCGATTCTTTGCTCAAGGTAGGCTAGGAAAAAATACCAATCCACTAACGAAGCAATCAATGTGTGCTCTCCAGAAAATGCAAGATAACAACCGGGTAATGGTTGTGGACGATTTGGTTCATGTCATCTAAAACAATGTAACCTATCAAAACGAAAAAACTAAAACTATAAGATTCAAACTAAAACCTTTATAACCCTTTTATAACCGAAACCATAGCGTTAGGGTTTTCCATTTAGGGCTTCTTGTCAACTCGAGAATGTCGGCATTCAAGAACTTCTTGAACAGCCCAGTCGGTCCCAAGACGACGCATTTTTGGGGCCCCGTTGCCAATTGGGGATTCGTCGTTGCTGTGAGATCGATTCTTTTGCGAAATTTTAGCTCTAATTGTGAATTTCTTGCTCGCAGGGGCTTGTGGATCTCAACAAGCCGCCAGACATGATGTCGAGCAACATGACGAGTGGTACATTCTCTTGGGAAATCATTTGAAACTAAGCGCATTTTTCTAGTGTATGAATTCTCTTCTTCTTCCTATCGATTTTCCTCTTTGAATCGTTTTATCTTTTTTCTTACAGTGATGTGTATCTACTCGCTCTTGTTTATGAGATTTGCGTGGATGGTCCAGCCTCGGAACTATTTGCTCTTCTCGTGCCATGCCGCCAACGAGTCGGTCCAGCTCTATCACTTGGCGAGGATCTACAATCACCACCAGTTAAGTTTCTCGCTTAGTTTTCTCGCTGGTTCCAACGTACGATCTTCGTTCTTGGGCAGATCGAAAGGCTCTGCTGCGAAGAGCTGATGGAAGAGATGGAAGTTTTCATATACTATACTATACTCTCATCTTCGTGGGAAGTTTTGGATCTACTGCTATTGCCATCTCTTTTTCCTAACTATTACATTAACAAATTATTAGAAGCATTCTTTCAAGTTTTCCTTCTGTCCCAATATTAAATACAAAAGTGACATGGAAGGCAATCGATTAGATGGATAAAATTCAGGTTAAACTTACTTGAAACTTTCAGGCATTCAAGATCTCTTGAAACATACAGTAGTGAAGGCTCAAACATCTAAGAAGTTTGTTCAAAGTAGTTAAAAGTACAAATTAAGCTAGCATTCAAGTGATTTCACCTTTTTATTTATGTAGATTTAATGTGATCTTTGGAATGTTATCCCAAGATCTAACTAATTAGGTCTTATTTAAATCTGGTAGACCAACTCATTAAAGGAACATGTTTGTGAGAGGCAAAATGGGTGTTACACTGTTTCTGAGATACCATGTATGTGGAACTTCTGACAAAATTACCACTTGCTATAGAACATGAAATTGAGTATATGGAGGGAGTGAAAGTAGTAGCATATTGGTTGGACAAAAGGGAATTACAGGAATTCAAGTGGCAGTTTGATGAGTTAGTCAATAAGGGGTATATCATGAGGCTTTGGTGTTCGTAAAGAAGACAAGTAGATATGCATGTACATAAATTATCAATTGCTGAACAAATACACAAAAGAAGATCAAGTACATATTACCAACAATTAAGGACTTCTTGATAAGTTGGAAAAAGCAAAATAGTTTTCCCAACATGGTCAAGTTAACATGTTGGGATCATGGTAACTTAAAAAGATGTTGATTGTTAGAGACATGAAATACATTTAACTTGACCCATGCCATATAATTTGTGGACAATGGTGATGCCATTGCTCAACTTGGAGCCGATGTGCTCCACACCAGTAAGTTGCCAATGTCCTTCGCACCATGCAGATCCAAAGTGCACACCCACGAAATCCAAGTTCACCAACTGACTATCTTGTTTTGCAACCAGTGTCCAATAGGCGAAGTCATCATCCGTTAGGAAGTCCCACCTGTTCCATTTCCACCACCCCATCCTAGTCATTTTGTCCGAGCCGCTACACTGCATTGGAAAAAACGCATCTTTCGGCAGTCTCTGCCTCGTTTTCCATTCTTGCTCCTCTTCCCGCTGGCGCCACTGGCTGCTTCTTGCCGGGCGAGCGAGCCTTCTTCACTTTCGAGTCCTTGGCTGGCCTAACACATCACCTCGCCGGGGCTCCCATCCGCCGATTTCTTGAGAGCGCTCTTCAGCACGTAAAGCCTTGAGGTCGCTGACGTAGAGCATGGCCGCCTTGACCATGCCTCGCTCGCTGAACTTCCAAAAATTTACTTGAGGCTGCTAGAGCTTTATCTTGGCCATCAAAAAGGCAATCAAGCTTAAGAAATCCAAAACGTTTCTATGGATACCGTCGTCCTTCGCAGCTTGGATTCCTATATCAATTTCAAAATTTTATACTTGTTCTAAAGATCATACTTGACCTCTCCACGAAATTGTTCTTCGGCATATTTTCCAGCAATCGATTGAGAACAAAGTCTTGCTATTCTCTTGTTGATCATAGTGGAATACGGCCTTAAGCTATGGATTCTTGAGTTCCTGCCGTCCTATCCCCTGTCCAAAATGATACCGCTCATGCTGGATTTGAAGATGCTCTTCCCATTGAACGCAATGATGAACGTTGAGCACTTACTGGACAAGGTATTTTGGAGGCCAGGCGGTGGCACTCATTCGTTGCAACTCAAGTCAAAAAGCTGTCTAGTAAGTGCATACTCTTGGCATGCTGGCACGACAAATCCATGCTATCACCTATAGTTGGGAAGACCTATAACCCATATATTCTTAAATTGTTCTTTTGGAAATTGCGTATGCTACAATATATGCAGCGAGCCTCTCATAACTCCATCTAAATATTTTGGCCATTTTAAACCATAACTCTTTGTGTTCCTGATCATAATATGTACCCATAGCATCGCCTATTTCATCAGCGCTGGCTACTTCTCAAGAGCTAGACATCTCTTCTTAGTCGCATCTGATGCAATAAAAATGCCTCTCTTGATCCAGATTGTATCAAGATTTGGGTGACTATTTAGAGCCACCGTGCCTACAGAAACAGCTTTAGTAAATACTTCCACCAAGCAAAGATAATTCATGTCACTCACATTCTTGTGACGTTTTGCGATCAATGTCTAGAGCCAAGTGATCCTCAAATATCAGCTGCGCAAAACAACACACAAGAGAAAAGGAAACAAATCAGAAACACATTCCAACGAAAAAAACAAAGAGAGTGTGCGTACGTGAACAATGTAGACTATCAGGGCGCCGAACGGCACCTCACTTCTCATTTGTTTATGCCCGTCGTCAAAGTAATGCTCCGGAACTCTGTGCTGGAAGTTGAAGACTAAAATCAGCCCCCTCCATGCCAGCTCCCTTATTTCTCCCAGCTCGGATTGCGAGCAAGGGACCCCATCCGGCTCCCACTGCGCGTTCCTGCACAGCTGCACGAAATGGCAGCTAAAATCCTTGCCGAAAACGGCAGCGGCAGCACGGTAGAGCTGGCGCTCGTCGCTGCTTCCCACTGTCACCGACTGTGCGTGCTACTTGCCCGTCGAGCACAGTTTCTGGAGCTCGGCATGGTCCCGCTGCCCCTTCTTCGTTAGTGTCCAAGTGTACATCAGACGGCCCGTAAAGTCCATAAAGTATGAAACCTCGCGAGGGCTGTACTGGTAAACAAGCGAGCTTCTTGGAACCCAGCACTCCAGAGGTACAAGAAGGCTTTGGTCCCATTCGAATGTGTGAGTCACTGCTGCCACCACCTCCTGCCAGAAAAAAAAAAAAAGAACAAACAAAGCCTGTTTCTGTTTTGCAAATCGAGCTAAGGACTTTACCTCCAACACCTGGCGGACGCCGGGGGTGAGGTCGATCGATTGCCACTCTACCATCGGGAGTTCCTTGAACCAAACGTTATAGACGTTGTCGATGTTCTCCCTGGTTGGCAGAAAGAATTTCTGAAACCTGTATGCGTGCACGGTGTCTATGAAGCAGATCAGGTCGCCCCCGCCGCCAGCTTTGGCTTGAGCTACGAAAGCGTCGAGCCATTCGCGCGGATGCTTGTTTGCCTGGACCTGGAGCTGCAGCCACGCGAAGAAGAGCACACAGAGTTGCTCGCTCACATCAAACAGGAGAAGGGCATCCAGAAGAGAAAGTACAAGGAACTCTAGACATGAGCGACACAAGAGTTAGAAGTGAAAAGGAAAAGAGACAAGCCATACATGTAATTCCTTCCGCCGAATACATCGCTTCAGTGGCTGGCGTCGGAATATCTCTCTCCTTGAGCTGCAACCAAAAAATAAACGCTCTTTTACCGCTTTGCCACAAGAAATCTCGACAAGTCACCTCTTCAAGCTTGTGTACAACCTAGTAGCATGGGAGCACGAAAAACAGTACTTTCGGGCCACCGTAACGTTGCTGGTTACCTCGCTGGCGCGTGAAATTGATTTCCTCGTTGAAATGTGGTCCTTTTATTTTCTTCTCCTTACAGTACTCGCTCTTGTTTATGAGATTCGCATGGATGGTCCCGCCTCGGATTTATCTGCTCTTCTCGTGCCATGCCGCAAACGAGCTCTATCACTTGGCGAGCCACCAGTTAAGTTTCTCGCTGGTTCCATCTGAGGCTCTGGCTGAGATGAAAGTTTCATGTACTTATCATTCTAAAGTTTGGTCTTGTAGATTCTTCGATCTTTCACTCTTGAATGCTAGCCTATCATCTTCATCGGATCTACTTTGCAAACTCTTTTTTGTTTTCTGGATCTCTTGAAGGTCAAGTAAGGATGTTTATCCAACTAATGGTTTGCTCGCGCCAGTAATGGAGATTCGCCTTATCACTGTCCACGTCACTCGTGTGTCTGATAATGGGACAGGAGACACCCACGTCTTTCTCTCACGAGCACTCGTCTTTTAGATGGCCAAGCTAAGTACCAAAGATATGGTTTTGTGATTATATCTCCTAGAACAAAGGAGGAACTCATTCAGGGTTTGATGCAGTGAGCAAAGTATGGCTCTCGCAAGGGGAGCCCTTACGCGTTGTGTCGGTGACTCCAATCTGAGGTTGAGAGCGCCGACTGTGAGTCCGATTAGATTGGTCGGTGGTGCTCTCCAAGTTCCAAAGTGTGGATTTCCATGTCTCCAAAGGTTTGGTTTTTTTCCTTTCTTTTCCTTGGTTTCTCCTTATACATTTCCTGTAGGCGCCAAGCTTCTCATGTAACGCATTTTACGCACGAGTTTGGACAGAACCATGTCCAAGTCGTGGAAGGCGAATCCCCGCAGCCGGATGAATCACTGTCAGATGGTTTGCTATCAGAGCTTCAGGTGAATTATACTATAGGCTGCGAGACAAATCTAATGCTTTGGAATGCAGGTACAAACACTAGAAGAACAGGCGCGAATCTCTGCAACTCCTGCTCATCCAGAGAGCTTGTTTGGTAAGCAACTCCTCCAAAATTTTGGAGTTTCTTGTTCCTGGTTTGGCTTGTGGCTTTTCCTCTCGCTTTAACTCTGGACCTGGGTGCCTCCTCTTGTTGGCCCCCAGCCATGTATGCAACTTATGTTGCTGCGTGCTTCATGGAGCGAGTATGGCGATTTGGACTGCCTGCTGTGATTTCTCTCCTATCCGATACGTTGTTACCTGTGGCAATGCTCAGCTTTGTTGGCCAGGTAATCCCAATGCTCATAGTGTTTTTTTGGCTCGTTGATTGTTTGCATACCAGCTCTGTATGGGATACACTTTCTTTCCTGCCTACTGGAGCACGCTTGGCACTTTGCTCTTCCTGCGGTTATCGCAATTCTGCACCGCAGCTTCCTCCCCGTGGCTGCGGAGAATTTCGTAAGCCAGGTAGTTTTTATAAGTTTGATCCTGTGTTTTCTTTTCTTTTACGTACAAGCATTGTGTGTTTAAAGCCCGCAAGTTTTCGTCACTTCACTAACGCTACTTTGGACACTGCTTGCAGCTGGTCATCTTCGTCGGTGGCCCTTGCGTAGGAGCGTTCATGGATTCCATGCCAAGGCCTGCATCGTTTAACTTTCTAAGCATTGTTCAGGTATGCACGCGTATTGTGGATTTAGTCGTATGAAACCTTCGTATTTGCAGACTTTCTCCATGGTCGTCTCTGCTGCCGTGGTAGTTTTCGCCCTTCGTGGTGGAGCAGCAACAGCGTCCACAACGTCTGGACTTCTCCTGAAACCTTGGTTCATCATTTTGATGACCTTCGGTGCGTTGGAGCGGCTGGCTGGCCTTGCGTGCGGCGTTGCTTTCGAAAGGGACTGGGTCGTTCAGGTAATTTCCAGTCTCATTCAAGAAAACTGCTCGATATCTCAATCACGATTTTGCTCGGTTTTGCAGCTCGCAGGATCAAATCGGTCTCTGGCTTTAGCAAATGCAAATGCGATACTGAGAAGAGTTGATCTAGTCTGCGAGGTATAATAATGTTCTCTTTCGTGACTTTTCAATGCTGAAGCTTTCTTGATTTTCAGATAGCTGGTCCGCTTCTGTTTGGAATATTGTTGTCGAGGTATACTCCTGTCAAATGCATTTGCATTGCCGCGGTAGCAATGGTTACATCTCTTCCTCTCCTGGTAAGGTAAAATCTTTAAACTTTTGGTTCTTATCAATGTTGTTATTACAGATATATCTTGTTCATTGTACATATAAGCTTTCGAAAGGGGTACTAGATCGCCCCAAAACGCGTAACTGGACCGAGTCCAAAGGATATCAAGATCAATCATGTAAGGCTGCCTTGAATTTCTACTGCCGTCTAGATAACTAACTGTTGTCTTCTTTTTTTCCATATTGTCCAGCCGAGGAAGGCTTTCGTGCCATCAAGCGTGGATGGATTCAATACTTGTCACAACCAATTCTTCCAGCAAGTGTCGCTTACGTTCTCTTATACTTCAATGCCGTCCTTGGACCTGGAAGCCTCATGACGTCTTTCCTAACGCAGCAAGGTAAAGCTTTACACAGAGCTCTCTCGCTCTCTTAAAAAATTGTTTTGCCTAGGACTGAACCCGTCGATCATTGGAAGCTTTCGCGGGATGTGTGCACTGATGGGTTTCGTCGCCACATTCGTCTCTTCTGCAGTGATAGGAAAGCTCGGGGTGCTCAAAGTAAGTAAACTCGATTGAGTTTTGCAAACATTGCTTAGATGTTTCCACCTCGCAGGCGGGATTGACTGCTTTGGTATTCCAAGCGGGGCTGCTTGCTCTGGCTGTTGCTGTCTACTGGAGCACTCAAGTGAAACATCAGGCTGCCCTCATCACATTCTTGGTTTTGATAGTAAGCTCTCCTTTTTTCGTGTTTTTTTTTTTCGCTCTACTAAAGATTTCTTCTCGGTGTTTGCAGGTAGTTTCAAGGCTGGGCTTCTGGGTCTACGATATGGTGGACGCGCAAGTCTTTCAGACAGCGGTGCCAATCTCGCAGGCCAACCTGGTAGGAACCACGGAGGTATCGCTAGCGAGCCTCGCAGAGCTGGTTATGATGGGAGTGGCCATCGTTGCGAGCGAGGTGAATCATTTTGGTGGCCTCTCGGCGCTGTCGATGGTGGCGGTCGTAGGGGCTGCTGCCATCTACTGGAGATGGCTCGCAAATCCAAGCCCAGAACAGGCTCGATTGTTTCCGGGTAGCAGGGACCAAAATCTAGTTGAAACTTCGCCACAAGTTTGCGACGAAGTGACCATTGAAGCTTATGAAGCTTAAATTCTTTTTTTGCTTTTCTTTTCTTTTCTCTCATATAAGCCGAAAAGAACGAGCTTTTGTTATTCCAGGAGGGATGTGCACCATTCTGGCAGGGAGGGAGAGAATGCTGGGGTGGAGCTTTCAAGCTTTGCTGCTCTTGAAGCTTGTTTGGATACATTTCTTCAGCCTAGATATATTAGATATGTTTTAAGAAGATTCTCCAAATCCATGCGATGGAAGGGCTTAACTGTGCAAGTGGCGCAATTTGATCGGGATGTGGGGCTTGTGGTTGCCATCCTAGCGGTGGAGCCACAAGACAATAACCAACGTAAATCATTATCTATTTTCAAGGCTGATTCATATTTACACTCCACTCGACATTCTACATGGTTATCATGTCCAAAAATTGATAGAACTTCCAGTGTTCTGTAACTCCATGGTACACTGTTGTCTAATTTCGTACACAAAAACGCGTACGGAATTAGTCGCGCGCTCTGGCTCTTTGCGGTCCAACAATACAACCAAAATCTTCATAGAGTTATCACTGATCTACATCAAACCATGGATGGAGAGAACTTGTGTTCATGGTGGCCATCTCTGATTGAGCTCTCTCCTTTCGTTCCTTCTCTAGTGAGGTGGCTGTCGGTTTTGTCCCCAAGCCCAACTGTGACTATCCAAGGTTTGTACAGCTGTTTGGAGACTTTTCAGATGTGGCATTCGTATCCATTAACTCCGCTCCATTCATCCAAGCACAATAACTCCCAGACGTAGGTGGTGGATTTTGATTGAGCTCTTTCATGCATGCTGCGCATTTGTTGGGCATGGTCACATTCTCAAGGCCCAGATTTCTCAATGGCATGACCATTTGGGGCGGGGAATTAAATCTTTTCTCGTTTGCTTACCAGGAGACAATTACTGTGGTCAGCGCGGAGAGTTATACGTATGCGGCACGCGTATGGACTGCTCCCTATATTCGCATATGTATGGACGGGAATCCAGCGGCCCTGAAAGCCATGGTGCGTATGTTTTAATGGGCGCGGCGCCTGCGTGGCCTCATGTCAAAGGCGGTCACGGTAGCCGGCTAGCACAGTGAAACGAGAGCTCAAAGAACGAAAATATCGAGTATAAGAAGAGAACCGCTTCCTTTGGTTTCTATGGTTCTTGCTCTTTCGATTTGCTTTGCTCGGTCATGCCTCGCTCCAATCCTGTTCGATCGTCCAGGGCAGCACGGGCAACTGGCATTGCGGCGCCACCGCAACCAATCGCCGCCGCCCGCCGGCCCATATACTTCGTACCGAGTCCTCGTCGAATGAGTTACTCGCCGTGGAGGTACTTGCGAGGGGATTCCAGCTTGCTCCAGGAGATTTCACGGCCCCAGATGAAGATACCAACATCAAGGACGCACGGCGCAGGCGTTCAGCGCGCAAGGGTACGTAGATCTCCATGGCCGTCACCTCTATATTCTCTCCAGCTGCCCATTATCCAACAGCTCCTTCCCTTGATGATTGTGATGATCCTGCGGCCGCATTCACATTGCCCCCGGTAGCTTCAGCAGGGTCGTTGGCGCCAAGAACAAAGCGACGTCGTCTAGCACCGCCATCACCAGCGATGGGGGGTGGTCAAGATCATCATCCGATGATCGCCGAGAAAAAGAAGGAAGCCACCTCCATGGTCACTCGGGCCGCAGCTTCTACGATCAAGACTTCGTCTTGCAGCTCGAGCTCAAAGATCAAAAGGTCTAGTTGTGCGAAGATCGCTGCTCGACCATCCAAGAAAGAAGAAACGAGAAAGAAGAGGAAGACGCCGACGCGCGCGAGGAGATACGCTAAAAAGTCGTCCCGCTACGTTGGAGTCTCGTACTACAAGTGAATCGAGCGTTGGGAGACGCATATTTGGTGAGTATGTTCTTCCTTACAGTTTTTTTTTTCAAATGAAAGATCTTCAACATTCACGCTGATTTTTAATTTATCGTGATGATCAGGGGTACGAATAAAGGCAAGCAAATATACGTTGGTTCATGCAGCAATGAGGAAGCCGGAGCCAGGTTAATTTGTTTTTCTCCTTCTTCTTAAAGATGTTCACTCGCAGGATTTATGACCGAGCTTACATCAAGTTCCGCGGCCAAAACTGCCCAAACTTTCCCTACTCGGATTACGTGCACGAGATCCCCCAGGTATGATCATATCAACGTTTCTACTTTGGCAAGATCTAAACACTTGGATTTTCTCTGCAGTGGATCAATCTGCCCGACAAGGAATTCATCACCATGCTACGTCAAATGAGTCGCGGCAAGTCGTTGATCTGGTTTACACCCGACCTTCTTGGAGGTGACGCTGGCTTTCCACGCACGAGGGAGACTCGGCCTCGAGCATCAAACTATCGCGGAGTATATCGTCTCAAAAAGTCAAAATGTCAAGAATGGGCGGCCTCCATAACGTGAGTAGAGCTCATCCCTCTAAACCTCTTGAGATACCATCTAGCTACCTGGATGTATTGCCATGATCAACTTGAAGAGATCACAGCCAGCACCCAAGCTTTTGACCATCACCATTCTAACACTGTTTTCATCTTTGGTGCAGGCTGGACTCTCGTGCGATTCGACTGGGTGAGTCTTTTCAGGAGCTGAACTATAATATTTGGTTTTTTATTGTTTGTTTTGCATTTCCAGGGGCATATGGGACACAAGAGGAGGCAGCAAGGTAAACCTCTCGCTAGTTACTATTTTACTACCAGAATCTAACTTCGTTTCGACAGGACCTACGACTGAGCAGTTATTAGATTCTTTGGCAAGGCTAAAGTACTCAACTTCGCATATGAAGACTACACTGATCTACACTGATGGGATGCCACAGGTGATTTTTTTTGCATGTCCTGATTGAGAAACTAAAACGATGTTACAGTGGCTCACTTTGAGCAGGGAAAAGTTCATTTCCAACATACGGAATTCTGCACGGGCAGATAAAAGAAAGCTCAAAGTACATACAGCTTAAAGAGCTGAGGAGAAGAGGAATGATGTGGTAAACGAAGGAATGCCACATAGACGAGAAGAGGATTGGTGCTTGTGTGATACACGAAGGAATGCCACATGATACAGAGGAAGCACCAACCATATCAGAGGAATGAACGCTGTGGGTGGAATGGACGAGTCGAATTTGCAGGCCAAAATCCATAAATAAATCCAGTCAAATTAATTTTTTCATACTCCAAATAACAAGATCTCATGGATCAATCAATCCTGTTCCCGCTCTATCGCTACGTGATTCCATGCCAGAAAGAGACATCGTTTCCTGGGGTTCTATACCCGCGTGAACTTCAAAGCTAGCGACAAGATCACGAAGCTCCCTTGCGATCCCCCGGGAGTTTAACCATATCTCCTGCTCGCAAACGCGCATAAGACAAATCCCAAGTTGTCTCTATGAATCCCGCCTCAACTTCTCGGCCTCCCCGGGGCCGAGTAGATGTGGGACAGGAAAACTAATAGGATCGCTGGGCTGAGCTCTAGGATGCGATCGGCGGCTCGTTTTCTAACGTGGGGATTGTTGTGATTCGACCACGCACTGAGCAGCGTCCTCCACGACACCAAGTCCGGCTGGAATGGCATACTTGAGCCTTCCAGCGCTGAGCATATCCAAGATCACCACATAGTGCTTGAAAGTTGGCTGCTCGTCACTAGACACGGAGTAATCCCACCGTGCTTCACCAGGCAAGCGTCACAGCATCGGTGGCGATGCCGTTCAACTGCATGAAACTAAAGAGTGAGTGCTATCCCATGCTGGGCATATGAGGAGATCGTCAGGTGATGGAGTCAGGAGAAATGCATAATGCAACACCCTCTCTTACATGGTTACCCACTCCTCACATTGCGTCACGCTTAATCACACCCAACCCTAAATGTTTAACGACTAAATTTAAATTAGTAACGTTAAATTATAATTTTGTAATCAGACAATGAATGAACTATAATTTATAAGCATAGCTTGGCTTAGGTTTTTCTCAGTGTTCCTTTTTATATTTTCTTTCTTATTTTTATCATTATCTTTAGTATTATGGCTAAATTGGAACATATAAATCATGCAACAGGACAACTGTGTTGCCTTAATGTAACACTAACTGACACAACACCCTCAAAAAGTATTCTTACTTTTTCTGATCTTATTGAGAGAACTAATAATATACTAGAACAATCTTTAATTTATAATAATGAAGTGGAATGCAAATCCAAATAAGCAAATGGGCCCACCCTAAATAAAAAAGGGTACTGCATTCTACATGGAAGGCTTGCTCTCACATTTGCATAAACACGACCTTGGCAGACTTGAGGTTTCCGACCTTCCCATACATGTTGACAAGTGTCGAGTTGAGCAGTGGGGAGCCATTGAAGCCAGCGAGCCAAATATGTAACAGCCTTTGCCACAGTGCTCGGACTTGGCATCACGGAGGCAGTAGCAGGTGTCAGGGAGTGGAAGGAAAGTGGCCTCCATAGGCTTGTATCCTTCGAGCAGCATCGCTCGGTAGAGATCTAGCATCTTTGTGATGCATTCTGGGCATATCCTGTGATCATTGCATTCCACGACACTACATCTCTGGACGAGCTTGAGTCGAGGACTTACTCGGGCTGACGCATTTTCCATACTATTGATGAATTTGACTTGCGTATTTTCCAAAAGACAAAACCACAGGTCACTTCACCAGAGAAGGGATCAAAGGATTGAGCTCTCTCCTTTGTACATGCAGCTCAAAGAGTTGTATATAGTCTTATAGATCATATCGTTGTCCAGGAAATCACATTCCTGTCCAGGAAGCAATCGAAGAGATTTCACGCCAATTCAAGATTGCCTAATTGTATGGTAGAATGCCCGTTGCGGGCATACGCTCCCAGCAGCAGATTCCACGAGAAGCCATCCTAGACGATTGAATTGAAGGCGGCACGGGCGCCCTCCACACTGCCGTGCTTAAGTGATCCACGACAAAGGTCTCGTCCTTTGCTCTTTTCTCACTGCTGCTCGAGGAAACTTTGGTGAATGCTCAAGAACTTCTTGAATAAACCAACTTGTTTTTTTACTTGTCTTACCTTTTAAGTAGGTTTTAAAACTAATTGTATGTATGAGTTCTATTGATTTACATGTTTGAGTGGATTTTTTGATGGAATGCCACCAATGAGTCGGTCCAGCTCTATCACTTGGCCAAGTTTCTCGCTGGTTCCAATGTTCAATTTCATTTTGGAGAGATCTAAAGGCTCTGGCTCATGGAAGACGCTGTCCTTCTTTTCTGATGCGGCAAGGTAAGCTTTACGATTCGCTCGGCCCTCTCTCTTCGCTCAGCAGGACGTCGAGAAACTCGGGGTGCTCTTGATTTTGCAAAACGCTTGTTTGAATCTTTCGTGCATTGTATGCTGTGGTGTTCCAAGCGGGGTTGCTTGCTCTGGCAGTCGTGGTCTAATTGATCACTCAAGTGAAACATCAGGCCGCCCTCATCGCTCTTGTCTCTTGTTTTTTGTTCTTGGCAGACAGCTAGCTAAAGGTAGCATTTTTTCTCTCTCCAGCGGCCATGGTGGACGCACAATCTTCCAGACGGTTCCAATCTCACTGGCCCTCGCAGAGCTGGAGATGATGGGAGTGGCCATCGTTGGCGCCACCTTCTTGGCTCTGTCTCGTGGAGGCCGCCAGCATCTATTGGCGGCACCGGGTTTTATACGACATAACTCTTACATTGAAGCTGCATTTCCCAGGAAGCTTCATGGTGTAGTGTAAAATTCTTTAATTTCACAGATGTGATAACTTGATAGTCTACTAAAACAAAAATAGAATGCGCTGCTTATTTTTCTTTGTTATGCCCTAACTCGGAAATAGTTGTTGTTGTTGTGTTGGTTTTTCAGTTCTCTGATTGATTCTGGCTGTCACCACACTGTCGGTGACATGCAATGGGTGAGAATCTAGTTGAAACTTCGCCACAATTTTTTTTAAGGATATCCTACAGTTTTGGAATGTCAACTTCATGAGGAGTGTTTCAAGTTGATAACTTCTGTGCCGGCAAGGGAGACGTTGCTTGGGTTCCATACTTATACCCCACAGCTCCGCTCGAAAGGCCAGAGCCAGCCTCTCGAATTCTAGAGCTCCCTCCCGCGCAAATGGGGGTTTACGTCTTGAGTACCATCGCCATTGCCATCGCGATCTTTCTCTGGAAGTTGAGCGTTCGCCCAAAGCTTCGGCTGCCCCCGTCTCCATTGGGGATTCCGCTCATCGGACACTTGGCTCATCTCGCTGGGAAGGACGCCCACATCACTCTCCAGAGGCTCTCCAACAAGCTGGGACCGATCCTCTTCTTGAGGCTGGGATGGACCCGTGCGATCGTCGTGTCGAGCGCGGAGATGGCGAGGGAGGTTCTCCACACGCAAGACGTGGCGTTTGCTTCCAGGCCCTACATGGTTGCTGGAGAGCATCTGGGCTACAACTTCCGGATCATGGGGATCGCCCCATACGGCGAGCACTGGAAGAACATGAGGAAGCTGTGCACGCTCCAGCTCTTCACAAGCAAGCGCATGGATTCGTTTGCGAGCGTGAGGGCCGCTGAGGTCTCGCTTTTGCTGTCCGCAGTGGCTCGCGAGAGCTCGGAGAACGGCGTCGTGGACGTGAGGAAGCTCGTCTCCATCTTCATCTTCAACATCATCACACAGATAGTGATGAGCAAGAGGTTTCTCGGGACCGGCGATTGCGAAGAGTCGAGAGAGTTCAAAGAGATCGTTGCCGGCATCGTTGACGTTGCTCTACAGTTCCACGTCGCGGACTTTGTGCCGGAGAGACTGCGATGGATCGACTGGACAGTCCCACAGCTCAAGAGGCTGGCCGCGAAGAAGGACAAGTTCTTCCAGAGAATAGTTGACGAACACAAAGCCGCGCGTTTGCAGGCCAACGCGGTGGAAGACTTCACACACGTCATGCTCACGAACTACGCAGACGACGAAGAGCTTATCAAAGCAATGGTGCAAGTAAGCCATGAAGTCCCCTCTTCTCTCTCTACTGGACTAATCGATTCCATTCTCGCAATCGCAGGAGATGCTCAATGGTGGCACCCACACCACCTCCGCGACGATCGAGTGGGCTGTCACGGAGACGATCCGCCACCCAAGAATATTGGAGAAGGCCCAGCAAGAACTCGAGGCAGTCGTGGGTTTGCACCGGCGAGTGGAGGAATCCGATCTAGAGAAGCTCCCATACCTCCAGTGCATCGTCAAGGAGACGCTCCGGCGACACCCTCCAGTCCCGCTGCTCGTCCCTCACATGTCGACACAGGCATGCAAAGTCGGTGGCTATGACGTACCCAAAGGCACCACCCTCTTTGTCAATGCTCACGCAATCGGGATGGACCCAAGCTACTGGGAGAATCCACTCGAGTTTCTCCCGGAGAGATTCGCCGGGACGGCCGTGGACGTCCGGGGCCAGGATTTCGAGCTTCTTCCATTTGGATCTGGGCGGAGGTCGTGCCCGGCCATGACGATGGGTCTCAAGACGGCTCAGCTCGCGGTCTCGAGCTTGATCCATGCGTTCGACTGGAGCGCAGAAATCCCGAGAGCTGTCAAGGATCTCACGATCGATGAAGGCTTTTGCTCTCCTCTCTGGCCAGAGACCCCACTGCTCAAGGCTGTTGCTACTCCAAAACTCTCCAAAGATGCATACTAGTCGCCTGTGACTTTGCGAGCCTTCATATGTGCCATCTACAAGAAATAAAAAGTTACCACTTCGACTTGGAACGAGAAAGACAATAACAATTAAAACTTGATTCACGACTGCGCTTATATACTCACTTCTTGAAGACCCAGGCTTCTCTCGCGTTCCTCGGTGCAGGCCCGCGAGAGCTCGTCGTGGACGTGAGGAAGCTCGTATCTTCAACATCATCACACATATCTTGATGTTTCTCGGGACTGGCGATTGCAAACAGTCGAGAGAGTTCAAAGAGATCGTTGCCGACATCGTTGACGTTGCTCTCTTCCACATGGCAGACTTCTTGCCAGAGGCTGATCAAAGGCTGATCATGAGAACCACCTCCATGACAAAACAACTATCAACAACAATCGACTGGACAGTCAAGGTTGGCCGCAAAGAAGGACAATATCTTCCAAGCAATAGTTGATGAGCACAAAGCCACGAGTTTGCAAGCCAACTGGAAGACTTCACAGACATCATGCTCACGAACTACACAGACGACAAAGAGCTTGTCAAAGGGGCAAATAAGCCTTCAGGCTCGATTCTATTCCTGCAATGGCAGGAGCTGCTCAAGAACAAAACTTACTTGTTTAGTCATCAGCTACGTATGGTCATTGACTTCGTTCCTAGCGATCCTGTCACAGACAAGAATGTACTGGATTACATTAGTGAATGGACAAGCAAGAGACACTTACATACTCTTCTTCTGCTCGTACCAGTCGATGAAACGCGCCATTCCAGACTGGAAAGAAGTGAACTTTCCAAGTGCGTAGAGGTGTGAAGGAGGTACATACTCTACCTCCCACGGCGGTGGATTTGCATCCTCAACCTCGACGAGTTTTGCTTCTTCCCCGAGATTTTGGCCACCACTCGAATTACGTCCTTGAACGATAAAGCTGGCGTTGGAGTGCCGATGTCCACGACGGTAACAGCACCAACGACATGTGTGAAGTCGAGAATCATCTTGATCATAACCGCCACTGCATCGTCGATGTAAATGTAGTTCTGCCTTCCTGGCCACTGGTGATATCCTCCACGAATTTGTAATACGGGTAATCGGTTCGTCCAAACTCTCCGTAGACTGTACTAAATCGCCACTCCACCACAGAAAACGGTAACAGGACAGACTTGGCTGCAGCAAGTAGCTCACCGGATAGAGAAGAAGGGATGTAGAACCGGTTCGGACTGGCGAAGAACACTGACCTCACAGACCTGTCCGCAGTTGCGGCGTCAAGAATGGTCCCGAGAGTAAGCTGGTTGAGTGGAAGGCACCAAGGATGCTCCTGCTGAGTGAAGTCCACGATAGCATGGGGCCGTGCGAGCTTCACACCGCTGGTGGCGAGAGCCCACTTAGTCACATTCCCATACAGGATGTGCATTCCAGCACTCTCCAGCAGCTGTGCTCGCTCGTTGCGCTCGGCATCGATTCCCACCACCTCTATCTTTGGCCGAGTGTTGGCCAACAAGCCGAGGGACAATTTATAGCCCAAGAAACCGCTCGCCCCAATTACGAGCACTCTAAACGGCTTCTCTTCTTCTTCCCTCTCCTGGAGTGTGATCGAAAGCATGGCTATGAGCAGCGCAACCACAGCCAGGCAATAGAGGCTCGTCCTGATGAACTTGATACCTGGCTGCCTTGGAGTGTGTGGGTAGACCGCTGACGAGCGAGAAAGACGATTTATCGCCATCGCTCGCATCGCCGCTTCCAATCCGCGCATTGCCGTTGCCATCGCCCGGACTCCCGTGGCCATCGTTCTGCTCCTAAGCCCTAAACCGCGGAACTTTAGGGCTCTTCGATTCCCGCCAATAGCTTTCGAAATTGGTTTAAACACTTTGATTTCAATTGTGGAGTTATAATCGCAAGAAGCGGTAAATCTCCCATTGCATGTCACCGACGGTGTGGTGACAGCCAGAATCAATCGGAGAACTGAAAAACCAACACAACAACGACAACTATGTCCAAGGACCCAGTGTGGAGTTAGGGCATAACAAAGAAAAATCTGTCCATGGAATGGTTCCGGAACATCAAGCAGAGCATTCTATTTTTGTTTTAGCAGACTACCAAGTTATCACATCTGTGAAATTAAAGAATTTTACTACACCATGATAGCTTGGAAAGCTTCCTGGGAAATGCACCTTCACTGTAAGAGTTATATCGTATAAACTTTCTTCCATTGATCTGGCCTCCATCAATCATAATATGTGGAAAAGAAATCAGAAAAGGTCAAAGTCCAGCATTCTAATCGCACAAAATCAGTAAAATGAAGGTCTTTTATGTTTTCTATTCCTCTCCAACCGGGTGACTCGCTATCAATCGACAAAAGTCCGCGGATTAATATTTCAGTGTGATCAGTTATAATCTAAGTTTGTCCATTTTAGTAACTATTTATATGCCCTATTTAGTCCTTTTTGTTTCATTAGGGTTTAAAATTATGTCTCCCAACACAGTGTTGCTTTGTGTCTTTGTCCTTGTTTTACTTGGTTGGCTGATCTTCCAGATGAGAAAGAAAAAAGAATATCGGGTTTTGATTGTGGGTGCAAGTGGGTTTCTTGGTAGCCAGCTTGCTTTGGGATTGGAGGCACACAAGCATCCCAATCTACGATTTCTGGTGACGGGCTTGGATGTGGAGCGTTCAGAGAGGTCCCCTCTTCTTGAGAGTAAGGGTATTGAAGTGGTTTATGGAAGTGCCACAGATCCAGAGTTGGCCATGGCCGTGATAAGGAGTAAGAAGCCAAACATTGTAGTGGATTTTACACAGCAAGAGCATAGTTGGAATTTGGAGGACAATGAGAGAACTATGAAGTCACTGCTTGATGCGGCATGCAGTGTTCCATCCATGCAAGGTTTCTTTTTTGCAAGCCCAAATCGCTTTTACATCCCTTCAAGCCGTTCTGCGGAGAAGTTAGTTGAATCTTTGGCACCAAAGCTACCATTTCCAGTTGTGGAATGGAGGTTTAGTACAGTTTATGGGAGCTATGGTCGTCCAGATTTTCCCTATTACAAGTTTGTTGATCAGATATTGCATAAGACTGATGTTCCATTATGGGAGCAAAGGAAAGGGCGACAAAACTATATATACATTGATGATGCAGTAGCTGTGATGATCAATAGTATTCTATCAAGTCACAGCATGGGACAAGTGAATTTATATGATATTGGGACACCATGGCCCCCTATTCCATTTAAAGGAGTGATTAAGGTTGTAGAAACGCTTACAAATCTTAAAGCTTGGATTGTTGAAATTGAGGATGAGAATCCAGGCCCTTATGAGATTGCATATGAGCCTCCTACAAATCTATTGCTTCTTAAATCTTATATTTCATTTGAGAAAGGTATGCATTCATTTATAAAATGGTTTCAGGAGCATAAAATGGTTGAAAAAGTATGAAATTTTTCTTTTCCACTGACTGCAATCTAAATTAAACTTATATTAAATATTAAGTTTTTTTATCACCAGTCCTCAATGGTCCTAATCTAAGTTTGTTGCCAAGGAGCCACGCTCATTCAGATGTAATCTAAGAAGTGGGTTTTAACCAAATTTCCTTGGCTTAGTATGGTAGCTCCCCTTTGAGAGATTTGAGAACATTGTGTCATTTGACACAAACTACTTTACCGTCCCAAAGAATTGTCCTTTTGTTGCTCTTCCATGTGTGTGTCTTTTGTTGCTTTTCGGAAAAGAGCAAGCTCTAGACTGACAAAGTGAATATGATCTTTCCAATTTTTTCAATGTCAACAATGCTGTTCTTGCCTAGGTTTTTCCAGTCTCTGTATTAGAACTTTTCTAGGAGCTTATAGAAGCTAGAAGCTTAGCTTATAGAGCCTTATTTAGGTGAACTATTCTCATGAAGCATTGGTGTTTCATTTTCTCTCCTTATTGAAGTGTTTCAAAGTTTTCATATGCACACACAGATGAGAAAAAAGCCTTATTCAGATGAACTATGCTCATGTGAGATCCTGGCCAACATCTTAGTCAACCACTTGGGAATTGTTCATCCCAGCAAATCTTCAAATACAAGAAGATTCTATAATTACCCTCTAAAATATATCACAAATTCAGAAGACTCTGATACTAATGAAACTAACAATATAATTGGAGGCTAGATGTGAAGTAATATGAACCTTTGGTCCAAGAAGCCTACAAGTGATCGTGAGGGGTGTGCCTGGCAATCTATAAGTCACTCAACAAGGCTTGCAAGGTGCTCTAGTTTATGTTCAACAAGGGCGTGTACCCAGATAAGGAGATGTTGCAGAGGAATCTGAGGATTCAGTAAAATTCAGTTGATGTGCCACATGTATTTATGCCTATATATGACAATGTTATGTAAAATTATATATCATCAAACTAGTGGGTCGAGGGATTGCTAATCGGTAAGAATCTTTATTGCATTCTAGCAGCAGATTGGAGCAATCGCGTGGATTGGAGGGGGTTTCTTATGTATGCCGCAGCTCTGGTCTTCCATTCTCGTATCTACATGAAATGTAGTAGGACTTTTCTTTCTTTTTCGTTTTCTTGGCTGAGATCCTTGAGTGTGTTCCCTGTGTAGTAAAATGGAGGGTTGCATGCTGTCGATTGCGATGTCTCACTTTTCTGTTTTTCTTGCTCATTCTTTGATGGAAGAACTTGAAATCTTTTCAAGGCTGTTCTGGGTGGAACCATTGAAATGCCAACGATCATTCGTGTTGAAGGTAGGCTATACTTTTCAAGGACATGTGGTTTTGCGGGGTCAAGCCTGGTACTCAACCTGGTCTGATACTTGTGACGATTTGAGAGTTTAGTTTCAATCCTCTGTCTTCCACAGGTATCAAAGTCACGCAACGACACGCTAATGGTGATCAATTCGTACACTTCCGCGTAAACATCCCAGTGTAAGTTTCTGTTTTACTTGCGAGTGTTCTCCGCTCTGTGTTGATCTTGCTTCTCTTGATTCTCCAGAATGAGTGATAGGCAGCGGCAGAGATACATTTTGTCCTCTTGGATCTCTTTCTTTTCTCCAGCTTTTCCCAACTTCCACGTCCATTACAAAACTGATATTTACTACGCGCATCAAAAGGTTGCATCCGATAGGAACTTGGAGCTTGACAGTAACGCTAACACAAAATGGGGCATGGCTGACACTAGTCCACTTACAGACAACTCCATAGACGTTGAGCCTTCTCCAAAGGTATCCAATCCTCCTTGAGTTTCTTTGCAAGGAATTTTTTTCTTTCTCTTGGAAGTGTGCTAATTTTTTTGCTTTTGTTTCAAAGCCTGAAAATCAGCTGATTCCAAGGTAGAGCTTTCTAAGCATGCTGGAACTGCAGTGTTCCGTTTGCAGCCGCTGAGGAGGCTCACGCAAAACCGAGAAGCAGCTCGCAAGTGCTGGCTAACGAGAAAGGTGTGTTTTCTATAGAAAAAATAATTGTCAGTGAGTTCTAAATCTTTGAAGTGGTGTCCAGGCGTATGTGCAGCAACTAGTGAAACCAACTTGATCGACAACAGGCACTCCTTTAAATTCATAGAATAATCTACTTTGGAGGCTCGTCCAGCGAGAGGAAACAACATCGATACAATGCTGCAAATTTTGGTCAGTCCAAACTTCTAAACTTCTGAAAGTTCATTTCGCTAGGTGCTTTGGCATTTGACATGGAGTACGTGTAGAGTAGCTCTCTAATTTCCAGGGACACATTCAGTGAGCAGCCCATCCAGCAATGCAGCGGTGTAGTGATCTAGCTCGAGCAAGCAGCGTAGCAAGTCAGCGGTGCAGCCACAAGCAAGCAGCGATCCAGCTCCATCCAGCAATGCAACAGTGCAGCCACGAGAACGCAGTGATCCAGCTCTAGCGGCCAATCCAGCTCCAGCTGAGATCAGCACTATCCTAGCACATTGCACAATTCCAACGCTTGTAATTGAGTGACAGTCTAGATTTCAACATGGTTATAAATTTAAAATTAATTATAATTGAGTTTCTCACAAACATTTCATTCGAAATTCATTGATAATGAATTTCAGTTTTTCTCTAGTGGTCTTAAAGAACACTCTCAATGAATCAACGGCCCGAGTGAGGTGATGTTTAAGCTTGGGGGATGTGTGAGGCCGGCCAAGGACTCCAAGTTGAAGAACCCTCGCTCACCCGCCAACGGGAGGAGAAAACGAGACAGCCGGGAGGCTTTGTCCGTGGCGTCTTCGGCATTGTCCAGACACCGAAGGTGGTTTAGCGACTCTTTTTTATTGGAAGAGGTAGCTGTTAATGCCGTACAATCACACAGATTGTGTTTTCTCGACCATCTCTTTGTCTGCCGAGCGGAGATGGTTTCTTAAGGAGGATATAATTCTAGTCGCTTGTTCCAAATCAGAGCTCCACATTTCCAGTCGCTTGTAGCAGCTCTACATTTCTAGTCGCTTGTAGCAGCTCCACATTTCCAGTCTCTTGGAGCAGCTACATTTCCAGTCACTTGTAGCAAACCACAGCCCTACTGAAGAAAGCTCCATCGAAGTGTTTGGAACCAGCCAGCTCTACATCCTGAATTACTGTTTCCTTGGTAAGCTCTTATGACTTCATCAATCCATATTTTTTGTTAGCTATTGAACCTATACTGTTAGGCACACGATGGGTTTCTTACAGCATGCCTACAAGTCCAGTAAGTCTGGGTATTTTCTAGATGCTTCAATTCAACTGATCTAAAACCTTGTCTTGCAGCCCTGTTTGCATCTATGTTGCTTGCCGCATTTGCTATCAACCTCGACTTTACTCTTGAGAGCGTACCCCAACTCTTCATAACATTCAGCAGTTACAAAGGTGATACTACGAAGCTCTTAGTAGTAGTGGATACGGGAAGTAGATTCACATGGGGCAAATCAGAGTTGCAAGAGAAAGCATTACTCTCTACATCATTCTCAGAAGAGCAGTGTGACGATTTTGCAGCTGATTGGGAGGAATACAGGTATTTAGACAAGATAGGATTTGCAAGATTAATGTGACTTATGGAGCTGGCAATAACTTTGCTCGGTCATGCCTCGCTCCAATCCTGCTCGATCGTCCACGGCAGCACGGGCACCTGGTATTGCGGCGCCACCGCAACCCAATCGCCGCCGCCCGCCGGCCCATGTACTTCGTACCGAGTCCTCGTCGAATGAGTTACTCGCCGTGGAGGTACTTGCGAGTGGATTCCAGCTTGCTCCAGGAGATTTCGCGGCCCCGGATGAAGATCCCAACATCAAGGACACGCGGCGCAGGCGTTCAGCGCGCAAGGGTATGGCCGTCACCTCTATATTCTCTCCTGCTGCCCATGATCCAGCAGCTCCTTCCCTTGATGATTGTGATGATCCTGCGGCCGCATTCACATTGCCCCCGGTAGCTTCAGCAGGGTCGTTGGCGCCAAGAACAAAGCGACGTCGTCTAGCACCGCCATCACCAGCGATGGTGGGTGGTCAAGATCATCATCCGATGATCGCCGAGAAAAAGAAAGCCACCTCCATGGTCACTCGGGCCGCAACTTCTACGATCAAGACTTCGTCTTGCAGCTCGAGCTCAAAGATCAAAAGGTAAAAGTTGTGCGAAGAGGGAGATCGCTGCTCGACCATCCAAGAAAGAAGAAACGAGAAAGAAGAGGAAGACGCCGACGTGCGCGAGGAGATACGCTAAAAAGTCGTCCCGTTACGTTGGCGTACTACAAGAGAATCGAGCGTTGGGAGACGCATATTTGGTGAGTATGTTCTTCCTTACAATTTTTTTTTCAAATGAAAGATCTTCAACAATCACGCTGATTTTTAATTTATCGTGGTGATCAGGGGTACGAGTAAAGGCAAGCAAATATACGTTGGTTCATGCAGCAATGAGGAAGCCGGAGCCAGGTTAATTTGTTTTTCTCCTTCTTCTTAAAGATGTTCACTCGCAGGATTTATGACCGAGCTTACATCAAGTTCCGTGGCCAAAACTGCCCAAACTTTCCCTACTCGGATTACGTGCACGAGATCCCCCAGGTATGATCATATTACCGTTTCTACTTTGGCAAGATCTAAACACTTGGATTTTCTCTGCAGTGGATCAATCTGCCCGACAAGGAATTCATCACCATGCTACGTCAAATGAGTCGCGGCAAGTCGTTGATCTGGTTTACACCCGACCTTCTTGGAGGTGACGCTGGCTTTCCACGCACGAGGGAGACTCGGCCTCGAGCATCAAACTATCGCGGAGTATATCGTCTCAAAAAGTCAAAATGTCAAGAATGGGCGGCCTCCATAACGTGAGTAGAGCTCATCCCTCTAAACCTCTTGAGATACCATCTAGCTACCTGGATGTATTGCCATGATCAACTTGAAGAGATCACAGCCAGCACCCAAGCTTTTGACCATCACCATTCTAACACTGTTTTCATCTTTGGTGCAGGCTGGACTCGCGATTCGACTGGTGAGTCTTTTCAGGAGCTGAGCTATAATATTTGGTTTTTTATTGTTTGTTTTGTTTTTGTTTTGCATTTCCAGGGGCATATGGGACACAAGAGGAGGGAGCAAGGTAAACCTCACTCGCTAGTTACTATTTTACTACCAGAATCTAACTTCGTTGTGATAGGACCTACGACCAAGCAGTTATTAGATTCTTCGGCAAGGCTAAAGCACTCAACTTCACATATGAAGACTACACTGATGAGATGCCACAGGTGATTTTTTTTGCATGTCCTGATTGAGAAACTAAGACGATGTTACAGTGGATCACTTTGAGCAGGGAAGAGTTCATTTCCAACATACGGAATTCTGCACGGGCAGATAAAAGAAAGCTCAAAGTACATACAGCTTAAAGAGCTGAGGAGAAGAGGAATGATGTGGTAAACGAAGGAATGCCACACGATACAGAGGAAGCACCAACCATATCAGAGGAATGAACGCTGTGGGTGACGAGTCGAATTTGCAGGCCAAAATCCATAAATAAATCCAGTCAAATTAATTTTTTCATACTCCAAATAACAAGATCTCATGGATCGATCAATCCTGTTCCCGCTACAAATGCTCTATTGCTACTTGATTCCATGCCAGAAAGAGACATCGTTTCCTGGGGTTCTATACCCGCGTGGACTTCAAAGCCAGCGACAAGATCACGAAGCTCCCTTGCGAGTTGTCTCTATGAATCCTAAACTTTCGTGCCTCAACTTCTCGGCCTCCCCGGGCCGAGTAGATGTGGGACAGGAAAACTAGTAGGATCGCTGGGCTGCAATCGGCTGCTCGTTTTCTAACGTGGGGATTGTTATGATTCGCACTGAGCAGCGTCCTCCACAACACCAAGTCTGGCTGGAACGGCATACTTGAGCCGAGCATATCCAAGATCACCACATAGTGCTTGAAAGTTGGCCGCTCCTCACTAGACACGAAGTAATCCCACCTGTGTTTCACCCCGAGAGTACCCAGGCAAGCGTCACAGCATCGGTGGTGATGCCGTTCAACTGCATGAAACTAAAGAGTGAGTGCTATGCCCACGAGGAGATCGTCAGGTGATGGACTCAAGAGAAATGTATAATGCAACACCCCCTTCTCTTATGTGGTTACCCCCTTGCCACGCCCACTCCTTGCTCTTTCTATGGCACTCTGTGTCACGCCTAATCACACCCAGCTCTAAATGTTTGATGACTAAATTTAAATTAGTAACCTTAAATTTTAATTAGTAGATGGGTATTTTAAAGACTATAATTTTGTAATTAACAAATATAATTTATAAGCTGGTTTAGGTTTTTCTCATTATGTTAACCCTAGCTTATATACAAGAGTGAGTGGTTCGGATTGAAACTAATCTAACGGCTACCAAAATCCCACTACGCTAATATTAGTATACAACATCGTAGCCATACACTTGGCCCTCACATCATCCCCTCCTCTCAGAATAATGGAAGACCATCAAGGTTCTCTTGTAGATGGGCTGAGATTTGGAGGAATGTCAAGAGGAGGCATTGGCGGATTTGTAGGTGGTATTAACTACTCCTGATCCCTTTGTATAAAGCGTTTCAACCGTTGCACATGCACAATCTTTGGAAGATCTGTCTGTTGGACGTCATACCGAACCTCATAAATTTGTGGTCCAACTTGCCGCAACACCGATACGGTCCTTTCCACTGCGTAAGGAGCCCCTTAGATAAACCATGTACCATAAGATAGGGAAAATAGACTAACACCAAATCATTCACTTTGTACTCTGCATGTGGACGATGATGGGAGTTTTACTGCCGTTGTTATCCCACTTGTACGCGGCCTAAGTGTTTGGCAGACTCCATTCGGACAAGTGGAAGAATGCTCGTCAAATACTAATCCCACAACCTAGCATCCATAGCTTGTGGTAATCGCAAAGGTAAACCCAACTCCATTGGTAATATTAAATCATGACCATATAAGAGTTTATATGGTGAAGCACCAACAGAATTTTGCACCTTTGTGACATATGCATACCGAAGAGACAATAAATAACCATCCCAATTCGAATGCTGAAAGTTTACATACTTCGCAATCATCCCCTTGAATGTCCGAACGAGCCATTCCACCAGACCGTCTGATTGTGAATGATAAGCACTCGTGAAAGTGTGGCGTATCCCCAACCGAGACATCAAAACATGAAATGCCTCAGCCATAAATGCGAGACCATTATTCGAAAGGATCCGCTCGGGACAAGAATGCTGGAACACCATTCGATTGAGGAGGAAATATCCAATAGCAGTTGCAAAGGCGCTAATAAGAGCACCAACTTCCACCCAACGAGTCAAATAGTTAGAAGCAATAATAACATACTCATTACCAACAATCAACCGTGGAAAAGGTCCCATAAGATTAAACGTCACTAACTCAAACGGACGGAAAACTGCAATTGACTTTAACCATCCTTCCATAACTCAAGGGGGAGTATTACGAGCTTGGCACCAAACGCAGCTACGCACATACTGGATAATATCACGTCGCATCTCCGGCCAATAGAAAGACCTGTGCAGCTTCTCGATTACACGACGATGTCCCATATACCCACCTAGAATAGAAGAATCATGGTAGGCATGGAGAAACCGCAGAACAAAGATAGAAGGCACCACCAGCTGTAAATGATCATCAGGATCTGTCCCCACAAAATAAAAAAGGCCGTCTTCAAGGCGATATTGAGAATGTAAATGCCGGAAAGGTAAGTCATCAGCAAGTGATGCAAAATTCTCAAACCCATCTTGAAGCCTTCGAATCCACAGCTCAATCTTTTGAGCCTCACGAACCTCATCAAGAGAAGGTAGATCTTGCTTTGTGCTTTGTGGACACTAAACGTCAAGTACAGCAACCGCCAACGGCACAGAATCCTTGTCTAGAAAATCCACAAAGGCTAGAACAACAGACTCGTCAGAAATATGAGAAGAGAATAAAGAAGGAAGAGGAGCTCAAGAAAAGGCATCAACATCAGCTAAAGAACTCCCTAGGCGATGAACAACATCAAAATCATATATTTGAAGCTTCAAAGCCCATCAAGTAGTACGACCAACCAGGTTCTTCCGCTTCAATAATGAAGTAACAGCAGCATGATCACCTTCAAGTAACATCCGAGAACCATGTAAATATGTATGAAGTTTTTCGAAACCCCAAATTGCTGCTAAACACTCCTCTGTCGTGGAGTAGTTCATTTCCGCTGGTTGTAATGTATGGCTTATATACATAATGGGATGGTGCTGACCAGGCACACTCAAGCTCTCTACATCAACGCACCTCCAAGACCAATGTTAGAAACATCCACGCACAAAATAAAAGATCAAGTGTAGTCAGGATATGCTAAAACTAGAGGAGTTGTCAATAGCTCTTTGAGATCCCCGAACTCCCGCTCACAATCCAGAGACCAGATGAAAGATGATGTTGATGACTTCAACAACGTTTGCAACGGTGCAGTGCGATTAGAAAGATGATCCACAAAACGACCGAGATACTACACCTTGCCCAAGAAGCGCTATACATCATTCACACACTTCGAAGTAGGGAACTTTAGAATAGCCACAAGTTTGTCAGGATCAACTTGCAAACCCTCATGAGAAATATGGTACACATGATAAGTTGTATCCTTGGATCCAAACACGCACTTCGACCGCTTCAGATTTAAACTAACATCACGTAGCCGATCCAACACTTTACAAACATCACTGTAAGCGACTAAATTTTCCATTCTACTTTAGTCACTTAACCACACCTCTGACCACTTGGAGGAGTCTCATTCACAACCTCCATAAGTCCAATCCAGGACTTGGGACTTGCTAGCCCCGAGAATGGCATCCATGCCACTCAACATTTGCACTTGGTCCAAGTGCACCACATGTCCGATCCCATGACCGACACTCAAAGGTACCACCGACATAGCAGCCCGTTACGCTAAGGCCATGCCCAATCACCTTGGCCACACTGGTAGTCCAATACCACTTGCATCACCGTCTTGGCTCTCCAAGACTAGGCAAACCATCCGTGAGTGGTCATCTCAGATCCACTCCTTAGCATCCTTAGGATGCCCACCGACAAGGGGAATAGCCTTCCCCAATATCCCTCTGTCAGTCCCCACTAAGACCCTTTCTGCCCCTGGCCGTGTTTGCCAACACTGCCACTGGATCGAGACCCACAGGCCCGACCACTAAGTCCCACGGTCCTCTGGGACTTCCTCACCACACGACTGTGTCCTTGGTCACTACCCCAGAGGACTGCTCCTCTTCCTTTCCACAGTCTGGGCCTTTGGGACAACATTTCGGAACACCGTGGCCTTACGCGAGCCACCTGGGTACTCTCCTCGCCTTCTGCCCTTGGGTGCTCTAGCCATGGGCTTAGAGCGGGTTCCGTTGAGCCACACCAGGTATCCAAGTAGGTAGTGCCACCCACACTTGGACTGGGAGCATCGGCCAGTCGATCTCCCGGGGGAACTAGAGCCGGCTCTTGAACACTTCACCAAGCTACCCTGCTTGTCGGTCTGTGTTCACTCTAGTCTTGGACTTCCCAGTGGGCAGCTCATCACCCAACACTGGGTCCGGCCTTCCTGGGCCAAACTGGCCTTTCCTGGCCAAACTGGCTCCACTGCAGTCCTCCCCCTACTATACTTTTGGAGCTCACCAAACCCCCCAGGGTCTGGGAGACGAACGCTTTGGGCTTTCACCCTCTCAGGCTCCGGACTCGGACTCGGACTCGGACTCGGACTCGGATTCGGACTCGGACTCGGGCTCGGGCTCGGGCTCGGTCTCGGCCTCGGCCTCGGTCTCGGTCTCGGTCCCGATCTCGGTCTCGGTCTCGGTCTCGGTCCCGGTCTCGGTCTCGACTTCGGACTCCATCTCGGACTCCATCTCGGACTCCATCTCGGGTCCATCTCGGGTCCATCTCGGACTCCATCTCGGACTCCATCTCGGGTCCATCTCGGACTCCATCTCGGACTCCATTTCGGGTCCATCTCAGGTCCACCTCGGACTCCATCTCGGGTCCATCTCGGACTCCACTTCGGACTCCAACTCGGGTCCATCTCGGGTCCACCTCGGACTCCACTTCGGACTCCATTTCGGACTCCATCTCGGGTCCGTCTCGGACTCCACTTCGGACTCCAACTCGGGTCCATCTCGGACTCCACTTCGGACTCCAACTCGGGTCCATCTCGGACTCCACTTCGGACTCCAACTCGAGTCCATCTCGGACACTCCCACGTGTCATGTGTTGGTCCTTTTGGGTCCCTTTTTGGAGCTTCGCCTTTTGCTCGCTTCGTGCTCGTTCCTCGAGCACTTCGTTGGGAGTTCCACTCCCGCTTTTGACTTTTCAAGTCGGAGCTTTTGGTCCAAACGTGTTACGCTCGTTTGGCTCTCGCTTCGGCCACTACCATGTGGCGCCCTTCCGGCTCCACTTTGGGGCCTAGGGATTTTGTGTCTCACAACCCCACCACCCATAGACGAAGTTCGATGTCCTCATCGAACGGTGAACCATTTTATAAAGTAACACCCGCATGTGTTACCATTTCCATCCTTGGCGCGTAGCCAATATTTGTCAAATGGTGTGACATTGAAGGCTCACCATGCCTTCTCCATATTCGTCAATGGTTGGACATTGAAGGCTCACCATGCTTTTTGCATATCCTCTAAGGAGGGTAGTCTTTCCAACTTAGAGACTGATTGGACCACATATAGTGGTTCTCTCCTTTTATTGGTTTAGTTCTCGCTAAACCTGTTAGAGACCCTTCTCTAAGTCAATCCCACTACTCCTTCTCGAGTAGTCTCAATTTCCATCGATATAACCTTTGCACTTTGGAACTTTGAATTTTGACTTCTTGGAGTCAATTTCCTAGGTGTCTCTGACACCTTGCCTTGCACCTTTTGTGCAACTCCACTTCCCATCCTAGGAAGTTCTCTACTCGAGGGCACCATCATCCTCTCTTCTATTTCGTGCCAAAGTTCTAGTTATCATACTTTGTGCTAGGGCTGTTCATGGCCCTATCATTTGGCTACCTTACCGCTCCCTCCCTTGAAGCTTCCACTTTCGCCAAATCGGAGCATTTCGGAATTCATCCTTGGAAACACACTTCCTTTTCTGGAATTTGTTAGCATCCAACACATTAGTGTTCCTCGCCTAACTTTGTCACTTGGATTCCTTCCAAGGGATTCCACGGCCCTATCTTGGCCACTCATCTTTTGCTCCTATCCGTTGATTGTTGCACCAAGCAACATTGAATCTCTACCTCCCTCCTTGAGGTATTCTTGTGATTCCTTAGCAAAGGCTCTGCTTTGCCAAGACTAGGGTGTTCGCCCCTAGTAAGTCTCTTTAGCATCTTCTGCTGTGGGCTCTATCCACGGCCCAACTTTGTGACCCTCCCATGGGTCTCTTTAGAGACTACTTTCCTTGGACACACTATGCCATCGCAATGACATAGCTCATTTCCCTAGGGTGCTTTTCCCACTTGGTCACCTTGACCAAGCCACACCATCATCAATAGTTCAAATCAACACTTTGAACTAGGAACCTTATTCCTTAACCCAAACAAGGACCTTGTCCTTATTTAGCCACAAGATCACCTAGTGATCTCACCTCGGCACTTTAACAGGTTTGCCAATAGGTACTAGGTCTTCCAGACCTTTAATTTGTTAACTACGACCCCGGGGGCATCCCCCACACTTGGCGGTGCGCCCAAGCCAGCCCTTCCGGCCAAGGGTCCATAACAACTGAGATTAGGTGTCCCCATCTCACTCACCACGTCCTTGGTGCCACACGCACCAAAGCGTTCAAGTTAGATATGCCGAGCTTTCACACTAAGCAATCTAACCGTGCATCACGACTCCGAGGCATCCCTCGCTTGGCGGTGTGCCCAAACCAATCTCCCCACTGAGAGTCCATGACCACCGAAATATGAGTGTCCTCATATTCCAAACCATCACCACGCCCTAGTGATTTGGGACTCGAACCCAAGCACTAGAGGGTCGGGACTCGAACCCAACCTCCGTATATGCATCTACGGACGGCATCACACAAGATGCCTGGCGTGACTCCCCACGCCGGTGCACCAACTTATTTTTAAAGCGCGCTACAGATCACAGCTTAGGAACCTAGTTCCTCCACACTGCCGAGTCCTCTCACTTGACATGTCTGTGATCATGCATGGACTCCTCCATGCTCGGCCCCATGGCCCACCCTTTTTGAAGTTATCACCTTCAACTAGGGTATTTGTTCCCCCGACGTGCCAATCTCGCTTGGCAAGTCCTCCGACCACTGTAACATGGTTCCTGCATAAGCGTGAAAGTCCTTGACCATCGACTTTCGTTCAAAGCCCTCTCCTTGAACACTCGGGAACTACTTCCCTAACCTTGATAGCCTTGCCTCATGGCAAGCTTCAAGACCACGCTTCTGCTGCGCCACTCTGATTTCGCGCGTTCCATGAACCATTTACACTTGGCCTTTCTAGGTACTAAGCTACCTAGAATCGTCTTTGGGAACCTTGAAGGAACTCTGTCCCTCAGCTTGCTAAGGCCTCCCTTTTTGCAAGCCTTCCAAATTGCCATATAGTCTAACATGGACAATTCCATATTTTAGACTCTCCATGGCATCACGGTTGCTAGCGGCAACACCCTCGAGCCCCCACTTGATTCTCCACTCCCAACTGGCATAACCAACCTTGGTTATGCCCTTTGATTCCTACGGTTCGGTTCTATCCCCTTACTTCTTGCTTTTTGGCTTCACACCTTTCCTTTGGTCATTCTCCTCCAGACCAGGAGGATAGCTTTGCACTTTCTATCATGCTTTAGCAAGTATTCTTAGGGATGAACCTACCCAATAGCCTAGGGAGTGGTTCCTCAATCCGGGTATACTCACCTTATAATCCCACACACTGGGATTACATTGTTGCTTATGGGCCTTTACATGCCCATCACTAGCCTTGCCAAAATTCCATTTTTGGTTTTGTCCAACTCGGGTAGACAGTCCTGTCCTGTCTCCGCAACCTTGGACATTTGGATAGCACCTTCTATCCATCATTCGCTAGGGACTTAGTCCCTTGGGCTTTATCCATTGCCCTCGCGACATCAAACACCACCTTCTGGTGTTTTAGAGTGTTCGAGTGTCCCAATGATGGCTTTCTTGACAATGAGTATTTCCTTTTATGACATTGACTTACTATATCGCAACACAAGCAATTTATCCCCCGTAAGAGTATATCCAACTTCCCTATGCTATTAAGAAGTTTTGGGTAGCTACCTTCTACCCGTTTAACCAGTTATTTTGCACCTCTTGCTTAGTTGCCTTGTAGTTGTCAAGTACTACAACTCATTGCTTGGTGCTTTCACACCTCCATCATTATCTGGGTCACCACACTCCAACTGCATGCTCTGCAGCTTAGGCTATGCTATTCCCATTTCCATTGGGATTCCTTTGGCAAGGGGTTCTCATGAACCCACCAACATAGCCTCAAGGTATCACACCTTAGCACATTTGGTGTCTCCACACCATCGGCTCCACGAGCCTACCTCTATGACATTTCCCCTTCGTGTCTAAGTCTTTGCCAAGACCAACACCGCTCTTTCTCATGCCAACCATCCGTTAGCACTGCACCATAGAGGTCACACACAACTTTATGTCAAAGTTGTTTTCTTCTGGGAACACCTTTCCCATAACTTTAGCATGGCACATTTTGCCATCGATGAGATACCCTCTGTTCTCATCCTTGGATCCTATGATCCCCCCCCATCCTTTGTGGGGTACAACACACCTCAGTCCAAATGCTTCCATCAGTCCTTTTAGGACCATCCGTTGACTCTACTTGAGTCATCCAGCAGTTTTGGACTTGGTTAATCCACAGACCCGTAAGGTCCTACTTGTGAGGCACTAGCTCACTGGAATACACTTCTTGCATTCCTGTCCTACTCAAAAGGACTATTTTCACAAATGTTACTCCGACACTTGATTTTGTTCTCAAGGGGCAACCTTTGCCCCTTAGGACTACTTGTCCATGTGATGAGAACACCAACTCATCCACTTAATACACCCCCAACTCCTTGGGTTGTTCCAGCATTTATTAGAGGTAGCCCCGGCTACCTTTTCAAGGACTTGAGTCCTCTTCCGTATTTGACCTCCCACGGTCATTACTTCTGGTCTCACATTCATGAGCACCAACCTCAACTATATGAGGAAAATCTTGTGACTCCTTTATTGCTTTGGAGTCTTTATCTTTCCCGTGATCCCAACTATAGTTGTTTACCACAACTACATTAGCCAGTTTGCTAAGTCAAATGCTCATCTGGATCACATCCTCAACTCTTTGAGGAAAACCATATACTGTTCCCAAGATCCCAAAGTCGTTCCATTATTGGCCCTTTTCTATCCACCACCTTGTCTACAAGTTCACACATGAACTGTAATGGAGAGCCATATCTTCCCGACCTGCTACTCCTCAAGGATAGGCCCACTTCTCGGACCTTCCGTTGCCAACACCAGTGGTGATATACTTGAGCACCAATAAAAGTCGGACTAAGGAACAGCTCCGATACCAAATTGTAAGCGACTAAATTTTCCATTCTACTTTAGTCACTTAACCACACCTCTGACCACTTGGAGGAGTCTCATTCACAACCTCCATAAGTCCAATCCAGGACTTGGGACTTGCTAGCCCCGAGAATGGCATCCATGCCACTCAACATTTGCACTTGGTCCAAGTGCACCACATGTTCGATCCCATGACCGACACTCAAAGGTACCACCGACATAGCAGCCCGTTACGCTAAGGCCATGCCCAATCACCTTGGCCACACTGGTAGTCCAATACCACTTGCATCACCGTCTTGGCTCTCCAAGACTAGGCAAACCATCCGTGAGTGGTCATCTCAGATCCACTCCTTAGCATCCTTAGGATGCCCACCGACAAGGGGAATAGCCTTCCCCAATATCCCTCTGTCAGTCCCCACTAAGACCCTTTCTGCCCCTGGCCGTGTTTGCCAACACTGCCACTGGATCGAGACCCACAGGCCCGACCACTAAGTCCCACGGTCCTCTGGGACTTCCTCACCACACGACTGTGTCCTTGGTCACTACCCCAGAGGACTGCTCCTCTTCCTTTCCACAGTCTGGGCCTTTGGGACAACATTTCGGAACACCGTGGCCTTACGCGAGCCACCTGGGTACTCTCCTCGCCTTCTGCCCTTGGGTGCTCTAGCCATGGGCTTAGAGCGGGTTCCGTTGAGCCACACCAGGTATCCAAGTAGGTAGTGCCACCCACACTTGGACTGGGAGCATCGGCCAGTCGATCTCCCGGGGGAACTAGAGCCGGCTCTTGAACACTTCACCAAGCTACCCTGCTTGTCGGTCTGTGTTCACTCTAGTCTTGGACTTCCCAGTGGGCAGCTCATCACCCAACATTGGGTCCGGCCTTCCTGGGCCAAACTGGCCTTTCCTGGCCAAACTGGCTCCACTGCAGTCCTCCCCCTACTATACTTTTGGAGCTCACCAAACCCCCCAGGGTCTGGGAGACGAACGCTTTGGGCTTTCACCCTCTCAGGCTCCGGACTCGGACTCGGACTCGGACTCGGACTCGGATTCGGACTCGGATTCGGGCTCGGGCTCGGGCTCGGTCTCGGCCTCGGCCTCGGTCTCGGTCTCGGTCCCGATCTCGGTCTCGGTCTCGGTCTCGGTCCCGGTCTCGGTCTCGACTTCGGACTCCATCTCGGACTCCATCTCGGACTCCATCTCGGGTCCATCTCGGGTCCATCTCGGACTCCATCTCGGACTCCATCTCGGGTCCATCTCGGACTCCATCTCGGACTCCATTTCGGGTCCATCTCGGGTCCACCTCGGACTCCATCTCGGACTCCATCTCGGACTCCATCTCGGGTCCATCTCGGACTCCACTTCGGACTCCAACTCGGGTCCATCTCGGGTCCACCTCGGACTCCACTTCGGACTCCATCTCGGACTCCATCTCGGGTCCGTCTCGGACTCCACTTCGGACTCCAACTCGGGTCCATCTCGGACTCCACTTCGGACTCCAACTCGGGTCCATCTCGGACTCCACTTCGGACTCCAACTCGAGTCCATCTCGGACACTCCCACGTGTCATGTGTTGGTCCTTTTGGGTCCCTTTTTGGAGCCTCGCCTTTTGCTCGCTTTGTGCTCGTTCCTCGAGCACTTCGTTGGGAGTTCCACTCCCGCTTTTGACTTTTCAAGTCGGAGCTTTTGGTCCAAACGTGTTACGCTCGTTTGGCTCTCGCTTCGGCCACTACCATGTGGCGCCCTTCCGGCTCCACTTTGGGGCCTAGGGATTTTGTGTCTCACAATCACGAACATGTTACTCCCATGTCCCCTCCGAGTGGATCAAGACATCATCAATGAAGTTAGCAGTCACCTCTGACATATCGCAAAAAACCTCGTCCATCATCCGCTGGAAAATTGCTAGAGCATTGTTCAAACCAAATGGCATCACCAAGAACTTGTACAAATTAAATGGTGTACGAAAAACAGTCTTAGGAATATTTTCTTTGGCCATCGATACTTTCCAGTACCCAGAAGCAAGATCTAGCTTGGTGAACCAACGATTTCGCCCCAGACGATCCAAGAGATCAGCAATATGAGGAAGAGGGTACACATCTGGGATCGTCACTTCGTTTAACGGACGATAGTCGATGCAGAAATGAATACTCCCATCAGGCTTTGTCACAAGATGAGGTTCACATGCCCAAGGACTCTGTGACTTCCGAATAACACCCTTCTCCAACATCTCTTTGACATTTGCACATAAAATCTTGATCTTCTTGGGTGACCGATGACGAACGGGAACCTTGATTGGACGAGCATCCTCGGTTGGAATTGGATGACGTGTGGCAATCTTGGCCCCAAACAATAGGTCAAATTCAAAGAGATCAGAATACTCCTTCATGAGCCGGTCCACCCCTGCAACACAAAGATTGTCAAAGGGATTGGAAAAGGGAAGAACAAAACATGATGGAAATATAGGAGGAAATAGTGGGGGAATAAAAGTAATGGAAGCAGAGGTAGAAGAAGAGGGACAAAGAGGTACAGAAGTGAGAGGAATGGATGTAACATAAGAAAGTATGAGACAAGGGGGAGAAGCCTCAAAATCACACTTGGTATGATTGCGTTGCAACTAATCTATACTAAGAATGAGGTCAAAAGTTTGACTCGGCACCACCCGCAATGACTGCAACTCAAGCTCGAGATCGCCCACACGCACAACCAGGTCCACCTCATCCCGTGCACATGCATGCGTACGGCCGTTGCCATAAAGAATGAAAATTGGTTCCACTGCACGACGCAAGTGTAAACGGCAATGTGTGGCAACAGGTCGAGCAATAGAAGATAAACTCAAACCTGTATCAACCAACACGGAGAGAATAATAGGAGACCTCTTGTTATAAAAATGAGATTGGAAAGTAAACACTGGATGAACCGGTGCCGAGTGAACCCCTTGATGATACTCCCGAAAGAAAGATGGAGGGGTCACTGACTTATTCGCGCAAGGTCCTTCCGTTACTCGCACGACTCCTTGTTTCCTAGATGTATCTTGGTGTCCAAACCATCCATTGCAGCAGCACCAACGGGACGTTGCTGACACCAAGGTCTCCACCTAGGAAATGGAGGTCGCCAATCCGGAAACCGCCGACAACGCTGATAAGTATGACCAACTTCATCACACGCCCAACAGCAAACATCACGACCACGACTACGTCCTCGACTTTATCCTTGGACTCAAGCAATAGCAGCATCAACCTCCATTGGAACAGAACCATCACCCAAAAGAAGTGGAGCTGAAAGACGTGCAGCAAGAAGTGGAAGAGGTGACGTCTCATAATGTTGTGCCAAGTGAAGAGCATCGTCAAGGGTGGCGGGAGCAAGTGCATGGACAAGTCCGACCAGATCTTGACAAAGTGCTGGCCACAACATTTCTAGCTTGATCCACTCTGACATATTTGGCTTCGCATGAAGCAAAAGACTTCGGAAACGAACACCAAATTGCATCACCGACTCAGATGGCCTTTGGCGAAGATGATACAATTGTTGGAAGGCATCATCACAGTCATCGGCATGTCCGAAGGTGCGTTTGAAGATGTCCGGGAGAACACTCCAATCCCCACGAGTGGCTGCACTCAAACCATTGTACCACTACAACACTGTCCCTTAGAGACACGTGGGAAACTCACGCAAATGGCGAGCATTGTCCCAAGAATGATATGTGGCAATCACTGTGAAGTGATTAAACCAATGGTACACATCATCCCCAGGATTCCCGCGAAAGAACTCCGGCCGAACGCGAGGATTGGCACCAAGAGCAGGAGTGGTACCACGTGTCGTGAACGCCACCATCAATTGAGTTTGGTTGTTCAATTGCAAATGCATAGCATCAAGCAATTGTACCAACTGCTACTCCAAAGTCAAAGAAGGAGATTGTTGTTCTTCCATGAAGATGAACGAAAAAGAAAGAGCAAAAGAAGAGAAAAAAGCTAAAAGGAAATGGTAGATCTAGACAATGCAAAAAACTAAATCTAAACCAAAATTTTGAAAGGAAAGAACAAAAGGAAGGATATAAAAAAGTTAGATTTAGATGATGCAAAAGTTAAATCTAAACTAAAATCCCAAATCCAAGCACCTTTCAAGGACAATCAAAGGTGCCTTTCAACTCTACCAATGTGAGTGTTTGGAATATGGAAAGGGAATATAGAAAATATGTATATCAATAGCCCAAAAACCCTAATTTATATACAGGAGTGAGTGGTCCGGATTAAAATCAATCTAACGGCTACCAAAATCCCACTACGCTAATATTAATATGCAGCATACACTTGGCCCTCACATTTCTTATTTTTATCATTCTCTTCAGTATTATAGTTGGGTTCCAAATGTATAATAGGGATAGTGGGTGGAATATATAAATCATACTAAAAATAGTATTCTTACTTTTTCTGATCTTATTGAGAGTATGAGTACTTGCCCAGTAAATGCTAGGTGGTTTACAAAGAGGTGGACTCGTGGAGAGTCTTCAACCGGATGGAGAGGCACAAAGTTGTCTCGTGGACAATGCTGATGCTCAGATACGTCCAGGCGGAGCAAGCACTAGCTGCATTAGATCTCTTCTCGTGGATACAGCAAGTCCAAGTCATGGTACCCGATGCTCCAACTTACACTGCTACGCTCCGGGCCTGCAGGAGCTCCACAGCTCTGGAGACCGGAAGGGCCATCCACCAGCAGATCCATCATGCTGAGATGGAAGTCAAGGTGGTCGTCATGAATTCTCTGCTGGGCTTCTACAGACAGTGCGGCTGCATGGCAGAAGCTCTTGAAGTTTTTGACTTGGCAGCCAGCGTGGGATGCAATGCTGTGACTTGGAACGTGATCATCGCTGGCTACTGCCACCAGGGAGACGTAGCCTCGGCTCTCAGGCTCTTCAAGCAGATGCTGGAGGATCACTAGCAGCATACTTCAGCTTCTTTAGCTTCCCTTACTTTGACAGCTCAAAGAACTCCTTTGATGCCTTCAGATCACACACACAGGTCACTCACAGACCTTGCATCACCCACACCCACTGCCATGGTGCCAGTCAGCTCCAGGATTTGAGCACTCTTCATTTCTGGTGCACTCCCTCACCAGCCCTGCCTGTGGTGCTGCTCATGCACCACATGCAAGCGAGTTTATCCCGAAAGGAGCTTGGATTGTGTGCACAACTACCATTCTACTCACCCCTGTTATCCCCGTGAGCACCTCCTCTAGGAGCTTACAGACACACAGACTCTCATGGGAATGCCCACACAACTACATCCAAGGAGAGCAACTATGGAGCCCTAGGAGTGCATGGTGTAACACTTGTCACCACACCCTCTTCCCTCCCTGGCCACACATGCATCCCACCCATTGGCCACCACAACATTGAGCCAATATTCCGCTAACTATGGCCACTGGCCGTGGCCTGGGCCTAGGGTGGCCTCCCTTTCCCAAGAACCATGGCTTCTGAGGCTGCCCTAGGTCCAGGATCGGACAGCTGCAGGGGTTTGGGCCCTTCATTCTTATTATTATAGATACTAAAACAATCTTTAATTTATAGTCATGAGGTGGCATACAAATCCAAATAAGCAAATGATCTAGCATCTTTGTGATGTATATCCTGCGATCATCGCATTCCACGACACTACATCTCTGGACAAGATTGAGTCAAGGACTTTCTAGCATCGCTTGGGCTGATGCATTTCCATACTATTTATGAGTTTGACTTGCGTATTTTCCAAAAGAAAAAAACCAAAGGTCACTTCACCAGAGAAGGGAGCAAAGGATTGCTCCTTTGTACATACAGCTTAAAGAGTTGTATATAGTCTTATAGATCATATCGGTGTCCAGGAAATCACATTCCTGTCCAGGACGCAATCGAATAGATTTCACGCCAATTCAAGATTGCCTAATTGTATGGTAGAATGCCGTTGCGGGATACGCCCCCAGCAGCAGATTCCACGAGAATAGACGATCGAATTGAAGGCGGCACGGGCGCCCTCCACACTGCCGTGCTTAAGAGATCCACGACAAAGGTCTCGTCCTTTGCTCTTTTCTCGCTGCTGCTCAAGGAAACTTTTGTGAATGCTCAAGAACTTCTTGAATAAACCAAGGAAACAAACTTGTTTTTTTACTTGTCTTACCTTTTAAGTAGGCTTTAAAACAAATTGTATGTATGAGTTCTCTTGTTCTTCCTATTGATTTACATGTTTGAGTGGACTTTTCGATGGAATGCCACCAACGAGTCGGTCCAGCTCTATCACTTGGCCAAGTTTCTCGTTGGTTCCAATGTGCAATTTCATTTTGGAGAGATCTAAAGGCTCTGGCTCATGGAAGACGCTGTCCTTTTCTGATGCGGCAAGGTAAGCTTTACGATTCCCTCGGCCCTCTCTCTTCGCTCAGCAGGACGTCGAGAAACTCGGGGTGCTCTTGAAAGTAAGCTCTCCATTGATTTTGCAAAACGCTTGTTTGAATCTTTCGTGCATTGTAGGCGGGATTGACTGCTTTGGTGTTCCAAGCGGGGTTGCTTGCTCTGGCAGTCGTGGTCTAATTGATCACTCAAGTGAAACATCAGGCCGCCCTCATCGCTCTTGTCTCTTGTTTTTTGTTCTTGGCAGACAGCTAGCTAAAGGTTGTCTCTTGTTTTTTGTTCTTGGCAGACAGCATTTTTTCTCTCTCCAGCGGCCAGGCTTCTGGGCATGGTGGACGCACAATCTTCCAGACGGCAGTTCCAATCTTACTGGCCCTCGCAGAGCTGGTGATGATGGGAGTGGCCATCGTTGGGCGCCACCTTCTTGGCTCTGTCTCGTGGAGGCCGCCGGCATCTATTGGCGATTCTTCTCAGGTGAAGTTGAAACTTCGCCACAATTTTTGTAAGGATATCCTACAGTTTTGGAATGTCAAAAAATTCCAATTTGAACGTTCATGAGGAGTGTTTCAAGTTGATAACTTCTGTGCCGGCAAGGGATGACGTTGCTTGGGTTCCATGCATCACTTATACCCCACAGCTCCGCTCGAAAGGCCAGAGCCAGCCTCTCGAATCCTAGAGCTCCCTCCCGCGCAAATGGGGGTTTACGTCTTGAGTACCATCGCCATTGCCATCGCGATCTTTCTCTGGAAGTTGAGCGTTCGCCCAAAGCTTCGGCTGCCCCCGTCTCCATTGGGGATTCCGCTCATCGGACACTTGGCTCATCTCGCTGGGAAGGACGCCCACATCACTCTCCAGAGGCTCTCCAACAAGCTGGGACCGATCCTCTTCTTGAGGCTGGGATGGACCCGTGCGATCGTCGTGTCGAGCGCGGAGATGGCGAGGGAGGTTCTCCACACGCAAGACGTGGCGTTTGCTTCCAGGCCCTACATGGTTGCTGGAGAGCATCTGGGCTACAACTTCCGGATCGTGGGGATCGCCCCATACGGCGAGCACTGGAGGAACATGAGGAAGCTGTGCACGCTCCAGCTCTTCACAAGCAAGCGCATGGCTTCGTTTGCGAGCGTGAGGGCCGCCGAGGTCTCGCTTTTGTTGTCCGCAGTGGCTCGCGAGAGCTCGGACAACGGCGTCGTGGACGTGAGGAAGCTCGTCTCCATCTTCATCTTCAACATCATCACACAGATCCTGATGAGCAAGAGGTTTCTCGGGACCGGCGATTGCAAAGAGTCGAGAGAGTTTAAAGAGATAGTTGTCGGCATCGTTGACGTCACTCTGCAGTTCCACATCGCGGACTTTGTGCCCAAGAGACTGCGATGGATCGACTGGACAGTCCCACAGCTCAAGAGGCTGGCCGCGAAGATGGACAAGTTCTTCCAGAGAATAGTTGACGAGCACAAAGCCGCGCGTTTGCAGGCCAACGCGGTGGAAGACTTCACACACATCATGCTCACGAACTACGCAGACGACGAAGAGCTTGTCAAAGCAATGGTGCAAGTAAGCCATGGAAGTCCCCTCTTCTCTCTCTACTGGACGAATCGATTCCATTCTCGCAATCGCAGGAGATGCTCAATGGTGGCACCCACACCACCTCCGCGACGATCGAGTGGGCTGTCACGGAGACGATCCGCCACCCAAGAATATTGGAGAAGGCCCAGCAAGAACTCGAGGCAGTCGTGGGTTTGCACCGACGAGTGGAGGAATCCGATCTGGAGAAGCTCCCATACCTCCAATGCATCGTCAAGGAGACGCTCCGGCGACACCCTCCAGCCCCGCTGCTCGTCCCTCACATGTCCACACAGGCATGCAAAGTTGGTGGCTATGACGTACCCAAAGGCACCACCCTCTTTGTCAACGCTTACGCAATCGGGATGGACCCAAGCTACTGGGAGAATCCACTCGAGTTTCTCCCGGAGAGATTCGCCGGGACGGCCGTGGACGTCCGGGGCCAGGATTTCGAGCTTCTTCCATTTGGATCTGGGCGGAGGTCGTGCCCGGCCATGACGATGGGTCTCAAGACGGCTCAGTTCGCGGTCTCGAGCTTGATCCATGCGTTCGACTGGAGCGCAGAAATCCCGAGAGCTGTCAAGGATCTCACGATCGATGAAGGCTTTTGCTCTCTTCTCTGGCCAGAGACCCCACTGCTCAAGGCTGTTGCTACTCCAAAACTCTCCAAAGATGCATACTAGTCGCCTGTGACTTTGCGAGCCTTCATATGTGCCATCTACATGAAATAAAAAGTTACCACTTCAACTTGAAACGAGAAAGACAATAAAAATCAAAACTTGATTCACGACTGCGCTTATATACTCACTTCTTGAAGACCCAGGCTTCTCTCGCGTTCCTCGGTGCAGGCCCGCGAGAGCTCGTCGTGGACATGAGGAAGCTCGTATCGATCTACATCTTCAACATCATCACACATATCTTGGTGTTTCTCAGGACTGGCGATTGCGAGAGTTCAAAGAGATCGTTGCCGGCATCGTTGACGTTGCTCTCTTCCACATGGCAGACTTCTTGCCGGAGGCTGATCAGAGGCTGATCGTGAAGACCACCTCCACGACAAAACAACTATCAACAACAATCGACTGGACAGTCAAGGCTGGCCGCAAAGAAGGACAATATCTTCCAAGCAATAGTTGATGAGCACAAAGCCACGAGTTTGCAAGCCAACTGGAAGACTTCACAGACATCATGCTCACGAACTACACAGACGACGAAGAGCTTGTCAAAGGGGCAAGTAAGCCTTCAGGCTCGATTCTATTCCTGCAATGGCAGGAGATGCTCAAGAACAAAACTTACTTGTTTAGTCATCAGCTACGTATGGTCATTGACTTCGTTCCTAGCGATCCTGTCACAGACAAGAATGTACTGGATTACGTTAGTGAATGGACAAGCAAGAGACACTTACATACTCTTCTTCTGCTCGTACCAGTCGATGAAACGCGCCATTCCAGACTGGAAAGAAGTGAACTTTCCAAGTGCGTAGAGGTGTGAAGGAGGTACATACTCTACCTCCCACGGCGGTGGATTTGCATCCTCAACCTCGACGAGTTTTGCTTCTTCCCCGAGATTTTGGTCACCACTCGAATTACGTCCTTGAACGATAAAGCTGGCGTTGGAGTGCCGATGTCCACGACGGTAACAGCACCAACGACATGTGTGAAGTCGAGAATCATCTTGATCATAACCGCCACTGCATCGTCGATGTAAATGTAGTTCTGCCTTCCTTTGCGTTGCTGCCACAGCTGGACGTCTTGGCCACTGGTGATATCCTCCACGAATTTGTAATACGGGTAATCGGTTCGTCCAAACTCTCCGTAGACTGTACTAAATCGCCACTCCACCACAGAAAACGGTAACAGGACAGACTTGGCTGCAGCAAGTACCTCACCGGATCGAGAAGAAGGAATGTAGAACCGGTTCGGGCTAGCGAAGAACACTGACCTCACAGACCTATCCGCAGTTGCGGCGTCAAGAATGGTCCCGAGAGTAAGCTGGTTGAGTGGAAGGCACCAAGGATGCTCCTGCTGAGTGAAGTCCACGATAGCATGGGGCCGTGCGAGCTTCACACCGCTGGTGGCGAGAGCCCACTTAGACAGGATGTGCATTCCAGCCCTCTCCAGCAGCTGTGCTCGCTCGTTGCGCTCGGCATCGATTCCCACCACCTCTATCTTTGGCGAGTGTTGGCCAACAAGCCGAGGGACAATTTGTAGCCCAAGAAACCGCTCGCCCCAATTACGAGCACTCTAAACGGCTTCTCTTCTTCTCCCCTCTCCTGGAGTGTGATCGAAAGCATGGCTATGAGCAGCGCAACCACAGCCAGGCAATAGAGGCTCGTCCTGATGAACTTGATACCTGGCTGCCTTGGGGTGTGTGGGTAGACCGCTGCCGGGCGAGAAAGACGATTGATCGCTATCGCTGGCATCGCCGCTTCCAATCCGCGCATTGCCGTTGCCACGGATTCTCGTGGCCATCGTTCTGCTCCTAAGCCCTAATAGCTTTCGAAATTGGTTTAAACACTTTGATTTCAATTGTGGAGTTATGATCGCAAGAAGCGGTAAATCCCCCATTGCATGTCACCAACGGTTTTGTGACAGCCAGAATCAATCGGAGAACTGTAAAACCAACACAACAACAACTATTTCCAAGGACCCATGAAGACCGGAGTTAGGGCATAACAAAGAAAAATCTGTCCATGGTATGGCATCAAACAGCGCATTCTATTTTTGTTTTAGCAGACTACCAAGTTATCACATCTGTGAAATTAAAGAATTTTACACTACACCATGATAGCTTGGAAAGCTTCCTGGGAAATGCAGCTTCAATGTAAGTTATGTCGTATAAAACCCGGTGCCGGCCTTTTGCGGGAGCTCAGTGTGGCTACGAAGAGCTTCAAGTCTGGTCCTCATCGATTAGCTAGCCACGTTTCATAGAACCCGCTACACTAAACCTTTGTGCTGTCCGGATCCACCAGCTTTCTTCCATTGATCTGGCCTCCATCAATCATAAATAATATGTGGAAAAGAAATCAGAAAAGATCGAAGTCCAGCATTCTAGTCGCACAAAATCAGTAAAAATGAAGGTCTTTTAGGTTTTCTATTCCTCTCCAAGTTTGTCCATTTTAGTAACTATTTAGTCCTTTTGTTTCATTAGGGTTTAAAATTATGTCTCCCAACACAGTGTTGCTTTGTGTCTTTGTCCTTGTTTTACTTGGTTGGCTGATCTTCCAGATGAGAAAGCAAAAAGAATATCGGGTTTTGATTGTGGGTGCAAGTGGGTTTCTTGGTAGCCAGCTTGCTTTGGGATTGGAGGCACACAAGCATCCCAATCTACGATTTCTGGTGACGGGCTTGGATGTGGAGCGTTCAGAGAGGACCCTTCTTCTTGAGAGTAAGGGTATTGAAGTGGTTTATGGAAGTGCTACAGATCCAGAGTTGGCCATGGCCGTGATAAGGAGTAAGAAGCCAAACATTGTGGTGGATTTTACACAGCAAGAGCATAGTTGGAATTTGGAGGACAATGAGAGAACTATGAAGTCACTGCTTGATGCGGCATGCAGTGTTCCATCCATGCAATGTTTCTTTTTTGCAAGCCCCAATCGCTTTTACATCCCTTCAAGCCGTTCTGCGGAGAAGTTAGTTGAATCTTTGGCACCAAAGCTACCATTTCCAGTTGTGGAATGGAGGTTTAGTACAGTTTATGGGAGCTATGGTCGTCCAGATTTTCCCTATTACAAGTTTGTTGATCAGATATTGCATAAGACTGATGTTCCATTATGGGAGCAAAGGAAAGGGCGACAAAACTATATATACATTGATGATGCAGTAACTGTGATGATCAATAGTATTCTATCAAGTCACAGCATGGGACAAGTGAATTTATATGATATTGGGACACCATGGCCACCTATTCCATTTAAAGGAGTGATTAAGGTTGTAGAAACGCTTACAAATCTTAAAGCTTGGATTGTTGAAATTGAGGATGAGAATCCAGGCCCTTATGAGATTGCATATGAGCCTCCTACAAATCTATTGCTTCTTAAATCTTACATTTCATTTGAGAAAGGTATGAATTCATTTATAAAATGGTTTCAGGAGCATAAAATGGTTGAAAATGTATGAAATTTTTCTTTTCCACTGTTTGCAATCTAAATTAAACTTATATTAAATATTAAGTTTTTTTACAATGGTCCTAATCTAAGTTTATTCAGACGTAATCTAAGAAGTGAATTTTAACCAAATTTCCTTGGCTTCGTATGGTAGCTCCCCTTTGAGAGATTTGAGAACATTGTGTCATTTGACACAAACTACTTTAGCATCCCAAAGAATTGTCCTTTTGTTGCTCTTCCTTTTGTTGCTTTTCGGAAAAGAGCAAGCTCTAGACTGACAAAGTGACTATGATCTTTCCAATTTTTTCAATGTCAACAATGCTGTTCTTGCCTAGGTCTTTCCAGTCTCTGTGTTAAATCTAGTCTCATTGCATTAGAACTTTTCTAGGAGCTTATAGAAGCTAGAAGCTTAGCTTATAGAGCCTTATTTAGGTGAACTATTCTCATGAAGCATTGGTGTTTCATTTTCTCTCCTTATTGAAGTGTTTCAAAGTTTTCATATGCACACACAGATGAGAAAAAAGCCTTATTCAGATGAACTATGCTCATGTGAGATCCTGGCCAACATCTTAGTCAAGCACTTGGGAATTGTTCATCCCAGCAAATCTCCAAATACGAGAAGATTCTATAATTATCCTAGCCTCTGACATGGAGTGGAATATTTATGATATATGGCAATGTTATAAACTTATAACCCTAATTTACAAAGTAAAACTATATATCATCAAACTAGTGGATCGAGGGATTGCTAATCGGTAAAAATCTTTATTGCATTCTAGCAGCAGATTGGAGCAATCGCGTGGATTGGAGGGGGTTTCTTATGTATGCCGCAGCTCTGGTCTTCCATTCTCATATCTACAAGAAATGTAGTAGAACTTTTCTTTCTTTTTCGTTTTCTTGGCTGAGATCCTTGAGTGTGCTCCCTGTGTAGTAAAATGGAGGGTTGCATGCTGTCGATTGCGATGTCTCACTTCTCTGTTTTTCTTGCTCATTCTTTGATGGAATAACTTGAAATTTTTTCAAGGCTGTTCTGGGTGGAACCATTGAAATGCCAACGATCATGCGTGTTAAAGGTAGGCTATACTTTTCAAGGACATGTGGTTTTGCGAGGTCAAGCCTAGTACTCAACCTGGTCTGATACTTGTGACGATTTGAGAGTTTAGTTTCAATCCTCTGTCTTCCACAGGTATCAAAGTCATGCAACGACACGCTAATGGTGATCAATTCGTACACTTCCGCGTAAACATCCCAGTGTAAGTTTCTGTTTTACTTGCGAGTGTTCTCTGCGATTCTGTGTTGATCTTGCTTCTCTTGATTCTCCAGAACCGTGAGTGATAGGCAGCGGCAGAGGTACATTTTGTGCTCTTGGATCTCTTTTTCTTCTCCATCTTTTCGCCACGCTTGCTTTGCTTGGTTTGTCTGATCCACAGCCAATTACAAAACTGATATTTACTACGCGCATCAAAAGGTTGCATCCGATAGGAACTTGGAGCTTGCATCCACGCTAACACAAACTGGGGCATGGCTGACACTAGTCCACCTACAGACGACTCCATAGACGTTGAGCCTTCTCCAAAGGTATCCAATCCTCCTTGAGTTTCTTTGCAAGGAATTTTTTTCTTTCTCTTGGAAGTGTGCTAATTTTTTACTTTTGTTTCAAAGCCTGAAAATCAGCTATAGTTTCCACTGTTCATGACAGCAGATTCCAAGGTAGAGCTTTCTAAGCATGCTGGAACAGTGTTCTGTTTTGCAGCCGCTGAGGAGGCTCACGCAAAACCGAGAAGCAGCTAACAAGTGCTGGCTAACGAGAAAGGTGTGTTTTCTATAGAAAAAATAATTGTCAGTGAGTTCTAAATCTTTGAAGTGGTGTCCAGGCGTATGTGCAGCAACTAGTGAAACCAACTTGATCGACAACAGGCACTCCTTTAAAATCATAGAATAATCTACTTTGGAGGCTCGTCCAGCGAGAGGAAACAACAACAATACCAATGCTGCAAATTCATTTCGCTAGGTGCTTTGGCATTTGACATGGAGTACGCGTAGAGTAGCTCACTAATTTCCAGGGACACATTCAGTGAGCAGCCCATCCAGCAATGCAGCGGTGTAGTGATCTAGCTCGAGCAAGCAGCGTAGCAAGTCAGCGGTGCAGCCACAAGCAAGCAGCGATCCAGCTCCATCCAGCAATGCAACAGTGCAGCCATGAGAACGCAGTGATCCAGCTCTAGCAGCCAATCCAGCTCCAGCTGAGATCAGCACTATCCTAGCAACAATTCTAACGCTTGTAATTGAGTGACAGTCTAGGTTATAAATTTAAAATTAATTATAAGTGAGTTTCTCACAAATATTTCATTTGAAATTCATTGATAATGAATTTCAGTTTTTCTCTAGTGGTCTTAAAGAACACTCTTAATGAATCAATGGTCCACCAAGCTAGGATAATAACATAAAGAAAAAGCCCTACAATCAAATGATCACCCCTTTAATTAATTAACTTAGGGTGCAAGGGATAGGATCTTCAATTTGATTCTCGTGGTTGACAAATGAGGCAAGAATATTTTAAAGAAATATTCAATATAATGAATCTAAAGGGAGAACCAAAATTTGGTAAACCTTAATAGAAGGCTTATAGTGATTAGAGGGTGGCTTAAATATGATTGTGGATAATCATTCTCTGACAAAGGAAAGATTATTATGCATCAGGTTAGGATAATAGAATAAAAAAAGGGCTTTGATCACTCTTTTAGCCAATTGATAGGATTTTAACATTAGATTGCAGAGCCTTTTTTTTTATTCTCCAATACCAATGTTAGGATCTTATCCTTTACACCCTAAACCAATTGAGTGAGATGATGTTTAAACTTGGGGGATGTGTGAGGCTGGACAAAGACTCCAAGTGCGATGATGGACTATCATTCCTGGATGAAGGGAAGATTGTTATGCATTAGGTCAAAATAATAGAATAAAGAAAAAGCCCTACAATTCCCCTTTAGCCAATTGACTTAAAGTGTAAAGGATAGAATCCTTACAATACCAATATTAGGATCTTATCCCTTACAACCTAAGCTAACTAAGTGAAGTGATGTTTAAGTTTGGGGGATGTGCAAGGCTAGCCAAGGACTCCAAGTTGAAAAACCCTCACTCACCCACCAACGGGAGGAGAAAACAAGACTGCCAGGCCGTGGCATCTTGGGCATTGTCCAGATGATACACTGAAGGTGGTTTAGCGACTCTTTTTTAGAGGTAGCTGTTAATGCCGTACAATCATACAGATTGTGTGTTCTCAACCATCACTTTGTCTGCCAAGCGGAGATGGTTTCTTAAGGAGGATATAATTCTAGTTGCTTGTTGCAAATCAGAGCTCCACATTTCCAGTCGCTTGTAGCAGCTCTACATTTTTAGTCGCTTGTAGCAGCTCTACATTTCTAGTCGCTTGTAGCAGCTCTACATTTTTAGTCACTTGTAGCAGCTCCACATTTCCAGTCTCTTGGAGCAGCTACATTTCCAGTCACTTGTAGCAAACCACAGCCCTACTGAAGAAAGCTCCATCGAAGTGTTTGGAACCATCCACCTCTACATCCTGAATTACTGTTTCTTTGGTAAGCTCTTATGACTTTATCAATTCATATTTTTTGTTAGCTCTTGAACCTATACTGTTAGGCACACGATGGGTTTCTTACAGCATGCCTACAAGTCCAGTAAGTCTGGGTATTTTCTAGATGCTTCATTTCAACTGATCTGAAACCTTGTCTTGCAGCCCTGCTTGCATCTATGTTGCTTTCTGCATTTGCTATCAACCTCGACTTTACTCTTGAGAGCGTACCCCAACTCTTCATAACATTCAGCAGTTAGAAAGGTGATACTACGAAGCTCTTAGTAGTAGCGGATACGGGAAGTAGATTCACATGGGGCAAATCCGAGATGCTAGAGAAAGCATTACTCTCTACATCATTCTCAGAAGAACAGTGTGACGATTTTGCAGCTGATTGGGAGGAATACAGGTATTTAGACAAGGATAGGATTTGCAAGATTAATGTGACTTATGGAGCTGGCAATACAGGGATAATTGGTTCCATGGCTCAAGGATGGGACATAAGGATTGGGGACGGTGATAGAAATTTGTTACTGCCGAAAGGTTATCTTCTGAAAGCAACTCCATGGGGGAGATTACGTGTTATAGAAGGTGTTTTATCTCATGGATTACACAGATCATCATTCTTTACTCAGATAACTCAGATGAGCTATATTAAAGCGATGGAAATCTGTAGTATATATAACAGGACAACTAATTCTTTGAACGGAACCATGCGATATAGATCAATGTTACCTGATCCTTCATTTCAAACGCTTCCAATCACTAGATTTATCCGGGGAAATCATTGGGGCGTTAGAATGGTGAATATATTCATAGAAGGCCATAAAGTAGAGTGCAACATAGATACTATATTTGATACAGGGAGCTCTTTTTCCAGATTGGGTGGGGATTGTTATCGAGATGCCAAGGACATGTTTATTGCAAAAATTTCTTGGCCAATCTACAAAGCGCCAACAAATTATTCGATTTCCAACAACGATGAAGATTTACAAAACAACCAACTATGCTATGATTTGCAACAAGAGAACTTTTATCATTGGGCACAAGTGGAAGTACCCATTACTTTGCTGGAGTTTGAGGACTCCGCAATTATGACATTATCACCAACATCAAATTCTTGGTCCGTGCAGATAAAAGACTTGCATGTTATAGATTACTGAAAACCACACAAGATCAGCAATTTCAAGTATTGGGGAGCTATACTATGCAACAACAAATAGTATCATACCATTATAAAAATGGTAAGCCCACTATTGGGTTTAGATCAACAACGAGTTGTTGAAAAGGGTATAATAAATATTACGCCATCTTAAAGTCTTAACCTTGATCAGTGGAGGCGGCGTTTCGGGTCCACTTTCTCCTCGTCAACTTGAGATTGGCTGCCTGGGACTATCCCCTGGCTCTGTTCCGGGATGCCTTCCGGATCGGCGTCACAGCAGCGGCTCCAAAGACGCTACTTGCTCCGGCTAGGTCCTGGTGATTGTTGTATAGACTGGAAAGGAAAAACGTCAGAGGTAGGAATGAAAGCTGTCTTACCACCCACTCCTGATAATCCAATCGCAGTGTAAACTGCAACGTTACCGCTAGTGCGGTCATTCTTACTGGGTGCGGTCTTGGGAATTGCAGAGAGAAGATCATTCAGCAAAAATCTACTGAGACATGTGGTACCTATGCGGATGACACCATCCTCACAGCTGATTTCCACCCTCCCATCTTTCACAAGGAAAGACAACGCGAAGATGTTCTCGATTGTTTGCGCAAAGAAAACGAGAGCCTCGAACCGCACACGCTTGTCAGTCCGCAAAATCCTGAACATGGTTTCAATGTTTTTGTCTGTCTCAGTACTCATATTTTCAACTAAGACAAGACTTAATGGTGCTGAGCCCATGAACTCGGGGGCCTCGGAGCCGAGCTTCATCCAATCAATACCACCGCCGTCTTTGCATTTATGGATGGCCACCGAGCAGAAGTCTGGACCACCATTTTGCTGCATGTCCTTCAACGCAAGCTAAAAGATCGCGTATAGCTTCCCAGGTCGGCTAACGTGAGGAAAGAGGGATGAATCACCGGAACAAGCTTTGTTATAAAGACTATCCACGCGCCCAATGAGCACACTGATCGTGGAAAGAGCCGCAGGGCCGCTTTGCAGACGCAGGCGTTACTGAGGAGCGTTCTCCCTCCAGGAACTGCTAGCATCACTATTCAGAATATTGTACTGATTCTTTTGAGATATTTGGATTCTGATCCCCCAAATTCATGCCCAGTTTGGGCATATGCTGCAGACATGGTGTTCCAAGACACCTGTGTACGAAAAAACCCGCAGAAAAATAACTCCACGACCTCGCCATGCCATCTATTTGTGTATGCTTTCATAATTGCATTGAACTTAGCAGAATCTCCGTTTTCACTCAAAAACTCAAAAGTAATCTTAGTCTTGCGCAGATGCCAAAACAGGGCATATTTCCTAGGCATAGAATCAAAAGCTCTCGAGCGCTACGAAAATTTCCATGGCTTATACAAACATCAAGCATTAGCCCCCATGAAACATGTCAACAAGGGTCTCGTCCTTTGCAGGAATTCTCTTAAGTACCAACTCCATTGCATAAGGATTAAAGCAAATTTGGAGTTACATAATTTCTCTTTCTTTTTCTTTTGGACAAGAGAATTTTCACGACGCACTGCTTGACATCACGATCCAATGGGGTGGAACAAGTAGTGAAATCTTCCTCGACGTATTTCTGCCGGTCCTGGAAGATGAGCTCGTCCCCCAAATCTGGTATGACGAAGACGAGCTTGTAACACCGCGGCGCCGCCAGGCCCCGCTCGCCGTGCCACCGATCAAACTCCTCGATCGCCTGATCAACAGCGATGTGATGTACTGGACGCTTGGAGCTCACAGTAAACACGAAGATCGAATCCGGAAGCTATCACAAAAAAAGAACTTTTATCAAGAACAAAATAAAAAGAAAAGAAATAACGAACCTTGAGATGATACGTCCAGGGGAAGAACAGCTCGACACTCTTCGTCACAAAACCACCATCGCTTCTCAGCAAGACAAGCTTCTCTTCCAAACCTTCGATGGTCTCGAGAGACTTGCACTGGAAAGTTCCACCCCGGGAGAGAACCTTGAGCGCGAACTTCTCGAAAATCTGCGACGCCAGTCCGTCGAAGAGCGTTCCTCTGCAATTAAAGAAGTGTCCAAGGTAGCTCTCCACTCTCCGTCGTCGCCGCAGCTTCTCAAACGCCAGGCTCTGTATGAACACCGATCCAAGGACGAGCTGGAAGTTCTCGCAGGGAAGCTTCAAGCGCCCAAAGCTCCACCGTGGGAGCTTGTAGTGCACAAGAATGCCGTCCTCGGCGCTCACGGGGGCCATCTCCCAGTCCGGATCACCCACAGCGCTTGCGGCAGCATCCATCACTCGGCGTCTCAAGCCATCGGTCGACTCATTCTTGCAGAGCACCAGGCTGGGCAGTCCTCCAGCGATCCCAAACCGCGCAGCCAGCTCCTCGTCGCTAAATCCCAGCTCCAGCGCCCGGTTACACGCGAGGAGCTCGCGCAGAGACCACGCCTCGAGGTGGCAGATCTTGCCAAAGTCTTTGGCGAAGTTGTGGTATCCTGCCCGGTTTGGATTCGCGCACTGGAGCGTAGGACCTATGTGACCGACGTTCCTGGATGGTCCATCCACGATCAACCACGCAGTTTCTCCGTCCCAGCCCTGTGGAACGTAGTAGCACGGCCCGGTCCAGACGAGAGGATCCTCGAGAGAGAAGTCGTAGAGAAACCACTTATCGCGATCGTCATCGCCATCGCCACCATCGCGATCGAGGCGGTGGATAACTCGCGTCTTTCGCTGTGCGAGCTTGTAGAGCCAGTACAAGGCGAAGTAGCTCTTCCCAATCCCGGGAGTCCCAACGACATGGAAGCACCGCCAGCGGTCTTGTTCCAGCTCGCGCTCGATCAGCTCCTCCAAGAGGAGATAGTTTGGATGGATCCAAACGGCCGATGTCGCTCCTCGCAGCTCCAAGATCCCATTCTCCAGCTTTGCCGCCGCCAGATCCCTCGCAAACCTGCGCTGGGCGACGTCGTCGTCACGGTGCATGATCATGAGGTAGACGTGCCTCCCTCTTTTCAGGATCCGTGCGTCCGCCCGGGTGTCCTGGATTTCCATCCATCCCTTGCGCTCTAGGGTGCAAACCATGACACTCGGGCGATGGCCCATAATCCTGCCCAGAACGTCGCGCAAAAGCATTCCATCCCTCGCCCGGAACGCTGCCGCGGTGGGATGCGAGACGGTCGCTTCGGGGCTGGGGTAAACACCTAGGCTCGGCGAAACATTGGCATACCACACTAGACACTCGCCATCGTCCATAGCAAGAACTTCTTGAATAAACCCTAAACCCAAGTATTTTCTTCGCCAACTAAGTTTCTCGTAGTTTTCTCGCGATCGTCTTGACAGATTTGCCGCGAAGAGCTCATGAATGGAAGACACGTCTTTTCTAACGCAGCAAGGCTCGGCTCGGCTCTCTCTCTCTCTCTCGCTCGGCAGATTGGAAACTTCCGAGGGATGTGTGCGCTGCTGGGTTTCGAAATGGATCGAATCGAGGGTCCATTGATTTTGCAAAACGCTTGGTTGAGTCTTTCGTGCGGGGATGATTGCTTAGCGGGGGGCAGTCGTGGTCTATCTTCTTAGTTTTGATAGTCTCAAGACGATGGTGAGCTTGATCTACGCGTTTGGCTGGAGCGCAGAAATCCCGAGAGCCGCACGACCGATGAAGGCTTTTGCTCTCCTCTCTGGTCAGAGACCCGCTGTTGCCACTCCAAAACTCTCCAAAGATGCATACTAGTCGCCTGTGACCTTGCGTCAAAAAAGCTTTGCCAAAATGTTTGCCAAGTTACCAAGTAATCGTCAAAAAGAAATCGCGATCGAGCCATCAGATCCTGGGCACTTACTCTCTCGTGGTTAAGACTTTACAAAATGGCTGTACAGGGTTGACAACTTGGCGTCGTTGATCAGTTAACTCTCCAAGCGGAGGCGGCGTGATTTCCTCGGCCGCCTCTGGCTCCCCTCTTCTTCTTCCTGCTCGTTAGCTTGAGATTGGCTGCCTGGGACTGTCTCCCTGGCTCGGTTCCGGGATGTCTTCCGGATCGGCGTCACAGTAGCAGCCGCCGCGGACTCGACTCGGTCCGGCATTAGCTCCTGATTCTCGTCGAGTGATTGATGCATAGTCTGGATGGAAAGGGAAAGCGTCAGCCAAACCAGAAAGAGGGACATAAGTTGTCTTACCACCCAGTCCTGATAATCCAATCGCAGTACAAACTGCGTGTTGACAACGTTACCGCTAGCGCGGTCATCCTTACTGGGTGCGTTCTTGGGGACTGCAGAGAGAAGAGATCATTCAGCAACCAGAAAGTCTGCTGAGAGACATGTACCTATGTGGATAACACCATTGTCACAGCTGATCTCCACCCTCCCGTCTTTCACAAGGAAAGACAATGCGAAGATGTTCTCGATTGTTTGCGCAAAGCTCTTCCTTTTTAAAACGAGCGCCTCGAACCGCACACGCTTGTGAGTCCGCAAAATCCTGAACATGGTTTCAATGTTTTTGTCCGTCTCAGTACTCATATTTTCTACTGCTTCGACCTGGAACGGAGAAAGACAAAAGAAAGAAAGAAAAAAAATCAAAAAAATCAAAAAAATCAAAACTTGATTCACGAATTCGCTGATATACTCACTTCTTGAGGACGGGTAGAAGGCCCAGGCTTTTCTCGCGTCCTCGGTGCAGGCCTTTTTCTCTGCTTCGGCACAATGTCCATAGGCCCGACCCTTGAAAACGCGACATTTCGTTAAGACATGATGGTTCAAACAAGGACAAGACTTACATGGTGCTGAGCCCAGGAGCGTCACAGATGAACTCGGAGGCCTCGTAGCCGAGCTTCATCCAATCAATGCCACCGCCGTCTTTGCATTTATGGATGGCTACCGAGCAAAAGTCCGCTGACGTTGGGCCACCGTTTTGCTGCATGCCCTTCGCATATTGAACAACGCAAGCCGAAAGATCGCGTATAGCTTCCAGGTCGGCTATTTGCTCGCGAGGCCTCTCCACTACAAAAAAAAAGAAAGAAAGAAAAACAAAAACGCGAGGGATGATTCACCAGAAAAGAGATCACAATGAAGGTTCATACCTTTGTTATAGAGACTATCCACGCGCCCAATGAGCACATTAAATTTCTGGGAGTCACGCACAATGTCATCTTTCTCGCCTACGAACAAAGGAATAAGTGATCGTAGCGTTTGAAAGAAAAAAAAAATTAAAAAAAGAAAAGGAAAGAAAGAGAGCGCGCACCTGATATTTCACTTTTGAGATCCCTGTAACACGACCTGATCGATCGTAGCTCCGACGCGGACATTTGGGGGCCAGACCCTCCCTCCTGAGAGGCTTGCGTCGGCGCTGGAGTGCCGAAATCGCCAGCGCTACTCCGCCGTCTGGCGCTCCCCATCCTGCTGGACTCACCTCTCGCCATGGCGCGCCCCGCCCACGAAAGCTTCAACTAGAATCCAGGGCGGCAAGAAATTTTCATGAAAAAAACGCTAGGCTATGGTTCGAATCCTGCCCTAAAAAAAAGCTTAGAGAACTCAGGGGGCTGGGGTTCGAATCTCCCGCGCTCCCAGAAAATTTAAGAAGCTGACGGCTAGGATGCTTTTGCTTCGGCCAGTACCACGTGGCACCCTTTTGGCTCTTTCTGCCACGTGCCGGGCTAATTCTCTTCTCGCGTACCCACTGCTTCTAAAAGCCGAGTCTCTGATCAACACTTCAGTCCATGGTATAATCTCCACCCTGCCCAAGAACCTCTCTAAACTTTGAGCAATCTCTCAGCTTCCATAGCTATAGCAGCCGCTGGAGAGCCATCGACATGAAAACTTCTGTAACGTAGAGGTGCAAATACCATCAGCGAGAAAACCTTGGCTCACCTTTAAGACTTGGTGAATTGGCGGCGGAAAAATAGTAGAGTCTAGCATTTGTGAGTGGTCAAGGCCGGCGGCAAGGAGAAACCAGCCGCGGTTAATCAATCGCTGTCATTATTGTCCACAAGCTACAAGCTTGGCGGTGATTACGCTCCGTAAGGTGACATTTGTGCTCCTTGAAGTGACACCCCAGCTCCATCTTGCAACTGTTGCATTGAACAGATTAGAGAAGAGTTTCAGAAAGAGCAAAAGAAAGAGCTACCTGTTGTTCTTGAGTCCACGTATAAGCTGGCATTTGGGACATTCTATAGTATGGTTCCTTGAGATCAAACTTTCCAGAAGAGCTCTGGATGGTTGCACCTTGGCCAGCCCCGGCTCCCCATGATGTGGCTACAAGAGAAGCGGATTTCAGAGGATTCAAGACGTTTTCCAAGCAAACAACTTACTTGACATGCTGAGATTTATTGTATAGCTCTGAGCACTGTGCGCCGACAAATGCAACCGCGTTGTGATTGTCTGTCCGGCCATAACGTACAAAGGTTGAGAGAGCACAAGCCTCAGTTGATACCAATGCGTCGTTGGTGCTCCAGGGGCCGTTGTCAGCCATCTCGGGATAGTACTGCAAATAACGAGAAGATCAAGCATGTTTTAAGAAATTCCTAAAATGCATCCTTACCTTCCATTGAAGAGGACGTCAAACCAGCAGGCTATGCCGTGAACTCTTGCAGCCATTGTTGCTGTAAAGGTTAAAGGAATGACAATGTCGTACAAATCTTCTTCCTAACAAGCTGCAGTCAGATGCATTGCCACAATTTCCAGTACAAAGCCGATATTTCATACCTTCATGGAAGTCAGATCAAGAGAATGCATGGCTGGAGGCGCAACGAGAAGTCGTGGATCAAATGCATCAACTACGGGCTGCACATACTATTTAGACCACAGCAACAATGAAGAACTGAATAGTGGTACCTGAGAAAAATAGCCTTGAAATGCGGCATTATGCAAAGGGGTCAGGTCTACACCGTAGTAGCTCTGTTGTTGCCAAAACAGTGCCTGTCGATACACCAGGATGCAATTTAGAAGACTATCCTCAAGATAAGTGTACCTTATTAGCAATCTCGACGAAAAGGTATTCATCGCTGAAGGGAGCCATGTGGATTCTGAGAATACAGGTATCCCACTGAGAGCAAGTATTGAGGGACAAAAAACTCACCTCCCAAGACCAGGAAACATTTTCCCGCCAGGGACCAAAAACCGGTCTCTAGCGATGATATACGACTCTAGCATTCGCTCGTTTACAAGCAAAGTTCCTGCAATAGCAAAAAGAAGGCTGTAAAACACACAAGCACCTCCAAGAGCTCACCCATGGGCTCGGAAATAAGAACATCTGCTTTTTCCGGAAGTTCGACATCTTCCACTTTACCGTGAATTACCTGGCCACAGTGACATGAGTTTAAGGTTGATAAACCTGCAATGCTTACTGTTATGCGCTGAGATAACACATGGTTGCCAGCAATCAGTTTTCGTGCATAATCTGCCATGGATGAAGCCTCTACTGCGTAGACATGCTTCGCACCAGCCTTCGACCAAAAGACTTAGAAACACAAAAGGAGATTCTCGAGAAGTTAAAGTAACTTACCTGAGCAGCAAACAGAGATAATATGCCACTTCCAGCGCCGACATCAACCACAACTCGGCCCTGAAAGTCCGCACGATTCTCCACCACAGCGGCATAATAAGTGCCTGGTCATAATAAAAAGAGAACCCTGACTTGAAAACCGAATCGCATTGTTTCGCTGAGAAAAGGGAAAACCTGTTCTCACGTAGTCCTGTAACATATTTTGTTGATGGAGGAGTTGTCCATAGTAGTGGAAATACATCTTGGCAGACGACGCTTCGATCTTCTTATCAAACTTACTGGAATCCTTCGCGACTTCTGTAGAGCCATTAGGCAGTTTCATTGCTGCAACAGAGACATCGTCCTCAGTAATGACTTCTGTTTCAAAAGATAGAAAAAAACCCTTATTCGGGCTGTGGATCGCATCAAAAAATGTGTCGCTCGACTCTTCTGACTTGAATTCCGCGGTAAACGTTCTAGGATACACAGCCTACAAAATATCTAGCATCAAAGCACTAGAGGAACCAAATACTCTACCTCGTTTGCTTCATCCTCGACAGTATTCACAATCCAAAGCTGAGTCGATGGGCCTATTCTAAAAATCTACCAGCCAAAGGAAAAAAATCAATAACAAAATTAGATAATGCCGTGAAGGCTTACCTGACAGCGCTGCAAGTAAAATTGCTCCTGGAAAGGAGCTGGAGCTTCATCCCTCTCTGAAAAATGCCCCACAAACTCCACAAACGAGCCGCGCTGATCGCAGCGCAGCCTGGCCGTGACATCGATTCCTGATGCTGCCGCCGCATCTCTCCCCGCTCCCGAGACAAATCGAATTCTTATGTCATTGAAGGCCCGCAGCTGCGGCGACGCGAGCATTTGAGCAGCAGCAAAGCGCCGAGCCGCACCCGCTCCCTGCGCTGAGTACAACCAAACCCTAAAATAGGGCGTAGGGTTTTAAGATAGAATCTCAATAACCTGGCAGAGCATATTCTATTGTAAACCCTATTAGGATCAGGCGTGGAAGATGTTATTTATTTCGTTCTCCAACAAAGTTACAAAGTTATGAGTTTTTTATTTGTATAATGATCTTCTTGTTTTCAATCCAAAGATCTTTAAAAAGTTTATGGATATTGTAACTTGTTCTAACAAATAAAATGTGCATCTAGATGAATTTTACATATTAATGCAGTTGACAAGAATTATTATACTCCTTGGGGTAATGTGCATTGAGAAGACTTAAAAATTAAGGCAATACACCATCAAAATATTTATCCATAAATATCAATAATAAATTTTGAAATTTTATCAAAGCTCTACTATCTTATTACAGATATCATAAAAAAGAAATTTTAAGCAATAATACTGTACAAAGGTTTGTAGTATTTTAATAGCATTTTAAAAAAATTAAATTGATATAATATTTATTAAGTTCAAATTTATGAACTTCAAAGTAAATAAATATATAAATAATAAAATAAAATAAAATAAAAAGGGTTGAAGTAATAAAAGTTGCAGAGTGAAATGCTTTTCAGGATAAACAAACACTGCGTCTCAGTTTTGATGGACCCGAGGCTAAAATTGAACGTAAAAGAGTTGGGCCAAGTTGGTCGCCTGGAAAACTCAAACCAAGAAACACAAGATCAACAAAACGAAAGAAGGGAAGAAGGGAAGTTAGAGACTACCTTTGGATTGCTGGAGAGAGCAATCCTCTGGAGCTTCAAGAGAGCTACGTTGACGTTCTGGAGGAACGTCTCGGGTTGAGCCAGTGCTTCCTTCAGGGAGATTATCTTTTGGAGTGTGTTGGAGGGAGGTTGTTCCTGGATTGTAACTTTTCCAAAGTCCAGCTCTACGTGTCCACTGGCTCTCACACCTCGCAGTGCCAAAACTCCGATGCTACTGATAAGTAAAACACTGAGAAAAACGTAGCGCAGCCAGCTCCTACAAAAGATATATAGTTAAAAATGAACGAGAAGAGTTCTTCCAAGTACGTACAAGTATAAGGCACCATAAAAGCACGCCAAGAACGCCAGTGTCTTTGGTGGCTCTTTCCATTCTTTAAGTTTCTTAAGCTCCATCGCTAGCAAAGGGGACATAAGTTCCCGCCAAAACAAAAACACGACACTAAAACTTCCACCGCTAGAAAAGGTGGCGTACCTTGAAAAGATAAATGTTTTCTGGAATTCCTGCGATTATAGCCCCGTCAATGGTTGCTTTCGTCAACTCAAGCTCCCTGTTTTGCTCCTTGCATTCCTCCACTGCCCTCTCCAGCTGACTCAAGCCTCCAACTATGTGATTCGTTCCCAGAACCATGCCTCCTCCCAGTCTTTGCCTCCAAAATGCTATGGACTCTGCGCGGTTCTACGTCTCTGAGTCCATCCATTTTCGAAAGTAGATGCTACCATCCGTGCCAACTATATAGCCGCTTGAAGTGAGTTCGTTGTTTTTCGGGACCTGCGAGTTCTCATGAGAGCTTAGCTCCATCCTGCCACCCCAAAAGTCTACTGCCAGCGATTGAAGAACCAAGAACCCAGCTGGTGTGCTCGAAACATAGGAATACTGGAGAAGTTTCTCTGGATGCTCCGGTGCTTTCTTTAAGGTAGCTTGCAAAGCTTGAAACCTTGCTATCCCAAGCAGCGCACTGTTTATGGCCCTTCTCCTTCCAGTCTTGGAGACGTAAGCGTATTCTGGAGAAGTTTCGCTCATCTTTGGAGCATACTCTCGAATAAACCTGTGCACCATCATCATTTCTAGAATGAACAGGTACCAAATTTCCCAGCGACCTCTACCTGTGAAGTCGACAAATTCCAGCACCCATGGATCGTCCTTGCATCAAAGTACAGATATTACACATCACTTAAGTCAAAAACGTTCTCACTTTTTTGTGTTCTCGTTCTCACAGATATATTCATAAAAATTTTAGTAATATAACACTTAACTATAAAATTTATAAATTTAATCTCAAAATAAAAGTAAGGTAATATTAGCTTAGCTTGAATCTTAAATGCAAATAATATAAATATATAATTAATAAATTATAAGATATTAAATTTTACGAAATATTTACTTTTACAAAAAGTCAATTGCATGTGATAAATGTGAGTTAGAAATGAATTGCAAGATAACAAAAATAAAATAGAATACATATGTTCAACACTCATGTATTACAAAAATAAACACTCATATTTATTTATAAATATATCAGATCATCTATACATTTATGAATACTAACTTTAAAGTAAGTTAATGCTTTTGAATAGTCCCTCAAGTGGGTCATATGTAGTGCTAGTGAAAAAGAGTTGAGAAGAGCATTAATCTGCACATAAATACTTGCAGTGCTATAATTTTATTAATACTAAAAGCTATAATATTAGTAAAACAAACAAATTATTTATTTAGTGAATTATATAAAATTAATTTTTTATACAACTTATTTATGTTTTTATTTATTTTATTGTGATGTATATATGTAATAACATTTTGTGAGGTCCAAATATATGGCTACAATGCCCTATACTAATATTAGTATAGCCCAATTTTGATAGTCGTCGAATTGGTTTCAATTTGTATATAAATTAGAGTTTTAGGCTAATTGATATGCACAGTTTTATATTTCATTTCCATATTTTATGTATTCACATTAGTGGAGATGAGAGGTAGCTTTGATTGTCCCTAAGAAGTGGTTTCATTTAGGATTTTGGTTTAGATTGCACTATCTAGATTTCCCTTTCTTTATAACTTTTTTATCAGTTGATGGTAGCATGTAAACTTTTGAGTTTAGACTTCCTTGAAAGTTAACCAACCTAGTATTATTCAAACCCAAGGACATTTAACCCTACTATTAACTAATTGGAAAAAAAAGTGCACTATTATTTATGGGATTCTTTATAATCTACCACACTTCTTTATAAATTCACACTCTCATGAATGGAAGTTGAGAACCACAGCCTAAAAGCCCCACTCTTTTGACACCTTATTCTTGGGTTGAGCCCAGCTGGAGCAAATTAAACCTACTAAATGTCAATTAACATATAGTGTGATTTTTTTATCCAACCAACAAAATTGAACTTGAGACAATGTAAAACCCAACCTATTTAAACCCAATGACACTTAACCCTGAATATCCCAAGATTCTTAACTAATTAGAAAAAAGGGTGCACTTTTATTCATGGGTCTTTTCGCTTTATATTTAAATCTTTGTGGATCATTTCTCGAGTTATTTTCTTTGGTTGTTTATACAACATTGTGTGGTATAACTCCTTTTGCTCTTGTTGCTAATCCTCGTATTTGGCCAAAGTTTTACCATGTGAATCTTGGGGATGATATGTACTATTGATTAGATTATTTTACGGTGATTGCCACATATCATTCTTGGGATGATGTTTAGTGTTTACATGAGTTTCCCACGTGTTTCCAAAGGACAATACTATAGTGGTATAATGGTTTGAGCTTGTGCAGATTGGAGCATTTTCCTAGATATTTTCAAATATGCATTTGGACATGTTGACGATTGTATTGATGCTTTCCAATAATTGCATTATCTTCATCAAGGGCCATTTGAGTTAATGATGCAATTTGGCATTCGTTTCTGAAACTTCATACTTCGTGCGAAGCTAAATATGTCAAAATGGAGCAAGTTAACAATGTTGTGGCCAACATTTTATCAAGATTTTGTAACATTTATGCATGCACTTGCTCCAGCCACCCTTGATGATGCTTTTCACTTGGCACAATATTATAAAATATCAATTCTTCCACTTCTTGCTATACATCTTTTAGCTCTAGTTTTTATGAGAGATGGTTATGTTCCAATGAAGGTTGATGTTGCTACTACTTGAGTTCAAAGACAAGAGCGAGGATGTGGTTAGGCTTGTGATGCTTGTTACTGAGTATGTGATAAAGTTAGTCACACTTATTGATATTGTTGGTGTTCTTTGGATTGGCAACATTCATTTCTTGGGTAGAGATTTGTTGGTGCTGTTATAGTAGAAGGTCTAGACACCAAAATGCTTCCAGGAAATAAGGACTTGTGTGAGTAGTATAAGGTCCTTGTGCGAATAAGTCAGTAGCCCCTCTATTTATCTTTTGAGAGTATCATTAAGGGGTTCATTCAGCACCAATTCATCTAGTGTTTATTATCCAAGCTTGTTTTTATAACAAAAGGTTTTTATATTATTCTCTTTATGTTATTTGATATAGATTTGAGTTTATTTTCTATTGCTCAGCCTATTGCCACATGTTGCTATCTATATTTATGTTGTGCACCAAAGCTAGTTTTCATTTTTTATGGCAACAGTCGTGCACATATATGTGCATGGGATGAGTTGGACCTAGTTGTGCATGTGGGTAATCTTGAGTTTAAGTTACAATCATTGCAAATGGTGTCGAGTCAAGCTTTTAACCTCATCCTTGATATGGATTGGTTGTGTGGCACAATTATGCCAAATGTGACTTTAAAGCTTTTTCCCCTTGTCTCATATTTTTTTTATTTCTTTCATTCCTCTCATTTCTATTCCTTTTTATCCTTTTGTTTTTACCTTTGTTTCCATCACTTTGGTTTCCTTATTATTTCCTCTTATATTTCCATTTTTTTCTGACAGTTTTTATGTTGTAGCAGTTGACTGGCTCATAAAGGAGTATATTGATCTCTTTGAATTTGAGCTATTATTCAGAGCCAAGATTGCAACATATTATCCTATTCCAACTAGGGATGCTCGTCCAAAAGTTCCTATTTATTGTTAGTCACCAAAAGAGATTAAAATTTTATATACAAACATTAAGGAGATGTTGGAAAAAGGTGTTATTTGGAAGTCACGAAGTCCTTGGGGGTGTGAACTTAATTTTGTGACGAAGCTTGATAGGAGTATTTATTTTTACATCGACTATCGTATATTAAATGAGATATATACCCTCTTTCTCACACTACTAATCTCTTAGATTGTCTGGGGAGAAGTTGTTAATTCACCAAATTAAATTTTTCTTCTAGGTACTAATAAGTGTAGATAGTAGAGAAAGATATTGTTTTTTTCATACATCTTTTGGTTTGTATGAGTGCTTATTGATGCCATTTGGTTTAAACAACGCTCTAGTGATTTTCTAGTGAATGATGGATGAAGTTCTTTACGATATGCCGGAGGTGATTTAACTTCATTAATGATGTATTGATACACTCGGAGGGGACGTGAGAGGAACATATCCGTAAGTGTTAGATTGGTTGCGGGAAGTTAGTTTAAAGTTGAAGAGCTAAAATGATTAAAGTGCGTATTTGGATCTAAGGACATCACTTATCTTGAGTACCATATTTTTTGTGAAGATTTACAAGTCGATCATAATAAACTTGTGGCTGTTCTTAAATTCTTTACTCCTAAGTGTGTGAATGATGTGCAATGCTTCTTATGCAAGGTGCAATATCTCAACCGTTTTGTTGATCATTTTTTTGATCATATTGCACCATTGTTAAAGTTGTTCATATCATCTTTCATGTAGTCCATGGATTGTGAGCAGGCATTTATGGATCTTAAAGAGCTGTTGATGACTCCTTCAGTTTTAGCGTATTCTAACTACACTCGACCTTTCATTTTGTACATGAATGTTTTTAATATCGGTTTTGGAAGTATGTTGATGCAAAAGAGCTTGAGTGTGCTTAGTTAGCACTATCCTATTGCATACATTAATTGTACATTACAACTAGCAGAGGTGAACTACTGCACAACAGAGAAAGAGTGTTTAGCAATAGTATGGGGTTTTAAAAGACTTCATTCATATTTACATAGTTCTTGGACATTACTAGAAGTGATCATATTGCAGAAGAACTTGGTTGGTCGTACTACTCGATGGGCTTTAAAACTTCAATTATATGATTTCAATGTTGTTCATCACCTAGGGAGTTTTATAACTGATGCTAATACCCTTTTTCAAACTTTTCTTCCTTTTTCGCTCTCTTCTCATGTTTCTAATGAGTTTGTTATTCCAATATTTATGGATTTTTTGGATGAGGATTTTGTGGTGATTACTATACTTGATGTTTAATATTCATAAAGTGTGGAGCAAGGTTTACCTTATTTTAATAAAGTTCGTAAGGCTCAAAAGATTAAATTGTGGATTCGAATGCTTTGTGATAAGTTTGACAATCTTGCATCACTTGTTAATATTTCAGAATTTATATTTTTAATATCACCTTGAGGATGATCTTCTTTATTTTGTGGGGACAGATCTTGATGATCATTTATGACTGCAAATGCCTTTAATATTTATTCTATGCTTTCTCCATATTTACCATAATTCTCCTTTTCTAAGCAGGCATATGGGACATTGTTGTGTGACTAAGAAGTTGCATAGATCTTTCTATTGGCTAGAGAGGGATAAAATCAAACCATAAGAATCGAAGAGCATAACCAAGGGTGGTTATGCATGATATTATCTAGTATATCTGTAGTTATATTTAGTGCCAACTTTGTAATATTCCTCCTTATATTGCAAAGGATGGTTAGAGTCAATTGCAATTTTTCATCTATTTGAGTTAGTCGCATTTAATCTAATGGGGCTTTCGATGTGGCTAGCCTTGCCCAATGCCGTGATTATGTAGTTGTAGTGTTTGACGGTCGGCTACTAGCAATATATATGTTATTATTGCCTTTGACTATTTGACTTGCTGGGTAAAAGTTGATGCTCTTATTAGTATTTGAACCTACTGTTCCTCAATTAAATGGTGTTCCAACATTCCTTTCTAGAGTGAATTCTTTTGATTAATAAAGATGGTTTGGTGGAACATCTCATTCAAAATTTCAAATGAATAATTGTGAAGTATATGAACTTTCAGCATTCGGACTGAGATGATTATTTGCCATCTTTTCGGTATGCATATGTTATAAGGGTGCAAATTTCTATTAGTGCTTCACTATATAAAATTTTATATATTCATGATTTGATACTACCAAAGAAGTTGAGTTTATTTTGTGATTGCCACAAGCTACCAATGTTAAGTTTTGGGATCAGTATTTAATGAGCATTCTTCCACTAATCGAAGTAGAATTTGCCAAATACCTAAGCCCCGTATAAGTGGGACAACAATGGTGTTATAACTCTCATCATCATCCATTTATTGAGTGTAAAGTGGGATGACTTAATATTAATTTTCCCAATTGTATGGTATGTGGTTTGTCTAAAGGGCTTTTTACTTAGTGGAAGGGACTGTATCAGATGTTGCAACAAGTTAGACTGCAAGTTTATAAGGTCTAGCATAACATCTAATAAGTTGATCCTCCAAAAATTATGCATATGTAATAACTAAAACACTTTGTATAAAGGGATCAGGACCAACTAGCACTATCTTCACATCCACTAATGCCTCCTCATAATGTTCCTCTAGATCCTGACTTGTACACTTGAGAACTCTGACTGTCTTCCATCATTCTAAGACGAGGGGATGATATGAGATCCAAGTGTACAACTATGATGCCACATATTAATATTAGCATAATAGGATTTTGATAACCATTGGATTGGTTTCAATTTGAACCACACACTTTTATATATATAAGCTATATAAGCTATTAAATTGTGCTAATTGATGTGTATATTTCTGTATTTTATTTCCATATTCCATGCATTCATAGTTTATGATATTTCATGATCAAACTAATTGATAAAAAAATTCTGAATTTGTCTTTTAAATTTTTTTTGTTAAACACAGTTTTATACCACTTGTTATGAAATAGATGCAATCTAAATTTAATTGAAAATGACTATATAGTATAGTATGTTTATCATCAAAGAAAATATATTATACAGCAAGCTATATCAAGATACTGTTTGAGTTTTATTATAAATTATATGATAAAAAAAGTTTTATAAGTTAATACAAAAGAGATACCACTATTTATTATATAATTTTTATGTAACTATACATTGGGATTATTTATTACTACTACTAAAAGTGTCAATCATGAAAGCTAATTAATTTTAAACTAACTTCCTAAAAGCTAACACCTATTTTTACATTGTTTTGTATGGAGGCATCATAATAATATTAAGGGTGTATGAAAAGCCAATTCGAATAGAAGACTGTAGAAAGATAATATTAAATATTAATAATCAACACTTTTATTACATTAGAATTTAATGGCTGATACCACCTTAAAGCCTCCAATTTTATAAACTCCATGTGACTTTGATCTATAAAACATAGCTAAAAGTGTATTGAAACCTTAATAAACATAATTTACCTTATTGAGGTTGGAGGCAGCTCACAAAATCCTCTGAGCCAGTGTTTGAAGAAATTATGTTCTTTAATCCGATGGAAAAAATTATAAATACTAAAACTTTAGTACATTAAAATAATATAGTTTTTTTTTCTTTGCTTTTAAAAATCTGAAAGAGGAAGGTATATATTTAAAGTATTCTAGTATGCTCCTTAATTTAGTTTTTTCCTTGTAAACTTTTCTTTAATTATTTTTTTTAACAATAATATTATTACTTATCATCAATATAAACCTATATACCATCCATATCAGTGAGGATTGTCATATAAATCTGATTGATAAAGTGTTCATCCTCCCTATATACTGAGAAAGAAAGGTTTAATCACCTATGGAGTTTTACCTCTCTAGTAGGATGGGAAGATCAATAATTATATTTAAACTTTAGCCTCTACATTCTAGTTCCTTACTTGATACTTTTAACATGGTCCTTGGAGAACATTCTCTACATATGGAATTTGTGTGAGCAATCTTGCACATAATATTTCTAAACATTAGACCATAATTTAGAGCTTTACCATGAAGGCACTTGTATTCATCAGCATTACATAAAGCTCTATTTTATTATATCATAATGTATATGGTTATTTTAAATTCTATCATCACAATGTATATAAAAGATTTCTTTACAAGATCATCATGCTTTATAAAATAATATTATTATATTCTTGTTTGTCAAAAGCTTTTTCTCACATTGAGAGGGCTCTTAACACCTTTTATACAGGCCAATTTAGCCCAATAAGGGTTGTTAGATTTTAATATATTAATTGATTAAAGAATATTTTAAATACTACTTTCATGGAATTATATTAAATAATATTTCTTTATACATAAACTTTATCTAATTTCCAAATTATAAATTTTTTAAATGAAAAATTTACAATTAAAAAGCTTCTATTATCATTTTTAGGATATTATATATAATAAAATATTTATTAAAATTTTAAATAATTTATTAAAATTCTAATTTACTATTTTATTAATAAAAACAATCGACTATTTTGTATTAATAATATTTTAGATAACATTAAAAAATAGAAAATTATTTTTCAAAGCAAACCAATCATTTTTCATAACACAAAAAAATATTTTATATATTAGGGCTCAAGAATGTACCATAAGAATAAATATTGTTTCATTATCTATAATATATATTCACCATATTTAATACATTAGTAACTATGACATTGCATAGCAAGTAACACCAAATATTTCTATATATATCAAGAAGTATTAATTGAAAAGGTATGGCACATATCACATATATATATATATGTTTGCTGCTGCTAGTAATGTTTATAATTTATTTTAGTAATAGACTTAATTAAGTGAATCTATAGATAAGATTGTTGGTGCTAATAAAACTAAATTATGGATGAGTATTACAAATACTATTATTGTAGAATAAATTCCACATATAGAAATTTTTATTTTTATTATTGTTGTAATGTTTTTGTTTCTTTTGTTTTATAGGATGTTTGTGGTAGATTTGAAGCCAGTTCCTTAAATAAAGATTAAAATGTTTATGAAAATGTTAAAATTGTTATATTGATTGCTACTACAAAAAGTAGAGATGGAAGATTTAGCAATGTTATGCTTGATCTTTCAAATGGTATATCAAATATTGGTGGAAGGCTGAATAGAGAACTTGATTTCACCAAATCTTGGGAAATAAACTTTATTCGATTAAGTGGTTCTATATTATATGCCAGGGTTTCATTCAGACATATGGACATTTATTTTACAAATAGCTTTCTAAGCCTTTTACGGGTGTATTATGGCTGTATTTTATTTGATGTTTGAGGCAAAAGCCATATTCTCCAAAATTCTTTATTCTTTTGCCCTCCACCTTCTTTATGAACTGATATTGTATGACTTGCATATATTAATAGAATAAATTACTAAAATTAATACATATTTAATATGAGTTTATAAAAAAGTTGTTTTGATGAGAAATACAAAGATTTTTCCTGATGTTGACATTCAACTATGTATGGAACAAGATAAAGTTTGAGGACACTTATGCCTCAATTTTAATGTTGGAAGACATGTTTTATGGTGGTCTAGTGTGTATTTTATTAGATAGTGGGAGTGATTGACAACTTTATTTCAGCAAAATTTGTTAAGGAGCATGACTTGATGACACAAGGAATTCTTATATACATGGTGGAAAGTGCAAATACCCCTACTCAACATTTTAATGCTTATGTAGAACAGTTGGAAATGTTAATTGGCAAAACCATACTTGTGGAGACTTTTTATCTTATAAATATTTATTGTGTGGATTTCATTTTTGGGATGCTATGGTTGATAAAGGTGGATTCGAAGATAAAGTGGAGTATTAAGTATGTTTCATTGGAGTATAGTGGCATAAAAAATGTGTGGTTTGGAGACGGAATACAACTTTTAATTGTTATATTGTCCACTCCATCTTTGAAATAAACTTGCCATAATAGAAAAACATTTTTTTCGTTACTTTTTGTTTGTTTATGACTTAAGGGACCAAAGCATTTGTAGGGGAGAGGTAGCAGTATAGAATATACTTGAGGAGTTTTTCAATGTTTTTTCATCTAAACTTCCTTATAGGTTATTTTCATTACAAGGCGTGGAGTATAAGATTACATGGAAGCTAGGGATGAGGCCAATTTACTAGTGTTTATTTCAATTGAATTATACAGAAGAGCAAGAAGTTTAATGACAAGTTAAAAAGTTATTTGAGTTTAGATTTATTCAACCAAATAAGTCTCTATTTAGTGCCCCAATTTCACTCGTGAAGAAGAAGGATGTTTAAATATGGATATATATTGACTACCATATTGAACAAGAAAATAATGAAGGATAAAATGTTGATGTTACATGTAAATGATATTTTAGATAAGGTTAGTGAAATACAAATGTTTACTAAAATTGATATGAGAAGTGGATATTATCATATTGCAATGGATGATTACGTCTATCTCCAAGACAGCATTCAACATGAGCTTCAAGCATTTTGAATTCATAGTTATATTGTTTAGTTTAGTATGAGTTAATTAAGTGCAATTTTTATTAGAGGAATATGAAAGTCAATATTCTCAAGTATTGCAAATCATATGAGCTTTGTCAATGAGTAAAGATGCCATGGGAGAAGTCGAGAGACTTTTGTAATTTTTATTTATTCCTTAGTGTAGTATTTTTATGGACTTTATCATTTGTTTGCCACGAATACAAAGGCAAAAAGAGCAATTGTGGGTTATAGTGGATCATTTGATGAAGTATGTGTAGTTGTTAGCACTTCAAAAGAATGTCATTATCTCAGACTTAACTATGGTCTACTTGGAGAAAGTTTTTCATGATTTTAGTTTGAAAAGGACATCATTAATGATCAAAATTCAAAATTTATTAGTGAATTTAGAAGAGCTTTACAAAGACTATGCAAGTGCCTTTAAAACTCTTCAGTGGAAATCAACCTCAAATGGATATAGATGAAGTGTGTGAATCAAGTAGTGGAAGATATATTACACTATAGTATTGATCAAAAGCAAGGACAATGGGATTTATATATTTCATTGGTGGAATTCGTCTACAACAATAGCTAATACAGTAGAATTAAATTAAGTCTTTACTTTGCCATATTTGGAAGGCATCTCTGAATAATTGTGGAGTTGGGATTGCATTTGAGCATGGATGTTCAAGATAAGCCTGACTAAAAAGTGATTGATTTGGTCACAAAACTTGATGAGATTCTAGTGGTGTGTAAATAAAATTTGTAGGCAGCTTAGAATAGAATTGAGAAGTTTGCCAATTAAAACAGCTAATTTCAAGAATATAAAGTAGGTGATCTTGCATTTATATATATGATCTTCCCATCAAGTGAACGGTGGAACACCTTAGTGCTTTTATGTAATAGGAAGAATGATAAATTTTCTCATAGATATGCTGATCTATATAAAATGTTGGAGTATATTGGTAAGGCAATTTATTAGGTGTGGTTGCTAGCTAGGGTGAAAATTCGTTTAGTATTTTATGTCAACTAATTGACAAGTGTACTATCTCGAAGTGATGCTTAGCCCAGCTTAAGATGACAAACTAAACCAATGTTTCGTAGTAGACATAATCTAGTATGAGATAAGTTTTAGATATATAGTGTATTTTAAATAGGCAACGTTCATTGTCAAGCTTTTGATCTTCATTTGCACACATGAATACATGAATACTCTATCAAGCAGTTAATTTAAATACATGAACTCAAAGACACATGTTTCACATGACCCTCTATAACTCTTTGAAAGAAATGTACTTGGAAATTTTCCATACAGTGATAGAAAACTCATCAGGCTCTTATAGTCCTACATGAGTTCCAGTTTTGATTGTTTCCCCAATTCCACTGGAAGCTGAACAGTGCTAGAGAGTGTTTTCTTTTTCATCTTGAGCAAAGCTTCCAATCAGGCTTACAAGGCATACTTGAGATAATGTTTTACTTAATCTTCTAGAAAACAGTATAAACAAGAAGAAACAGCACAAGAATGGAAAACCAGTTACTTGCACTTTGAGTCTAAAATTGTAGGCACTGCTGCTTCCATGACCTCAGTAGTAACCTCCTCAATCTTGCATAACATTATAACCATTAAAACAACACATATACAGTGTTCATGTAGAGAAGAGATCACTCATGAGAGAGACTTACAGCCTACTACCACTGCCAGTAACATTCCCTTCCAACTTCTAACTTCAAAACACTAATCTAAATTCTAGAATTTGAATGTAATATGAAAATAAAATATGGAGTTTCTTTCAAGACTTATTGTCATATAAATTCAAGAAGTACATAATTATTTTTTTTTCATGTAGAGGCTCGGTCTAATACACAGTCTCATCCTCTAGGTCTCAAACTTCAACTGTTGCATGATGAAATATCACCATTGTGATCATAGATTTGTGATGCATACTTGAATGGAGTTTGGGACCAGCTTTGCTTCCTATACAAACGAGAGTTGGCTTGCTTGCTAGAGTCACGTCGTGGCGCTTCGATGGCTCCCCTTGTGTGCCTCACCTTGTGGGCTTCCTGTGCCCACCGGCCGAAGGAATCGGTGCTCAGCTGCTCTGGTGGCAAGCAAGTGCAGCATCCGTCCAGGTGTTACCCGATCGGTGATCTAGACGTGGAACTCTTTAAGACGCGGAATGCGGATCAATCGACACAGGATTCGAAAGAATGTGGAGTGTGCTGCTCGTTCAGATCAATCGAGAAAGAGTGAAAAGAAAAGAGGGAGAAGTTCCATACCTTGTCTCTGGTGGATGTAGTATCTACCTTGCAGCCAAACCAAGTTACAATCTCCTTAAGATATACAACTATGGAAGATAGACCAAGAGCTTGAGTAAGATTCCTCAAAAAAGGTGATCATTAGTACAACTCATCCTTGAGACAAGAATTTTGTTGAGGGGAAGAATTGTTAAATGCTAACTTTGACTTTATAGTCAACTTGGGTTAAAGGGAAATTTAAGGGTTTATTAAGGCATTCTAAAGCGCCCTCAAGAAGAGGCATAACATAGTCTAGAGAGATTATATCTTTGTTTTTTAGCATTAGGTCCTAACATTGGTATAAGAAAAGTTATCAAAATGAATGTTAGAATTTTATTGTTGATGGTGATGTTGATGATGGTGCCGACAGAGCTATAAAGTTGTTTATAAATTATAAACTCTTAATTAAAATCAATAAAAGATGCAAGATGAGATACATGGCATGATAGATACTATGTATGGGCATATTGAGGCACTTGAGGTTAGACGGGGTGGCATTCCAAGTAAAACTTCTTTAGTGGATCAATTTAAAATTTTAGCTTTTTCCAATGATCATGGCATTGATGAGTGTTTGGCTTTATTGGCTAATATGAAGAAGTTTTTAACTACCAGGGGAATTACAAATGAAAAGGCTTTAGTGGTTATTCTAATGGTTTTGCATGATATAGGTCTTCGATGGTGGAATTAGTTTCATAAATTTCATATTGCAAATAAGAAACCATTAGTATTTATTATGGATGAGTTTGAAGTTACTTTTATTTACGTTTTGCCTCTCATTATAATGTAGAGAATGTTTGCATGAAACTTTGACATTTTCAATAAGGGAAAATGATGCTTAGGGATTATATTGAGAAGATTACTCACTTGATTAACTGTGTTCCAATAAAAAAATTAAATCAAAACAAATCCTACTTTATTAATAGCTTTTATATTAAGAGCATGTGGCAACAGTTGCATTATTCTCAACCTACAAAGTTTGAAAGAGCTTTTTGATGTGACTTGTCAACTTGACAATAACAAACATAAATCTTATAAGTATTTGAAGAGTTCTTTTGCTGAGAATTATCATGATGATCATCATGGACACAAGGATTGAGAACAAACATCATAAACTAAAGTCAATGGTGGCTACTTTAGATGCAAAGGGGTTGAAAAAATAAAAGTTCTTTGTGAAGAATTATAAATAAGGTTATTATCATTATGTTTGGACACTACAAAGTTGATTGTTTATAATTGAAGAACAAGCAACAAAGAAAAAAAAAATGGCTAATCTTCTACTAATGGTAAATCAAATACTAAAAAATTCCCAAACACTTTAGAGATGTTGTAACGTTAATGATGCTCTTACAATAAAATGCTAAAGAGTCACTTGAGTTAATATGTATATACATACAGCCTTCTTGTTTAAAGATCCCGATTTTTAAGTGGTTATTAAGCAACTTCATGTACACAAGCATCAGTAATGATGTTCTGATTACATACAACGAATTTTAAACTTAATGACTTGGCATAACTTTACCTTTGTTTTGGGTGGTAGATATAAATATGATCTGTACAACCTTCTTGCTAAGGTAAAAATCAATGAAGTTTATGAATTGAAAGTTCTTGCCAAAATCAATCTTCTTTTGATGCAATTGTTGTGATTAATGTAAAATGTAAAAGAATTTTCAATTTAATCTTGTTCAAAGTGAATTGTCACAAACTCTTGACATTGTGTTAGACATCGTTCTCTGAAGTGTCGTACGGATCAACACATTGTTCTACATTATCACGAGATTTTGTATCATGAGAATTTATGACTACCTTGTATGTGTCCTCTGAGATCACTGAGTGGATAGAGTAAAACTCATACATGCTAAGACTATCAATCATCAAATCACATTTTTAATCTATATAGCCCAGGAACAATTATAAAAGAAGTTGATAACTATTTTCAAAATTAATGCTGCCATTACCCACTGGAGGCCATCAAGAGGATGATGAACAATGGTTTCAAGACAAGTCCAGCAGTGGTTTGCATTGTTGCTGCTCCACCACAAAAGCGTAAAGTCTTATAGAGTTTGCAAATGCAGAATGTCATACAGATTAAGACACAATATGCATGCATAACCTGAACAATTAAACGACACAGGCAGCCTGGAACCTATGCAAGGACCACCAATAAAGATGACAAGCTTCCAGTGGTGTTAGAGATAAAACACTTAGTAAAAAATATGATCCAAAATTCTCTGCAGTCACTGGAATTGCGATAACCGCTGTGCAAAGTGCCATGGAACAATGCACAATAGATACAACATTTTTATCTAACATACAAATATCTATTCTTTGCTAGAATATAGTACCATATTCATTTGCACCTATAAGGTTGATTTCTGAAATCCCAGGAGCACTCTTTTACTTCCAGTACTCCAAACAATCTGTGCCAATCAAGCTTGAGAACACCTTGTGGATCACGCTTTACCAAAGGAAACACCCTCTCCTTGACCCAAACACTAAGAGCTGGCCCATCCATACATCCCCTTCGAACTTGAATTGCAAGAGCAATCTTAAATGCCGATGAATTTGAGCGTCTTTACATGGAAACTAGAGCTTACATGGTCTACATCAAGGATGGGTCTTTATCTCCAGCATGACCACTTGCTGCGACACGAAGCAGTACGCAACTACTGGTCAAACAAATTGCACTAATTAGAAGGGCTCGGCGTGAAAACGCTTGGTGATGTTCGCGCAGGGGGATGGATGGCATGTAAGGACCACGTGGATTTTCTCTTCCAAGAGCGATCTCCAAATGAGAGTCGCATGGATGCCCGTGTGGTTAGCTTGTCATCAAGGTCGTGAGGATCTATGACGTGGTGACCGTAGAACTTTGGTTACAAGAGGTTTTTTGTTCTTCTCAAACTCTTCTTGGATTGCAATTTGCGTGGCACAAATTAAGAAGAGAATCAGCTAGCACACAAATAAAGTGCTGACTAACATTGACTATTTCAGCTTTGCCATCATGTTTATTGTTTTGAGAGAAGAACATGGATGTAAATATCTATACAACATGTATGTAGTTGGACCAAGTGTGATTTACCCAACACTGTTCTCCAGTTTCAAGCTCATAAGCTGATTTACCTCGGCCGCAAACTCAAGAGGCAACTCGTTGAAAACTTCGCGGCAAAAGCCACCGATGATCGTCGCCACTGCCTTCTCCGGCTCGATCCCCCTCTGCTGGAAGTAAAACAGCTGGTCCTCGCCGATCTTGGACGTAGTGGCTTCGTGCTCCACTCGAGCACTCGGGTTCTTGTCCTGGAAGTGATAAGATCAGAAAGAAACCTCGATCAAAACCACGAGAAGCAGAAAGCTAATGGAGCTTTTGCATACCTGCGTGTAAGGATAAGTATTGGCGACGCAGTTGTTCCCGATGAGCATCGAGTCACACTGCGAGAAGCTCCTCGAGTTGTCCGCGGTGGGCTGGATCTGGACGAGGCCCCTGTAGCAGTTCCGGGACTCTCCAGCAGATATCCCCTTGCTCACAATCCGGCTCCTCGAGTTCTTCCCGACGTGGATCATCTTGGTGCCCGTGTCCGCCTGCTGCCTGTTGTTGGTGACGGCCACCGAGTAAAACTCTCCCACCGAGTCGTCCCCTCGCAGTATAACGCTCGGGTACTTCCAAGTGATGGCCGACCCGGTCTCGACTTGCGTCCACGAGATCTTCGATTTCTTCCCGGCACACAGCCCCCGCTTCGTCACGAAGTTGTAGATTCCTCCTCGCCCCTGAGCGTCACCCGCGTACCAGTTCTGCACCGTCGAGTACTTTATCTCGGCTCCCTCGGCACAGTAGAGCTCCACAACCGCTGCGTGGAGCTGGTTCTTATCGTAGGACGGGGCAGTGCATCCCTCCAAGTAGCTCACGAAGCTCTTCTCGTCGGCGATGATCAAAGTCCGCTCAAACTGCCCGGTTTCCAGCGCGTTGATGCGGAAGTACGTCGAGATCTCCATCGGGGAGACGGTGTTCTTGGGGATGTAGCAGAAGGATCCATCGCTAAACACAGCAGAGTTTAGAGCGGCATAGTAGTTGTCCGCGACCGGAACCACGCTGCCCAAGTACTTCTTCACGAGCTCCGGGAACCTGTGGACGGCCTCGGATATGGAGCAGAAGATCACCCCGGCAGCCTCGAGAGTTTTCCTGTGCGTGGTGGCGATGGAGACGGAGTCAAAGACGGCGTCCACGGCGACGTTGGCCAGCCTCTTTTGCTCCGTGAGAGGGATCCCGAGCTTCCGGAACGTCTCCAGGAGCTCCGGATCCACCTCGTCCAAGCTCTGCTTCACCTCCTTCTGCTTTGGGGCGGTGTAGTAGCAGAAGTCCTGGAAGTCGATCTTGGGATAGGTGTTGTCCGACCAGCTTGGCTCCTCCATCTTGAGCCACTGGCGATAGGCGTTGAGGCGGAACTGGAGGAGCCAGTCGGGCTCCTTCTTCTTGGAGGAGATCAAACGGACAGTGCTCTCGTCCAGGCCCTTGGGGATGGACTCGGACGCCACATTGGAGACGAATCCCCACTTGTAATCCCTGTCCAGGAACTGCCGGATCGTCTCATCGCTGCTGCTGCCAGTGCCGCTACTGCTAGGCTTGATTTCCAGAACCTCCGGCGGAGGGACTTCGGCGCGAATCGAGCTGAATCGCCTGCTCTTGCGAGGGATTTCTAGAGATTTTCTTACCTGGTACAGCCTCCCTCCCAGGAAGCCGATCGCCGGCTGCGGCATTCCAATCCATGGCTTGCTCGAGGCGGCCGCCGCCTCGGAGAAGCAATTGAGCTGCGTCATCGTCGGCGCCATTGTTTGGAGAGAGAGCCCTAGAAATGGGACACGTCATCGTCTTTTAGGGTTCTTGGGCGGCACTATTAGGGTTTCGCTGTCGCGAAACGCGATCGCTAGCTGGGCAGGGTTTGGGAGCGGTCGTCGGAGATGGAGGACGAAGAGTGGAACGAGGAGGAGGAGGAGGAGGAGGGGAATGCGGACTTGACGCTGGGAATTCTGTCCAAGGCTCTGGGAGCTCTGTCCAAGGCGCACAGCCAGCGCGCGGCGGAGCTCTCCAGCTCTCCCTCGGATCCGGCGGAAGATGTGAGCAAAGTAGACGAGTCGAAAGAGATAACCGATCTAACTCCAGACAGGGATGGCGCTCTAGAGATTGTCAAGGAGAAGGGAGTGAAGAGGCGAGATGCCGGCGAAGAGGGGGACGAAGACGATGGTCTAGAGAAGCATGGGAAGTCTTCCAAGAGGAACAAGTGTGTGGATTATGGGAAGGGAGAAGTGGAGGACAAGAGCAATGCCGAGAAGAGATCGAGGAAGAGAAGCAAGGCCAGAAAGCCCAAGGTGAGCGCAAAAGTTTGCGATTCACGGAAGGTCATCGCCTTTTTTTTTCACGTTTTTTTTCTTTTTTGAAGGACGATGAGCCAGCAGTTCTAGCAACTGAGACGAAAGAAGTAAATCCTCCGCCAGAGAATCTGGCATTCCGGAAGATCCTGGTAGAGCTTTGGTTTTTGTTGGTTCTTCGGTTTTCTTGCTCACATAACTTTGCGAGCATTCTTTTTCTTTTGTGTGTAGCGTCAACCTCGTTACTTTGATGATCCGGAAGATATCGAGGCGTCGCGAGCGACTTGCTACAACTGTGGCGATCCCGGGCACCTCGCTTTCGAGTGCACGGCTCCAAAGCCATGCTACGTTTGTGGCGACTTTGCTCACGATGGAAGGCACTGCAACCAGGTAAGCTCCTTGGAAGTCCATCGAAACCAAAGCAAAAATCTTCGGGCCGGTCGCAGCAATCGCAATGCTTCAAGTGTGGAAAAACCGGCCACCAAGCGAGAGCGTGCCCCGAGAAAGGCAAGCGAGGACGAGGAGGAGCCAGGCAGGAAGAAGGCGTTTGCTTGCTGTGTGGCAACTCGGGCCATGGATATGGCTCGTGCCGAGGAGATTACGAAGCGTCCGACTTGGAGGTACTCACAGACCTTTGCACTGCTCTTCCGATACGAAGAACAACACGATCTTGCTCGCTGCTGTGCAGGCAATCCAGTGCTACGTCTGTAAAAAATTTGGCCACCTTTGTTGCCTGGACGGTCTGGGAGACGCCCCGAGGCTCGCCTCGTGCTACAACTGCGGTGATACCGGTCACTCTGGCATGGTGAGAACTTTTCTCTTCTCTTGTCCTTTGTAGCTCCGGTTTTGATGCTCTCTATCCAGGCCTGTACGAGAACGAGAGGTAACTCCTTCCCTCCAACGCCCAAGACGCAATCAGCGAAGAGCCAAGCAGCGAAGAGCCAAGCCGCGAAGAACCATAGCACCCCAGGCGCGAAGAACCACGGCACTCCCACTCCGCAAGCGGCACTACCGCCGCCGCCGCCGCGGCCCTCAAAGCAGTGCTTCAGCTGCGGTGAAGAAGGCCATTTCTCGCGCGAGTGCCCGAAAGTAAACGACGGCGCCGCCACCCCGGTCGCCACCCCGGCTCCCGCCGCCACCCCTCGCCGGGGCGAGAAGTGCTACAACTGTGGTGGCGAAGGCCACTTTGCCCGCGAGTGTAGCAATCCCCCCTCGACCCCGTCGTGCTACAAGTGTGGCGAGACCGGTCACGTTGCTCGACAGTGTAGTGCCCAGCCGCAGGTCTGTCGCTTGTATCAAAAGCACTGAGATGGAATTCGTTTTCTCGTTGCTGCTTGTGCAGGCCAAGCGTAACCCGGAGCCGGAGACCAAGCTCCCTCGCTGGATGGAGATCCAAACTAGAGACGATCGGCAGCAGCAGCAGCAACTTAATGGCCTGTTGACGCCGCAGAAGATGTATCACAGAGTCGCCGATCAGGACCAACGTAACAGCAAGAAGCAGAAGGCACTGGCGGAGTTTGCACAGGAGAAGTCGGCCATTCGGCTGCCAAAGTGGTGCGCAGTAGAAAGCGCCGAACAGAGGTGAGCTGCCGTTTTTGTTGATCTCTGCAAATGCAGATCCCCGATTGATTAATTGCACACCTGCTATGATACAAAACCACCAAAATTGCAGTTACCCCTGGTGGTAACTTCCCGCTTACAAATCGCCGCTTTCGATCCTTTCCAGCAAGTCCGTCCTTGTTTTACGCTTCCAGTTGTTCATGGACGCTACCAGGTTGATGAGGTTGATGATTTGTTGCTTGGAGTACTCCTGTAGGAAGAGAGAAACTGTGAGAACTGTATACTGATGGAGGAATGGACTCACCGGATGAGATTTAGCCCAGTACAAGTATTCTGTTTCGGGAAGATAGAATGCCTGACGAGAAAACAACTCGTAAGAATGTCCAAAATGCCAAAAATGAGCAGACCTTTATGTAAGCGTCCACGATCTGGAGGTTTGCTTTCAGTTTCGCGGGAGCAAGATGTTGCAAGCCGTTTATTAGAACCTGCAGCAAGCGTTGCTCAATACTCGCAAGAAACGAAGACAAAATGTCCATGCCTGAAGGTCCAGAGACATGACCGCACGTCCCTCGTTATTACACCTCCTTACTCTCGAAAGGCCTTCCACGAGTGTCTCCGCCAATATATCCACTCCGTATTGCAGGAGGAGTTCATGGACCTGAAACGCCGTCAGATAACATACAAAGTTTGTAATGGCTTTTACCTGTCTGGAGACGCCGGCGTTTGACAAGCGCACAGTATACTGCTTGAATTCGCCGAGAAGTGAATCTACATATCTGCATCCGGAGTTCAGATTAACAACACTTCCCTCGCTCTTTGAGACGTCTTACCCGTTGTGCTCCATGCCAAGCTCTTTGAGCTCCCATCTTGTATTGGATATACGATCGACATATGATCCTATATTCAGCAAAAGACGAGCACCTGTCTTGTATACGTGCTCTCTCAAGTCTATGGATGCATCGACCTGACAAAAAGAAACAAATCAGATCCAAAGCAGTTGTTTCAAGTCATTATACCGTTCTGGCAAAAAACTGGTCTACAAATGGTAGAGCATTTTGATGCAGTAGCGATTGAAGATGCTGACGAGAATTTCTTATAAGCGTGGCAAGAAAAATGAGCGATTCCGCCGCAACCGTACGCTCCTGTCAAGTAAGTATGAATTAGCAACCACCTGTGGCTGCTAAATGAAAAACACCTTAATGGCGAAAAAATTGCTGGGAGAAACCATGCCTCCCAATCCTTGTGACGACATCTCAAAAACTCCAGCATTCATGGGTTGAGGATGCCCAGCAGCATATTTCAACCTTTGCTCTTCCAGCTGCTGAGAGATTCTAACCAACGCTCCTCTGAGACGACCGGAAATTACTAGAAACAAAAGTACTTTCAGAAACAGATTGAAAGAAGTGTTCTTACCAGAAGGAGAGTCAGAAGGCGCTCTCCCACTGAACAAATCACGTTGTCCGAATGTTTTGAAAACAATAAAAAAGTAGAGCTCAAACACTTGGCTAAGGCCCTATTAAGCAACCACAAGATATAAAACCACCCGCCGTATGCAAACTAGTACCTTGAAAACTTCCAGACTGATAGGCTCCAATATTTGCATGAGCCTTGCATATCTATCAATGGACCTGTCCGGCAAAAGATAAAAAACAACGTAACAAGATTTTTCAATCAAACAAGCGCCAAACCTGAGCATGTTTATGGACGAGCTGGTTAATGTTATTCGCTCATCATCACCAGCATTGGATTTGGTTTCCAGCCGACCGGGACGTTGACTGTCCTCGTCAATAAAATCCGCCAGAAGATCTTCGTTTTCTTCTTCTTCTTCTTTAGGGGTCACATTGCTCGGCATTTTTCCGTGGGGAGAACCGTCTAGTTTTCCCGAGCTCACGTCTGCAATTCTCGACTCAGTAAATGGATTCCCTTTCCTTAACCACTCGGTGAATCCCTGCTGCACCTCCAACTTTTCACCAGGCTTTAGCATCATGGACTCAGACGTGGTTGACGCAACTATCGGTGCACCATTTCCTGTAAGTCCGGCTAGATTCAGTGACTTGAGAAAACCGGAGGGAACTCTTTGCCATGGTTCCTTTTCTAGCATCATACGTAAGACCTGCCGTCGGAAAAACACCTCAGAGCGACGTCAAAACAGTTCGGGAAATTACCTCGAGGTTTTGCCGATGAAAAGCTCCAAAATATTTTTCGCTCTGCTTCACCAGTTTAGCTCGCAAAGGTATGGCTTCGGCACCACTGAAGGCTTCGCCAGCAAGAATAAACTTGTTGAGCAGATCAAGGTTCAGTAAGAAATGATGAGCACTAGCTGCACAGAACGCATCAGAAGATAGAAGTGCAGATACTCTTCGCGCAGCAAGCTCCCAGACAGTCTTCCTCCCCTTTTCTAGCCCTTTCCCAACCGCTCGTGCCACCTCCATCCGCAGCCTGTTTCTAGAATCCAGCATATCTTCAGTTAATGCTGGTCCATTTTGCATCCTTCCACTGACAGAATCGTCTTTTGTTCCTGACTCCAGGGACGAGCTATGACGGTGCGCTGCTTGAACAGGCTGACTCAAGCTTCCTTGGCTACGGCTCCGGTGAAGCACACCGTTGGATACAGCTGATGTCTAAAAAGTAAAAAATTCTACGTTCAGAAGCATGTAAAATTCAATTCAAACCTGAAGTTTCCAATCGCACGCCATCATTCGGAAATAAGAGCATAGTATATCATAGAGTAGTTCCAGAGTTTGAAAAGGCAGGGACGGTAACTAGTGTCTGGCAATCTCAAGCATAGATCATTGTATGGTAATCTGAAAAATATCCGAATGTTAAATGACACCTTAGTTCCTGTCTGCTCACCTTCCCCTTCTCTGAGCTGCTTGTAATTCGTCTGTCTGTGCAAGGAACGTCAAATAAGGCATACATAATGTAGTAGGCAAAATAAACCTGAGGTAGATACTCCTTCAGGACCGAATGTGTCCTTGCTACAATGATCTGAGCATAAAAAGTTTGTGTCTTATCAGAGAGTCCTGGAATATCGTCTATCATGGCATACGCGTCAATAACCTGCAATCATAAGCATCAGCGGCGTGAAAAGAGACGAAAAAGTTATACCGTCATATATTTTTCAACGTTGAACTGTCTACAAACATCAAGTAGAACTTCATCGACCTTTACAATAGTTTTTTGCAACCATTCCTGTGAAAATGAAAAACACTTATACATGAGTTACAACTTGTGCAAGAGCAGTTCTCACCTCGATACTATGATTCATGTCCTGCACAGCTGCAAGCCCCGACATTTCTTCAAGAAGTTGTAAACACTCTGAGCACATTTGTAGCGCCTTCAAATTCAGAAATTAATCATCAAAGTGCAAATTTGAAGTGGAAACAGCTTACTTTGCCGTAATTGCCTTCCTCAATGGTGCTGTCTAGCCGGGACTTGATGTCTATTGCATGTTGTATTCTTTCTAGAATAGGAAGCATATCCTAGACATTCGGTGTTAATCATATTAGTATTGTATGACAACAGAAAATACAGAGAAAACGTACCATTAGAACCTGTTTCTTCCGAACGTTTCCAGCGACTACAAGGTCTTGAGAGACTTCATGTATTGCAAGAGACAAACGCCTGCGACCATTCTAAAATAGATGTTTCTCGGTCAGAAAATATAGTTCAACTATTACGCAACGAGAAGTACCTTACATATGATTTTTGAGACTTGTAGATCTTTCTCCACTTCAGTGACCATTTGCATTCCTTTCACTGCATATAACAGTCAGTAAGAACAGCAACATGATCCACACTGGCACAAACCCATTTCTTCGTGATGTTCCATAACCTGAATTGAAAGTTTCTCCGTTATATCATCAAGCTGCAACATCCTTTGAGATACCTGAAAGAGTTTCAAGGCAACTATATAGAACGAGCTGTCGAAAGAAAAAGCGGTATTCACTTAACCTTGTTTTCGAAAAACTCTTGAGTTGGTTGCTCGGGTAAGTGCTCCAGAAGATATCTCACCGGATCGAAGTCCTGGAAAATAGATCGAAACGTTCAGTAACACTGATTTGCCAGTGAAGCTTTGCTCGCCTTTTCGAAATACTCTTCTTCGAGAGGTTCCGCAATTTCACCTCTCTTCTTCGCACTGTACACCGAGGGCGTCTCTCCAGAGGTTGATGCGATCGAAAGACGATCATGAGGAGGGGTAGCAGCGATGCTCTTGGCAATAGCCGCAGCAGCCGCAGCCCTGGCGGGGATCTGGCAAAGTAGAGTCCACACACGTCGTTCAAAAGATCTGGACGAATTTATCAAACCTCGGGCCTGTCCGAAGAGGAAGACAGTATAAAACTCCGAGCTCGTCCAGCTTTCACAGACTGGAGGAACTTCTCCCCGATATTCTTGAAATCCATGCTTCCCTGTGCGAAGACGATCACATTGTGCTCCCCAATTGTAATGCCAGCGCCTCAGCTGGATTTTCAGCCTAGATCCAGCTCCATGCATCCCTGCCCCTCAAAATATCCCAAAATTTGCTGCTAAAACTCATCTCTGATCGATTTCCCAGCTTCACCGAGGCAGATCCAGCTCCCTGGAATCCATGCGCCGAGATTTACGATCCTGGCGCCATCAATGCAGAACCTAGGGTAAAAGAAGGCATCGCTTCTCGGGGAGATCCACACGACACTGTAGCGCCTAGGGTTGGCAGCCGCCAAAATCCTCGTCCTTCCCGGCGAAAAACGAAAGGTCTCACCTATGCAAGAGGCACCACAGCAATGCCAGGGGAGACCCAGTCACTGGTTCGAATCCCATAAAGCAATAATTAACCGTTTCCCAATAAAATAAAGATTAGGAATGTTAAGGAAGGAAAAATATGCTGCCATCTGTCGCAAATCCCATGGTCCACGTAAGCGCAAGAAATAAAAGATCTTTCCATTTATTCGTATTTTAGGGTTCTTGACGCGGAGGAGACGTGTTTGCGTCCCTTGCACAGATCTAGTCGCGACCAGCTGCGCCTTGCCATTGCTGCTGAATTATGGCTGCTGGACTCACAGGCGCCGCCATTCTGGGAAGAATTCCAGGCAGAATCATCCTCAGCGATCCAGCGCCGCTGCCTCCTCAACAGTCCTTTCAATCCTGTGAGTTTTGCCATGGGCGCGGGAGGCTCCGATCGACGAGTTCTTTCCCAGGGATTAGCCCTCAGAGGTTCCAGCAAAGGAGAGGAGCTACAGTGATATCGGCAGCAATGGCAATGGCGGCCACGCAAGAGGCGTTCGTGCCCAGCAGGGACAGCCGCCGCGAGCACCTGGAGCAATCCTTTGTGGCGGCGCCGTCCCCAAGGAACCGCGCCGACGATGCCTCGCTCAACAATCCGCTACTCCGGCGCGAGCGCATGGGCTGTGGATGGCTGGGCGTGATCATGGAGTGGGAGGGCGTGGTCGTGGAGGAGGATCTCAGCCTCGATAGAAAGGCCTGGAGGGCCATCGCGGAGGAGGAAGGCAAGAGCCTCCCGCCGGCATTCCTTCTCAAGCGCGCGGCGGGGATGAAGAACGAGCAGGCCATCTCCGAGGTCCTGTGCTGGAGCCGCGATTTCCAGCACATCAAGAGGATGGCCAAGCGCAAGGAGGATCTCTACCAGTACATGCAACGAGGAACTTACAGGCTCCTCCCCGGATCGCGGGACTTCGTCCAGGCGCTCAAGCGATACAAGGTTCCAATCTCCGTGGCGTCGACGAGGCCGCGGAGGATCACCGAGCGGGCGATCGAGGCGGTGGGGATGGAGGGATTCTTCGACGAGGTGGTGGCGGCGGAGGACGTGTACCGCGGCAAGCCGGATCCGGAGATGTTCCTCTACGCGGCGGAGAGGCTGGGATTCATCCCCGAGCGGTGTATAGTGTTTGGGAGCTCCAACTCGAGCGTGGAGGCGGCGCATGACGCGCGGATGAAGTGCGTGGCGGTGGCGGGGACGCATCCGGTGTTTGAGCTCGGGGCGGCGGACTTGGTGGTGAAGAGATTAACGGAGCTGTCGGTGGTGGATTTGAAGAACCTGGCGGATCTGGATGCGCCGGAGTTCCAGGCTCCAGAGCCTCAGCTGGAAGAGAGCCGCGAAGAGGACCGAGATCTGGAAGAGCGACGCTTCATGGCATTGTAACATCACCAAAGATCATCGCTTGATTTGTAAATATACATAGTATAAATTCAATGTAAATATTCCTGACAAAAGGTTCTTCGGAGTTATTCTTCCATTCCATCGCTATGTTCTTCCGAGTTCTCTGGAGTTCTTCTTCCACCTTACTTTCTCTTCCCTTCGATCGCCCACTCACGCCAGGGAAGGAACGAGGAGCCGGAACAAACTCGTGTAGAGCACGGTGAGGAGAGCTCCAACCGGGATCGTCACCACCCACGAAGCGACGATCTCCCGGACTGTCTCGCCGCGGACACTGTTGAGTCCTCTAGCGAATCCAACACCCATGACAGCGCCGACCAGAGTGTGAGTCGCGGAGATTGGGAGTCCCAGCCTCGATGCTCCAACCACGACACTGGCAGCGGCAAACTCCGCCGCGAATCCTCTCGTAGGAGTCAGCTCCGTGATCTTGTTGCCGATGGTCGCGATAACTCTGTATCCCCACACCAGCAGGCCGGCCACGATCCCAAAGCCACCCCACGCAAGCACCTGTGTCGACACCGCCGCGGTCACTGCCTTGGAGCCGTGGAGAATTGCCAGAGCTCCAGAGATCGGGCCGATTGCGTTGGCGACGTCGTTGGCTCCGTGAGCGAACGACATGAAGCACGCTGACAGGACTTGGAGGTAGCCAAAGACGGTGTAGACGATCTGGAGCTGTGTTCCCGTGGGACCTTCGATCCTGTCCGTGAAGCTAATCTTCCGGAGTGACGCTGCCGCTGGTGCTCCACCTGCGGAGCTCTCTTTGACGGGGATATCGCAAAACTCGCCGATGAGACCACCGAGTTGTCGACGAATGATCAAGTTGATGATAAGAGCTCCCAAAGCTCCGAGACCAATGGCTTCCGCTGCCATCACGAGAGAGCTGCCGTGGACGGGTAAAGCCGTGACAGAGAAGGCTAAAACTCCCACAAACACAGCGATGGGAGCTGCTCGTGCTGCTGCTACACCTGGATGTGGTGCGCTATACACGAACTAGAAAAAAAAAACAAAAAAAAAAAACAACAATTAGAACAACGCAAACAAACTAAGTCGAACTCACCGTTCTGATGCACTTGTAGACACCGTAAGAGACCAAGCCTCCCAAAAGCGGAGAGATAATCCACGAGGAGACGACGCGAGCCAGGGACTTCCAGTAAACCGCATTCACGCCACCATAGACGAGTCCAAACCCAACAAGCGAGCCGATGATGCAGTGCGTCGTCGACACCGGCCAGCCACAGTAGGAGGCAACCTGTTTCATATATTTTGGAGTGGAGTGCTCACTAACAGAGAAATGAGAGTAGAAAACGATGAGCAAAACGAGAGAGGAGAACTTACTTGGAGCCAGGAGCCAGCGGCGGCGAGAGATGAGAGCATCCCAGAAAAGAGCAAGCTATCGTTCCCAGCAAAGGTCCCGGGCACCAAGATCTTCTGCATGGTCTCGCTTACGTGAGAGCCAACCATGAAAGCCCCGGCGAACTCGAGGATGGAGGCGGTGAGCACGGCCTGGCGGAGAGTGAGAGCGCCGGATCCAACCGAGGTGCCCATGGCGTTGGCGACGTCGTTGGCGCCAATGTTCCAGGCCATGTAGAAGCCACACAGCAGCGTGACGAGGGTGAGAGCTTTGGCCTTCGTCGTGGTGGCGAGGAGGAATGGACGCATGAAGGAGGGAGCGACGAGCGCAGCCACCGAGATGCCCAGAGTGATTGCCGTGGCCGTCCTTGGCGAGATCCCAAACGCCTCGGCCATGCCTTGAAATCCCCCATTCACCGGTTTCTTGAGCGAAATATCCTCCTCCGCGGCTTCGCTGCTGCCGTGGAGCTCCCCCTCCAGCGACGACGACGATCTGGCAACCAATTCTCGGATCCTCTGGCCATTCCAGCAGCTCCAGCGGCGGCTAGAGATCGAGACCACCACTGCTCCTCCATAATCCCTGCTGCTGCTGCTAGATTCTAACACTAGGACCTTCCTACAGGTACCTGGCGAGAGATTTCGATGGCTCCTCGCTATCCGATCATGGGTGGGCGCTGGCCGAGCATAGAGCTGATTAGACGAGCGCAAACACGGCATGCCCTGGCTCATCTCAAGCAATGCCGCCTAAGCGAAGAACCCTAGCGATGCCCTACAAGTGAATCTCCAAGATTCCATCCCTGGAAGGAGAATCCATGTCGCGCGGCCCCTCCCCTTATCTCTTCTATCCACACTATTTGAAGTGCTTGACTTTAACAGCCATTAAATCAGATGCTTGTCATTAATGGGCATTTGGTCTAGTGGTATGATTCTCGCTTCGGGTGCGAGAGGTCCCGAGTTCAATTCTCGGAATGCCCCGTCAACGTTTTGACCAGGGTTGCCTTTTGCGATGCTTTATATTCGTAAAGGCGATATTGTCTATATATACATATATATTTCTTTTAGGGTTCTTTAAAGGATGAATTGCCAGGACGTGTTGTTAGCAGGCGAGCTGTGCAACGATCATGCTTTCGACGTCTCGGGCTGCTGGACGACGGGCCTTTTCGATGACCAGAGCCTTGCGCCACTGCCTGCATCGGATCAAGATCAACTTGGCGATGGCGAGGTACTCTACGACTTTGGAGTGGGCACCGAGCAGGGCTGTGCCGCGGACCTCCTCCCGGGCGCCCTCGAGTTCCTCCAGACGCAGCAGCCGCAGCCCTACGTCGTCCAGCCTCTCCAGTGGCGTTCCAACTACGTCGACGACCTCCAGTATACGTACACCATGGTAGAACAAGACGGGATAAACCCATACGCGATGACGCAACAGGGGAGCCCAAATCCATGCGCTCCGCAGCCGAGGTGCCCAGTGGGAAAAGCCAAGAACTTGGGCCATGCAAAGGTGGCTAGCACTAGTAACGCCGCGGTCTCGGCCCCGGCTAGGAAGCGGGGGCGTCCGACTGGAGTGGCCGGGTCGGGGTTCAAGCCGGTGCACCGGAACCCTCCCAGTGAGGCGGAGAAGGAGGTGGCGCGCTCCATCCAGCCACCCTGCCCGACGTGTGGCGAGGGTATGAAGTACAACGATTTCAACAACCAATGCATATCGCAGCCGCGGTACCGCTGCAATCCCTGCCAGGGCCCCAAGGTTAGACTCAACGACGAGAAGCTGCTGCGAGAGATGGGTTTCATTCGATGAATCTAGTTTTCCTTAGTTAATTGAAATCTTTTTTCCTAGTTGTAAAAAGTAGCCAATCGAATTTTATTTTTCCTTTTGCAAGTTTTATTTGTATATTTCCTTTCGTTACAGGATTATTCCACATATGCCCATTATAATATTGGCATGGGGGCATGCCACGCTGGATGCCATGTCATCGTGACGTGGGACTTTGTGATCCCTCTTTGCGCTCGATTCGGCCATGGGCACGGTACTTGTTCTTGCGGGCGAGTATGCGAGGTCTTTCTTCTGGATTCAATGATTCCAGCATTTGCCCAAAGTGCAAGCCAAGGATATCTTCAGTCATATGCCACGTACATTGTGTGGAATTTGCTAACGTTTTCTCAGGCAAATACATTTTGCTACAGAGGAATTTGAGCAAATGCCTCAAACGGATCTGGTCTCCTGGACCGCAATTGTTGCTGCAAATGCCCAAAAAAGGGATCTTGGACGCGCGAAAGAGCCGCTTGATTGCACATTCTCGGCCTGTAAATACTGATCGGTTCATACGTGCAGCACGGAATATTGGCGGAGCAAAATATCTTTTCAGCTCAATGCAAGAAAGAGACACTCTGTCTTAGACCGCTTTGCCCACGTAGGGCATCACGCCACTGTCCAGCTGCTCGACAGGATCAAGCTGGACGAGCTCAAGTTCGTGTGCCTACTCTCGTCGGTGGCCTACACGGGCACCGTGGACGAGGTCCAAGAGTGGTTTATGGCAATGGTGGCGGACAATTTCGTGGAGCCGACGCTGCAGCAGTACTGCTGCCTCATCGCAGCTTTGGCAAGGGCGGGGAGGCTGCGTGACGCACAGGAGCTCATTGTGGATGACACTCTTGTCAACCTCGAGGAACCTACTTTCTTTGAGAGGAGGTAGAGTGTGACCTCTTTCTCTGTTTTATGCCAAGTGTGTCCGAGTAGCAAACAAACTCACGATTCGATCACACCTCCAAAGTTTAACAACGATTCGACACCAAGAGCTTTCAACTTTACAAAGCGCAGACAAGCTTCTTTGTTTTCGAATGTCAGAACGTACTTTTGAGTGTTCAAAGGGAGGCAGCAGTGTTTTCTCTTTTTTAAGTCAACTCCTCCTCAAACTCCTGATAATTTGCCTTATCATCCGCTAGAACCATAAATCGCGAGAATATAATCAAAGCCGATGGTAGCCTCGATTGAAGACTCCCAGTTGAGACTCTTTGAAAAAGGAACGACACAAGATGACAAGGAATTCACAGCATCAGAGGCACAGTAGCGCTACAGGTTGGTTTTGTCTGGTGGTTTGGATTCCACGGAATCGTGAATTGGTGGCCGCTGGTACGCAGATTCTCTTTTTCTTTTTAATTGTCTCTGGTGTTCCACTGGGCTCCTTCTGTGCTTGATCTTGCTTGCATCAGTGAATATTTCCACCGTACAGCGAGAATGCATATGTGGTGCTTATATGGATTTTGTATGAAATATTCAGATCATTCATATGTGGCATGCATGCCCGTGCCTTGAAAAGTTTTTGTGTAGCACTAAAAAGTTCTATAGATCTCTTTTAACTCGGCCTCGCTTCTAATGTCACAAACAACTCAATTATTTTAACACTTGAAATTACATGTGTTTTTTATTTATTTATTTATTTTATGTTTTGCAAATTAAGTGGGAGCATCACCCAAAGGTACACCCACCTCTTTGGAGGTGTATCTATGGCAATCAAAATGTGATGCGAAAGTACACCTCTTAAAATGGTGTGTATTTGAATTATTTAAATATATATGTGTGACTTACAAAATAATTTATAGACATAAGTTTTTTTCCAAGTGAGTAGGGTTAGGGCTTACACATTGCTCATACCCAAAAGCTATGCAACTCAAGGGTAGGAAAAGCTTGTGGAGGAGAACATTCACACCCTTAATCACTACAACTGCAGACTTACACTCTGGTCCAAACCCTAACTCAAGCACTCATACTCAATCACGACCTGGTGGAAAACCACAAGAATCTAATGTCTATATCACACTTATATGACTGCTTGTAAATCACACACATAACCAAGTGGAGAAGAAACTTTGCAGAATAAGTCTTTGTGTCGCATCCATACCCACAAATTGCATGCAAAAGGAGTTACTAAAATCTCAATGACAATAACATCACATTTTCTAAGATATCTCGTTAACTTTGCTGCTCTCCGTGAGGTTCCACGCCAAGCGCTTCATCTTGATGCTGGCAAGCTTGCACTTGATCTTTGAGAAGGCGGGCTCGCCAGCATCAAGAGGAAGCTCTTGGTGTGGAACCTCACAGGGAGCAGCACTACCCCTGAGCTACGATTCTGGCATGAATATGTAGCATGTCTTACATTTTATTATAACAATCAAAATATAATTGTGTGTATTATAATATTATATGTAATAAAAATACAATACTTATATGTCATTACATATTACTTGTCATAGGTAAAATAAAATAATCAAAAATATTTAAATAAACTTTATTTATTATTTTTTCTGTTGTAAATTATTTGTAGAAATTATTTAATCTTTTTTTACTAACTATGAAACCCACATCTACGTCATCATTCTTCGCCAGGTGGCGCGCCTCACGCCCCAAATTTCCTGCCATTGGAATCTCAGCCGTTGGTTTGGCGGACGGCATCCACGACGCGGAATCGGCCACTCACATTTTATTTCGTTATATAATTTGGGGCAGGGCATCCAGCTTATTGAAAATACCCGAGCTCTTTCAGCTAGAGAGCTCCATCGATGGCGGCCTCCTCTCTTGCCTCGCGCGCTGTGGCGTCTCTCAGCCCATCCATCTCCACCGGCGCCAGCCGCGACGACGCCGGATCTTCCAGTGTGGTAGGCTTTCACAAAAGGAGCAGCGCGTTCACGGGCAGGAGGGTCAGGATTTCGAGCGGCCATGGATCCTCCGCCGCGCACGGCAGGAGAAGCTGCGTTGTCGCCGCCACAGCGGCCCCTGTCAAAGAATCTCCCCTAAAGATCGCCGACGCGGTGAGTCCCTCCCTCTATTTTCACCTTATTCTCGACATAGATCTGGCCATGCAGCAATGCATGGCGATCGGCTATGGATTCCTGACGAAATTCTCGCTTGTCTCCCCAGCTCGTGACGAGGGAAGAGGGATTGGAGCTCTACGAGGACATGATCCTCGGGCGCTGCTTCGAGGATATGTGTGCCCAGATGTACTACCGCTCCAAGATGTTTGGATTCGTCCATCTCTACAACGGGCAGGAGGCCGTGTCCACGGGATTCATCAAGTCTCTCAAGAAGGACGACTACATTTGCAGCACTTACCGGGATCACGTCCACGCGCTGAGCAAAGGCGTCCCCGCCAGGCAAGTGATGAGCGAGCTCTTCGGCAAAGCCACTGGCTGCTGCCGCGGACAAGGTGGATCCATGCATATGTTCTCCAAGGAGCACAGGCTGCTGGGAGGATTTGCCTTCATCGGAGAGGGAATCCCCGTGGCGACTGGAGCAGCCTTCAACACCAAGTACTCGCGCGAAGTTCTCAAGGATCTCAGCGTGGACGCGGTGACGCTGGCGTTTTTCGGGGATGGAACTTGCAACAATGGCCAGTTCTTCGAGTGCTTGAACATGGCGGCGCTGTGGAAGCTCCCGATTGTCTACGTGGTGGAGAACAACCTCTGGGCGATCGGCATGGATCACTTTAGAGCTACGTCGGTGCCGGAGATCTGGAAGAAAGGAGAGGCTTTTGGCATGCCCGGAGTTCACGTCGACGGAATGGACGTGCTCAAAGTTCGCGAGGTGGCCAAGGAAGCCATTGCGAGGGCCCGGAGAGGTGACGGCCCGACGCTTGTCGAGTGTGAGACTTATCGGTATAGAGGCCATTCTCTCGCCGACCCGGACGAGCTCCGGAAGCCTGGTAAGTTTTGTTATTCTCTTCGTTTTTTTGGAGTTTCTTCTTTGGTTCTTTGGAGGCTAAGCTTTTGCTCTTTTTTCTTTCTTTCCAGAGCAAAAGAACAAGTATGCCGTTCGCGATCCCATCGCTGCTTTCAAGAAGTACTTGCTGGAGAACGGACTGGCCAGTGAGGCGGACTTGAAAACCATCGAGAAGAAGATTGACGAGATTGTGGAGGATGCCGTGGAGTTTGCGGACGCGTCGCCTCTTCCGCCTCGCAGCCAGCTGCTCGAGAACGTCTTTGCGGACCCCAGGGGCTTTGGTATCGGGCCAGATGGGAAATACAGGTGCGAGGATCCGGCCTTCACTGCTGGGACAGCGGAAGTATAAAACAAGGCGAGAAAATTTGGGACAACAGAGACAAAAACAACGGGGGGTTTTTTTATTAGCTTACAGTCCATTCCATTCCACGACAGCACAAAGGTATCAAACTACCATTTTAAAACTGTTCGGGAGTTTTGAATCGTCCCAATCTTCTGTCAAATAGAAGAGATATAGCCGATACTTTGCTCCTTTGGTTTGCAATAAAGAACACTTTGATTTGGAAATCTCCTTTTCTATTCTTCTTTCGTGTCGAGACTGTATGGTCGGTGGAGCAATTCTCTTTGCATGAATAATCTTCCAAAGTCATGACGGTCGTGGACGACATTTGTCAACTTCGTAGCTCAACCAACTGATTCTGCGTGCCTGACTTTGCTTTCTTGCGGCTCTCTGTAAAAGTGAAACCAAAATCGTGAAAAGTAGCTGGAACAGCGACGTGAGAAGCTGCACGGCATACGTGACTGCTGCCTCCAAAGATCCAGCCGGCAGCGTTGCGTCGTTCGCGCGAGAGAGAGAGAGAGAGAGAGAACACAAGTATAACCTTTACATTCTCAATGAACTTCTCAAAAGGAATGAAATGTAAGGAAAAGACGACAGTATAATTTGTTGTGAAGGTCGCTTGACTCCCATAACAGTAAAGTGCAAAAGAGAAATGCCCTCTGTGAGCTGGCGACCCGTCTTAAAGGTTTGACAGTGAATTCAATCGAAATCACTCCGATACAAAGTTCGTAAAAGCGCAAGATTTAAAGACGCAAACTCGGTTGCACTGTGAAACTCCGCTCCACATAGAAGTCCGCCAGTTCCCAGAGACACTCTCTCCACTGGTTCAACCACCAGCTCAAAATTTTTTTCTTGATTTTCTAAGAGACGCCAACAAGGACACACTTCGATGAGGGAGGTGGCAGGCCAGGGTCGTGGAGAGGGAGCTCCGTGACATGAAAATCCTAGCTAAGCAGGTACCATTCTTTCGCCTTGGCTCCGACTCGTTCAAGCGGGTGAGCACCTCGTGATCTAGCAGCCAAAGCCTCCGAGTTCATCATCCAGATGGCGATCAAGCCGGCGCCTTTGAATTACCGTCTGGACACTGCCCGGGGATAGCCCGAGTTCCTCGACTTGTCGAGAGACACCAAAGTCACCCCGATACTGCATTCATCAACGAGATGTGCCTGAAGGCTTCCATGGCCTACAGGGATGGCGCGGCGTCGAGGCGTGCAGCGCTCAAGTACTTACTCCAGGACTATCTTTGGATGGAGTTTCTGGTTGATGCCAACGACATCGTGAGCGAAAGCTGCTGGCTATGGTTGGAGTTTGAAATAAAGAAGGCTTTGGCGGAAGTGCCTACTTGCGGCAGCCACTGCACGTCGGCCTGGTTCATGTACAAAGGATATCTGCGCCAAAAACACCACCAAATGGATCAGTTCCACTGATGCAACCACGGACATATACCGGTCCACTCCTTCAATCCCCCTTTCGAAGTCGACAGCCACGACATGCGTCAAGCCTCTGTCCACGAGCAGATTCTCCAGCCTCAGGTCCCCGTGCACGGCACCGGGGAAATGACCGGATGCTGCAAGCACTTGCGAGCGAGGAGACAGACAGGCTGGAGGTCGGGTGATAGATCGCAGCAGCGTCCTGTAGATCTTGAACTCCATGAGCTCCATGAGCTCCATGAGCCACCGCCCGCTCAAAATCTCCGGAGCACAGCCGTGCGAGGACCACTCAGCGTGAACATTACTCCCGACTAGGCCAGAGCTTGCTTGTGTCCTCGGGCTTTGATCCTCTTTGCCAGCTTTGCTCGATTGCAAGTAGAGCTTTCCAAAGCTAAGCACCTCCACACCAACACCAGCGCAGTGAAGCTCCTGTAACGGATACGGGAGCGTCGCTGCTGCCAAGCCGGTCCATGCCGCCTACGTCCTCCTGCAGAGATGCGAGCCTGTCCAGCGATATGCGAAAGGCCACCACCATCCGGCATAGAGCATCCATCTCCTCGAAGTTGCTTCTACGCACCATCAGGCCCATCTTGAGCGGCTCGGTCACTGGACTGGAAGCATACGGCCGCGCCTGCGATCTTCAAGAGCGGACCTGAAACCTCCAGCAGGAAGACGGGGCAGCGCTCGCAGCGAACCATGACGTCTTCGCGCGGTTCGTTCACCTCCTTCACGTAGTACCTGGATCCGCCAACCGCCCTGGCCACTGGAAGTGAGAGCAATCGACGCTTTCGTTACGCGCTTGCCTTCTAAAACTCTCAGCAAGCTCTAGTTCATGCCTTCACTTGCCCAGTCATAGCTCGATCTTAACAAGTTTGCAAGTTGGCTGTGTATCATAATATGTCGGTAGGCCGCTTTTTAGGGTTTATACACACTCTTTTCCTTTATTGAGCATGAGCAAGGGGACATTGATCGCGTCGCAGGGCGAGTAACTACTGCCAGTACTTTTTGACTTTCGAGGTACTTCTTTTCTTTGCTTGCTTTGCTCTGCCTTTAGCTTCTTGTCGTCGTTGTTGTTAACTTACGTTGGTCGTGGATTCCTTGTAATGCTACAGCTGTTTTCCAGATTTACTGCTTGCACAGAAGTTTCTCCCTTTAATTTTCTGTTTCTAGTTCCTCGGTGTCGATCATGCTTCTTGTTGAAATGCTTTTCCAATAGTCATTTGTGAAAACTCGGAAGATCCGTGTTTGAGACGATGAGCTCCAAGTTTTCTGTGCCAATGTTGCCTCCTGCTGCTGCGTTGCTCCTTTGGGTCCTCGCGACTAATGTCGTGCTTGCAGCTCCACTTTCTCCAGTTCGCTGCGATGTTGCAACCGGGGCGTGCATGGTTTTCAACGCATATGGAACTTGGCCGGACAGGAGCCTTTGCAAGGTAGGGGAAGTAGCGTTTCCCTCCACGGAGCAGGAGCTGGTTGATATAGTCGCACACGGTGTGAAGAACAGGATGAAGATGAAGGTTGTGAGCAATTCAGCTCACAGCATTCCCAAGTTCGCGTGTCCTGGAGGGACTTCTGGCCTTGTTATCAGCACGGCAAAATACTCCAGCAGAATAGTGGTGACCGCGAGCTCCATGACTGTAACGGCGGACAGTGGTGTAGAGCTCTCGAGGCTTTTGCAGGAGATTGGAAGGCACGGCCTGGCTCTTCCTTCGTCGCCTTATTGGAACGGGATTTCGCTTGGAGGGCTGTTAAGCACAGGGTCTCATGGAAGTTCCTTGTTCGGGAAAGGAAGTGCCGTTCACGAGTATGTGAAAGCGATGACGATGGTCGTTCCAGCGCCAGAGAAGGAAGGTTTTGCGAAAGTTGTCAACATCACTGAGCAGGACGAAGATTTTATGAATGCTGCCAAGGTCTCACTCGGAGTTCTGGGAGTGATATCACAGGTGACTTTGGCACTGCAGCCGATATTCAAGAGATCGGTGACGAAGTTTGAGGCCTCCGACGTGAATCTGGAGAAAGAGATTCTAGAGTTTGGGAAGAACCACGAGTTTGGAGACGTCTCTTGGATTCCATCGAAGTACAAACTCATCTACAGAGCAGACGACCGTGTTCCTGCAAGTACCAGCGGAGACGGCGTGAATGATTTCATTGGATTTCAACCGACGCTAACCACTATAGTTGAAGCTCAAAGAGCTCTCGGTACGTACTGTTTCCGTTTGATAAAACAGTAGCGACTCAGTACTCTTTTTCTTACAGAGGAAGCTTTCGAGATATCAGGTGACTCTCCTGGGAAGTGTGCCACTGGATTGGTGCAAACTCAAGTTCTTTTCACTACTGGGGAAGGCTTCAAGAAAAGCTCAGGTGGAGTTTTCACAGGCTACCCGGTCGTTGGTTTCCACCACAAGATCCAGTCCTCCGGTGCCTGCCAGGCTTCAACCTCTAGACAACTCGTCTGTCCCTGGGATCCCACCGTGAGAGGCCTGTTCTACCATCAGACCACCGTCTCCATCTCGGTGGACAAGATCCAGGACTTCATCACCGACGTCAAGAAACTCAGAGCTCTAAATCCCGCCGCCCTGTGTGGAGTGGACCTCTACAATGGCTTCCTCATGCGCTACGTCCGAGCCTCGTCCGCATACCTGGGAAAGCAATCCGACGCAGTCGATGTGGACATAACTTACTACCGAGCTCGCAGCGGGAACACTCCCAGGCTGGACGAGGACGTGCTGGAAGAGGTGGAACAGATGGCCTTGTTCAAGTATGGAGGCCTCCCGCACTGGGGGAAGAACAGGAACATCGCGTTTGGGCCTCGCACCGTTGCCAAGTATCCCAAGCTGCAAGAGTTCCTGGCGGTGAAGAGCAAGCTTGATCCGGATGGTTTCTTCTCGAGCGAGTGGTCCGACTTTGCGCTTGGAATCTCTGGTGGGAGTAGTAGTAATCTTCCACACTGTGCTCTAGAGGGAGTGTGTGTTTGCTCGCTCGACTCTCACTGCGCTCCCGAGAACTATTACTTTTGCAGGCCGGGGAGAGTTTACACGGATGCTCGCGTCTGCCGGTTTGTACCCCCGGGTCTCAAGAATGGGACCGCATAGAGAATGTTCCTGGAGAATCTTTTCCCCGAATAATCAAGTACGTAAGAATATCTTGCATTGAAATATATTTTTCGCGCCAAATTAAACCCTAGAACAGAGGTTTGCGAGCAGCGCGTGCCCTCCGCCGCTCGCATCATCCAAGCTCGCCAGCGCCGCCGCCGCATCGCCGCTACCCCCGGCGCCCCCAACCCTAGACGCGCCGGCAAGCAAGCTCCTCCACTCGAGCGCATCCGGCGCGAAGGGCATATGGGCAAGCAGCTCCTCCGCGCACCATAGATGCCCCGATCTCGCGAAGAGATCCACCATACACGACCAATGCTGCTGGACAGGGGCGATCCCAAAATCCGCCGCCATGGACGCGAAGAGCGCGACGCCCAGGCCAACCCTACCCGCGTGGCTGGCGGCGGCGAGCGCCGAGACGAAGCTCGACGCATCGGGGCCGTCGGCCGCGGCGGCGCTGGCGGAGTAGAACACGTGGAGCGCATCGGCGGCGTGGCCGGTGGTGGCGAAGGCGGCCATCATCGCGTTGGCGGTCACGGTGTCGCGGTACGGCATCCTCTCGTACAGGTGGCGCGCTTGGGCCAGGTGGCCATTCCCCGTGTAGGCGGAGAGGATGCCATTCCAGGAGATTAGGTCGCGGTGGGGCGTTTGATCGAAGGCGCGCTTGGCGTGGGCGAGATGCCCGGCCGCGGCAAATGCGGCCACCATCATCGCCCAGGAGATGGGGTTTCGATCGGGGATGCGATCGAAGATGTGCTTGGCGTGCTCGATCCGGCCCAGCCGCGCGTGGGCGAGCAGAATCGCGTTCCAGGGATTAGGGTCGGGGTCGCCGGGGGGAATTGCGCAGGGGAGATCATCGATGGTGTCGTCCAGGCGCCCGGCGAGCGAGAAGGAGGTGAGGTCCCGCTGGGGCATCGCTTCGAACAGAGATTTTGAGCCCAGCGCCGCGAGGATCGTGTTCCAGGAGACGATGTCGCGCTGGGGCATCGCATCGAAGAATCGCTTTGCGTGGAGGAGATCGCCATGGCGGGCGTAGGCGAGGAGCATAGCATTGCAGCAGGCGAGATCGTGGACAGGGATTCGATCGAAGAGCTGCCTGGGCCGATCGAGGTCGCTGCCGTGCTGGGCGAGCGAGAAGAGGAGAAGTGTCCAGCTGATGAGGTCCCGGTGGGGCATTGCATCGAAGATGTGCCCCGCCTCCTCCAACGGCGCCGCCAGGCTCTTGTTCTTCACTACCGCCGCCAGGAGCGTGTTCCAGCAGTAGAGATTGTGCTCCGGCATCGCCTCGTTCACGATTCTCCTTGCCTCCCACGGATCTCCATACTGCGCGATCGCTCCCACCATTGCTGCGCACGACACCAGATCGATCTCGGGCATCTCATCGAAGACTTGCATCGCGCGGTGGAGATCGCCTTCCTGACCATACGCCGCCAGCATCGAGGTCCAAGAGATCAAGCTCCTCTCCGGCATCCAGCGGAAAACCTTCTCGCATTCCTCCACGCTCGCGATCCGTGCGAGCATTGCCAGCATCGAGTTCATTGACACCAGGTCGTGGGCTCCCATCGTTTGAAAGATTCTCCTGGCAACGTCTGGATCCCCCTTCTGGGCATATGCGTTGAGCATCGCGTTGCATGAATGGAGTGTGTATAGAGGGATCTCGCCAAAGAATCTCAACGCATCTTCTGGATTCACCTCTCGTGTATAGCCGCACAGCATCGTGTTCCACGACACTAGATCTCGGTGTGGCAAGAGCTCATCGAAGATTCGTTTCGCATCTGGGATATGCCCATTTCGAGCATATACCAGGAGCATGGCGTTTAGAGACACAAGAGTGTGTTGTGGGATCTCTTCATACAAGGCTCTAGCATCGCTCACGCTTCCATCTTGGGAATATGCTTCTAGCATTGCGGTTGACGATACCAAGTCTTTGAAGGGCATCTTATCAAAGACTGACTTGGCGTCGACAAGGTACCCGCATTGGGCATATGCTTTGAGCATTGCTGTGCATGAAACGATATCCTTTTGGGGCATTTGATCGAAGAGGGCCTTTGCTCTGTCTATATGCCCGAGCTGGGCATAGCAGTGGAGCATGGAGGTCCACGAGATCAAAGTTCTCTGTGGCATGGCGTGGAAGATCTCTTCGGCCGCATGGAGATTGATGCTCCCCCTGCGAATGTAGGCTGCGAGCATGAAATCCCAGGTGTGTACGTTCTTGAGGGCCATACCATCGAAGAGCTCTCGGGCTCCCTCGGTGCTCCCGCATCTCGTGAGCGTTTCAATGAGCCGGTTTGAGACGAGGAGATCGTTGCAGAGATTTAGATGCTGGCATTTGAGCTGGAGCCTTTTGGCGTCCGAGAGACTGCGGCAGGATTTGAGGAGCTGGAGGAGCTCGCTGCGCTCCATCAACTTTGACGCCTGCCATGACTGATCTTCTCCATGGGATTTTGCAATGCAAGCCATAAAAGCATGCAGGACACTTGAGGAAGTCCGGCAAGTTCATCGTCAACTTCATAGCGATGAACACAGCGTTTATGCTGCGAACTTGCTGATCAAGATGTACGGCCGGTATGGGAGCACCCAGCTTGCTCGCGAGGTCTTCGACTCGATTCCTGACAAGGATGGCTTCTCCTGGAACCTCATGCTTCTGGCTTATGCCCAAAACAGGCAGCTTGACAAGGCGAGGAAAATCTTCTGTGAGATGCCAAGCCGGGATCAATTTTCCTGGACCACCATGCTGGTTGCTTACTCCAAGGACGAGAATATTGTAGAGGCACGAAGAATCTTTGAAAGCATGCCAAGCAAGGACGTGGTATCGTGGAATGCCATGTTGGTGGCTTATACCCAAGCTCGGCATCTTGACATGGCACAGGCCTTGTTTGACGCAATGCCTGAGTGGGACGCAACAACTTGGAACACCATGCTGACTGGATATTCCCTGCAAGGGAATCTGGTCAAAGCGGAGAAAATATTTCAAGAGATGCCGGAGAAGGTCCTGGTATCGTGGACTGCTATGCTGACTGCATATGCCCAACATGGGCAGATTGGAAAATCGAAGGCATTGTTTGAAGAAATGCCTGCACGAAATCTTGTGACATGTAATGCCATGCTTGCATCGCTTTCAGAGGTGGCGGAAGCCAAGAAGCTTTTCGACAGCATGCAGGAGAGAGATCTTATGACATGGAACACATTACTTTCGGCATATGCCATGTTTGGGCATCTTGTTGATGCTCTAGAAATTTTTGATGCTATGCCTGGTCATAGCGTTGTTTCATATAATGCTGTAGTGAGTGCCTACGCAGAAAACAACCGCACGAGAGAAGCATATTCGATGTTCAGTACGATGCCCGCTTGGGACATGCTAACTTGGACGGCGATCCTCGTCGCAAATGCACAGAAAGGGGAAGTGGCAATGGCCGAGTGGCTGTTCACCTCTGCGCCATCAAGAGATCTCGTGATATGGAATGCCCTTCTAGCAGTATACTGTCAGCGTGGGCTGCTAGAAAAGGCAAAATCCAGTTTCGACAAGATGCCACAGCGAGACATATACACATGGAACTCTATGATCTCGGCATATGCCCAGAATGGACAAATGCTCGAAGCAATGCTTCTTTTCAAATCGATTCCAAGAGCCAATGTGGTAACCTCAAACACAATTCTCTCCATTCACGCACAAAACGGGAGCGTTGAAGAATCTAAGGCAGTGTTTGAGGCAATGCCGGAGTGGAATCTTGTGTCTCTAAACTCAATGATGTCTGCTTACGCCAGGAATGGCTCTTGGATCACCGAGGCCAAGGGACTGTTCGAATCAATGCAAGAGCACAGCCTCGTTACCTGGAACTCGATGCTAATGGTCTATGCCGTGAATGGTCTGGCCAGTGAAGCCAAGTTTCTGTTTGAGAAAATGATGCCGGACAGAGACATGATTTCCTGGACCTCGATGCTCACTGCGTTTTCCAACAGCGGTAAGATCGATCACGCCTTATGGTTTTTCGAAAACATGCCCAGGAGAGATCTTGTCGCGTGGAACGCAATGGTAGCGACCTATGCCCAACACGGTCATATCGATCAGGCCAAGAGCTTGTTCTTCGCAATGCCCGAGCACGACACCGAGTCCTGGGCGGCGCTTCTAACCGGGCTCGCGCAGCACGGCATCTTCGAGGAAGCCCAGAAGCTCTTCCACGACATGCCCGCTCGAACGCCTGGCTCATGGACGGCACTCCTCGTTGCAAATGCCCGTGCCAATGACGAAAACGGTGGCTCTTGCCCAGAGAGAACCAAAGCGTTCTTCGATTGCATGCCTGACTGGAGCTTGGTGTCGTGGACGGCCATGCTTGGGATGTATGCTCTCAAGGGAGACATGGAGCTGATGGCGGAGATGTTTGGGGCTCTAAACCTGCAAGGCGCGATCGCCCACGAGACCTCCGACAGCGTCGCCTTTGTGAGCCTCCTGCTGGGATTCAGCCATCGTGGGGACGTGTACCGGAGCTGGAAGTGCTTCCGCTCGATGGTGTCCGACTTTGGATTGAGCCCCGGGAAGCAGCACTTTAGTTGCATGGTGGATGCACTGGGACGAGCTGGGTATCTGTGGGAGGCGCAAGAGCTCATAGCTTGCATGCCCGTGTTGCCGGATCCCCAGGACTGGACGAGCTTGCTGGCCGCTTGCAAGACTCATGGGGACTGCGAGGTTGGGACCTGGGCCGCCGAGGAAGCGCTCAAGGCAGAGTCTGGAAGCCATGGTGCTTCCTACGTGCTGCTCGCAAACTTGTTTAAGAGATCCATCAACAGACAGTGATAGAATGATTTCATTCCACCCGTCCAGATCTTATAGTTCCTGGAGATCCTTGTCAAGGATGTACTCCCACACTCTGTCCACCGCCTCGGCTCGAGACATTGGAAATTGGAACGTCTTGGATGATCATCAGATCGATCGAGTTTCTTCTTCTTGGGCATGTCAATGTCCTCGTAGCCTACAAGCAAGCACACGCTAAGATCAAAGAAACAAAACAATCAACAGAAACTCACCCTCTTCTACTGGTAGCAAGTGATCTTGGAGAACTTTGTTAATGGTAAACATGTTGATCGAATCCACCTTGGAAACGTCGAAGAGCTTGTTTCTGGTGCAGAGGATCATCTTCCTGTCGCTTGGATCTTGGAGTTGTATGCTTGGGAATAGTTTTATACTCTAGTTCCTTCAATTCTTCACTCTTTGCTTATTTGTTCAAAAGTTTAGCCTTGTATCTTTATTTAGTGGCCCAAAGATTTGAAACTTGAGTTCCATTGTCCAAAGGTTTAGGTTTCACTTTGTGGTTATCCTACCATAGGTAAAAATCATGTATGCTACATTTGATATCATAGGATAAATCTTAATAAGTACTTTTAAATGAGATTGAGAAATTGATTTCATTACATACACAGAGATGAAGATAATGATCTGAGTGGGTACATGTTTAGTTATTATACCTTTGCATGTGTCCCTTAGATATGGATTTTAATTATCTTTTTCTTACTATATTGTGTGAGCTTTTTCTTGGGCTTATAGAATGGATTTGAGATATACCATTTGCACAAGTTTATGTTTGGGCATATGAGTGCACATTAATAACTTAAAGGTTACATTTGAGTTAATAGGATTAATGTTGGCCTATTCGTGGTTACCATAAGTGGTTTCATGTTACTATGGGTAAAAAGTAACCTTTGTTATGAGTGGCAAATATGCTAGTACATAGTTGTGTAGCACGACAATAGTGCATCCTTCATAGATATAAAGTGGATCAATTAAAATTATAAGGATTAATCTATTAGTTCAAGTAATTATTGCCATATTTTCTCATAAACTTATGCAAGGTTAAGTCTAGTCAAGTTGAGACCGAAAAAAGAGTTATCAAGAACGAAAGATCAAATCATCTTTTTTTCTTCAAAAAATGATTAGCAATGAGGAGTGATCTCATTCCTTTATGACAAGCTTCAAGGCCACACTTTTGTTGCATTACTCTAATTTTGCATAATCCTATAAACAATTTACACTTATCTTTCTAAGTACCAACTTACCTAGAATTGGTTTTGAGAACATTGAAAAAATTCTACCACTTAACTTGCCATAATTTCCCCTTCCATAAACTTTTTAATTGTTATATAGTTTAACATAGGCAATTTTATACTTTAGACTCTTTATGACACCACAGTTGTTAATAGCAACACCTTTAAACACCCACTTAATTCTCCACTCCTGATTTACATAACCACTCTTAGGTATACTCACATAGTTTTCACCTTTTATCCTTTTATCTTGTAACTAAGGAGTAAAGAACTAGAATAAAGAGTGTCTCAAGAGCATTCAGCCAAAAATGAAGGGACAAGAGTATGGAACAATGTAGGAATAATTCTAGAGCATCTAACATTCTAATGCTAAGACTAACATATAAAAGAGAGCAAAATGGAATGCAAATAATGAGTTTTATTTAATTTTTTCCCACTCTTAGAAGTATATAGTAGCAAAGATCAATTATAATGCCTTTAATAAGGAGTTGTTTACAATTATAAACCTTTTTGAATTTTAGTATCATTTTTATTGAAATTTCTCTCTATATAATCATTATCTATAGTGATCATAAAAACTTCTAATATTTCTATTTGACACATATCTTCAATAGTGTCCTAAATCACTATTTATTTTCAGTTTTTGTGTATTACTTAAGAAAAATAAATTGTGCTTTTACTTGATACAAATCAATTTAAGATTTTGACTTAGGTTTTTGAAGTTAAGAAAATTTCATGAGTGCACAAAATAATCAATGATACATTTTTATTATATATGTAGGATGAGATTTAGCATATTCTTCCCATTATACTTTGTTTTCTGGCTTTACACAAAATTGAATCTCCACTTATTCTAGTATTGTGCAAAGCTAACTCCTTTCCTCTAATTTTTTCTTAGGATTGAAAATTATATTTTTTTAATTTTATTTTATGTTTACATAACTTTGTAACTGAGATTCAAGATTTACATCATAATATTGATAAGTAGAGTAGAAGAAAGGTGAGAAAAAGTAAGTTATTTATTTCCTTAAAAATTTTATATATAATTAAGGTAATTTGTTATATTGTTCTAAAGCTTAATATTGAAGATAAAGAATATCCCAAAAAGTTTCAACTAATAACTCAAGATTTAGTGATTTAAGATTTTAAAAAATAACAATAAACTCCAACTCAAACACTTCCAAATATGGAAAAATATAATTTTCCATGTAAAGATAAAAATTATGTATGATATCTCATGATATCAAGAAAATTATACACAATAATATACATAATGATATCAAACCAAAAAGTGTGACTATTTTATTAAAAAGAAAGCAATCTTGAAGATTAAAGACAAAAAGTAAATATTTAAATACATGAGTATTTTTTATATATATCAGTAAACTTTATGAATACACTACATTTATTATAATCTTATTTAAGAAATTAAAAAAAATTTAAATTAGGAAATTGATGAAACTTTGATATAAATATTTAAGAATAGTAATAAACCTAACCCACAACTTATGTAATAGTGAGACCAAAAAGATATAAACTAATTAATTAAAAAGGATAGATTAGCAATGGAATAAAATTAAATATATCAAAAAAAATGTTATAAACAATTTTATGGGTTCTAGTGTTAGTAATTTAAACTTTTTAATCATTATTTTCAGAGTTCAAGCATTAAAGGCTACAATAATTATCCTACTGCATAGTGTAACTAAACTATATAAAAGAAAGAAAAAAGAAGATAATAAAGATAGTGATCATGAGTTAAAAATAAATATAATGACAAAAAGCCTAAGAAATTATGTGAAAAAGAATGCCATCCTACTTTTTTAAAAAAATTGTAATTTTTTGATTTTCAATAAATGTCTTTTATGTTTCTGGGTTTTGGGTGGAAAAAATAATGATGATAAATATGGTGGTATATATGTTTTCCTGACACACTACAATATCGCACACCTCAAAGATGCCATGAAATATTTTTTCAAATGAATTTTTTTTATTGTCTTTATTGAATTTTTATAGAATTTTTTTATAGAATTTCTTTTTATTATTTCTAATCTTGTTTTCTTTCCAATTTATACTTTTAATCAATTAGTTTATATATTTGTGGTCTCACTATTATAGTCGTTGTGAGCTAGAGTTATTAATATACCTAAATATTTATGTAAAAATTATATTAATTTTTTGATTCAAATTTATTTCAATTTTGTAAAAAAGCATATAGTAAATGTAGTGTATTGATAAAATTGAGTGGTATATACAAAAAAAAACTCATGTCTTTAGACATTTCCTTTTTGTTTTTAATCTTCAAGATTGGTTTTTTTTTTAATACAATATTGACACCTTTTAGTTTAATAGCACTATGAGTATTATTTTGCAAAATTTTGAAATCTACATAAAATGTAATCTTGATAACATGAGCTATTAGAGATAATTTTTATTTTTATGTGATACTTTATGAAACTTTTTGGGATATTCTTCATCTTTAATATTAAGCTTTACAATGATACGATACACTACCTTGAATTTCATAAAGAATTATTAAAAAAATATATAAGTTACTCTTTCTCACCTTTCTTTTACTCTACTTATCAATATTACTGTGTAAATATTTAATCGCAATTGTAAATTTATGTAAACATAAAATAAATTAAAGGGATTATAACTTTTAATCCTAACAGAAGATTATAAGAAAAAATTTGACTTTGCATAATATTACAATAAATGGAAATGCAATTTTGTGTAAATCTAAAAAATAAAATATAATAGGAGGAATATGCTAAATCTCATCTTGAATGCATAATGAAAAATATACCATTGATTATTTTGTGCATATTTTTTAACTTCAAAAGTCTGAGTCAAAATCTTAAGAGGAATTTCTTGATATTTAATAAGTAAAAGCATGAACTTTCCTTTTTATTTTTCCTAAGTAATAGATAATTACAAACTTAAAATGGATAGAGATTTGAGAAACTATTGAGGATATGTGTCAAATAGAAATATCAGAAGTTCCTATAATTAATGTAGATAATGATTATATCAAGAGAAAATTCAAGAAAAATGATATCAAAATTCAAAAAAATTTATAATTGATAACAATGTATTGGTAAAGGCATAATATTTGATCTTTGCTATAATGTACTTTCGAGAGTTGGAAGAAATTGGGTGAAACTCATTATTTGATTTATTTTACAATAAAAGAAAGTAAAATCTAAAGCAATTAATTCAACAAAATATAATTTTATATTCTTTGAATGGATGAAAATTGAGGCAGAAGTGAATAGAAATTTTTAAAAATTAAAAGAAATCTAGGCAGAAGACTACCATACAAAATAAGCATGTTTATAATAAAGTCCTAAATAAAATGTTAATATAAGTTTATCAAGCTAAGAAAATACTAGACATCATGAATAAAGGTTATGTTTTTAAAATTTAAGAATAGTGGAAACCTTGGTTCAATCGATGATGATGTTGTGTAAGAAAATGATATATTCCAAAAAATTTATTAAATTTTAATCAACAAAACACTTCTCCAACTTGTAAAAATATTGTATTGTTAAAAGCATTAGATAACATAATGGACATGATGGTCATGTTTTAATTGAGTATCAAAGAAGACAAAAATATCATCAAAATATTTAATATTAAAGAGATCAAGATAACTATGAAATCGTCATTTATCATATATGAGAAAACAATAAAGGTGTTAATCAAACAAAAAAATATCACTATATATACTTGAAGTAGCATTTATTGGTTAGATGAGGTTATAAACACCATACAAGTTAATTTTTATGAAAAATTCAGCTTTAGATAATCATTAAAACATTTCAAGGCTTAGTGGAAGTAAATATCAATTAAAAATGATGACTTCGTTTATGCCGCAATTAGTCAGTTGCCAAATAAAGAAACTTATTTTTCTTTTTGAACAAAAAAGAAAACGAAAAGGTTGATCAATTAGAGGCTAAAAATACTAAATAGAACCTTAAGATTTTTTTTTTTTGTATGTCCATATAACACCTCAAACTCTACTAATAAAGTGATTATAAATGAGATTAAACGGTGGTGATTTCCCCTCCACAAAATCAATAAGATAATCATAAAGTTATTATAATGGGAAAATGTTAGTTCTCTTTTTGTCAAATTTCTTTTTCAAAGTCAACATACTTGGAGGGAAAAATAGATTTAACCTCAATAAATGAAAATGACACTCAGTGAATGATAATTGCAAAAAAAAAATCAAAATCGTAATAGCTAGCATTTTAGAATTTATTTTAAGAAATGTAAGAAATTTAAATTAAAGAAGTATAACAAAAGATTTAAAGAAGAGAAGAATTATTTAATCAACAGCACATTGATTTCAATCCACTATCAAGTTTAGTAACTTAAACCAAGGAAGGCTGAAAATGATAAATATCTTTTAAATGAAAATAATATTGAAAGAGATGTTGAAAATGTTGTTATCTCCATCAACTCAATCTCATGTGTGATGAGCTTATAGGAGATTTATCAATTGTTCATAACTTTAATGTAAGTAATTTTATATA